>NW_004444071.1:1478998-1522097 GCF_000243295.1 Trichechus manatus latirostris | reverse complement strand
AAAAAAAAAAGGTTGAGAAGGGAGACGGTTGACATGTCATGGGGTTGTTAACCAATGTCATAAAACAATATGTGTACTGACTGTTTAATGAGAAACTTTTTGTTCCATAAACCTTCACCTGAAATACAATAAAAAACAAAGAGAGGAAAAAAAAAATACCATGAAGATTTTTCATTTCCCATTCCAAGACTTTTGCCACATAGACTTTTCCTAGGCTTTCATAGAGTCATTATATATAAAATTAGTAAAAAGACAGTTTTTTGAGATATTATTTGTTCTTCATTAACCATAGATATTTACGGTAAGTAACTTTGGGATACCTAATGTTAAAAATGTTACTTTGCTGGACTTTTAGAGATTTTATTATGCAGGCAGTCCCCAGTTTAGGAACAAGATCCGAGTTTGTAGGCAAGTTCGAACAGGTACCTCTGGTTCCTTTCTAGTGTCAGTTAGTCAAATGTTTGTATTAGTGTATATTTTACCTTTCTATACATATGAAACAATTAAGAAACACTCCCAAACCATGAAATGTTGTCATGAGAGTCACAAAATAGTGCATGCATTCTTTGTTATGAAGTGTTGTATTTAACTCAAATTTTTAATATAATAGGCATTATAGCAGTCCCTTCTTAAGTATGAGTTGTCCGTAAGTCGGATTTTCTTAACCCGGGGACTGCCTGTGCTAAAGTGTATGAAAATCTCTAGAAGTGGATATATTATGCAGTATTTATTATTTAATTGTAAAATATCTATTAATACTTAATAAAACTAGTATTCTGAGATACATTGTAAGAAGAATGTTAATTTAAGCCGAACACTTGAACCCTCTTCCATTTCATAGATGAAAAATTAGGAGTACACGTAAGTTCTATGCCTTGTTCTAGATCACAAAAATGACCACGGGCAGACACTTATAGTCTTTCCTTCCTGAGACTACATTCCAATGAGAATAAAGGGGTACTAAAGTGGAACAGTAGAACAAAAGGCAGTTTAAAGATACAGGAGATGGAGTAAAGGAAGGGTATCATGGAATACTGGACCTGCTTAGAAGAACCAACACACGCTCCTGATCCACATGGGTGATAGAGCAGAGGTAAGAGGTTAGGTAGGTAACAGAGGACAAATTGAGAATGCTTCTGAAAAAGAGTAGACTCTCCAAATACTGCATATAAAAGAACAGAACTCAGAAATTTACCTTCTGATTAGGCAAATGTTAACTTCAACACACGTAGTAAAAGGCTGACAACTTTTACAAAAAATACACCCGTGAAATCGCATATTAGCTAGAGTGGGTTTTTGTGCTGTCAATTAATGGTTTTGCATTGTACTCAGTATTTCACCATGTATAGTTGCCTAACACTCATTCCTGAGCAATCTCTGCCAGTCAACAACATTTACTCAGATACCAAGAAGCCTGCAGTCTTTCTATTGCCTCATTCTTAAGTATGACTAGATTAAAAAAAAAGAAAAAGTCCATGAAACATATAAATAAAGAAGAAAAGACCAAGATAAACAAAGGGAAAACTGGCCCTGGTGCAGATAGAGATAATTCAGGAAGTAGAAATAAACTTAAAGAGAAAAAAAAAACGAGTCATCTCAGCAAAATATGAGATGCTATAGCACCCATTAAAAAGATAAAAAAGATAATAGGATGTTAAAAATGAAATATTTAGAGAAGGGCAAAGTACTCTTGGAAATTATAAATATGATCGCCAACATAAGGGTAAAGCAGCATAAGCATTCAATGATAAAATTGAGAAAATGCTCCCAAATTTAGAACAAAAAATTGAGGTACGAAAAAAGAACATTTAAAAGTCATACATCCAACTAAGAGAGCACCAAATAAACAAACAATAGGGATGAAAAATTACAAGAAAAAAGGTCCAAAAAATTTCTCAGAGTTTGCGGGAGATAGAAGTCTTTAAAATAACAGTATTTACCACATGCCAAGAAGATAAATTACAACAAATTAAAATATAACTTAAGTAGAAAACCTGAAAGCTTACAGTAAGTGGGAAAAGTAACCTTGTCAGACTGGCATCACAGTTCTGGATCGAAGAAGACAATAAAATAAAATCTTTGTTCAAAGTTCTTGGTGATGTTGATTTCAGTATAGAAGAATTCTATACCAGCAAAACAATCAATTAGTTGTGTTAGAGTAAAATACTGTCAGGTAAGCAAGAATTTAGAAAATGTATCGCCAATAAACCCTTTCTTAGGAAGTTACTTTAGGATGTGTTCCATCAAAATAAGGGAGAATATAAGAAAGAAGTGGGATTAGGATCCCAGTGACTGTGAATGTGTCCTTTGAGAGAAGCTAGGGTATATTAGATAACAACCTCCCTTGCTCAAATCACTACGATTCCTAATAACAGCATTTTATGTCTCACTCACCCTACATGTCTGTCTTGGCAGTGGGGCTCTGAGCCACATGGTTATCACTTGGAAACCGAATTTGTCAGACGCACTGTCTTTTGATGTTGACATTTCAGTCTGAGATTTCAATGTTCTCTCTGACAGGGAATGAGAGCCTGCTTCTACCTGGAAGTGGCAAGCCTCTTAGGATTTCACTACATAGGTCAAAGTGTGGGCCATGTCTAATTTCAAGGAGGGAGAGGAGAACTAGTAATTTTTGTGAACTTTATTAACATGTACACTAGAGGGTGTACTCCAGGTCAGAACGACAGCTTTGCAGCATGTTGAAAGCACTAAGTTCAAGAGGCAGGTTTTAGGAGAAAAGCAAATATTTTTAAAATTGCATACAAAATATAGCATAAGTTATTTAACTCATTTGTGTAGATGATGAGAGCAGAAACAGAGCATACAAAAATTGATTAAGAAAAGAAATGTAATTATAGCACACTATATGATTTTACATTGAATAGCACATTTAGAATAATGCATATACTGTTTTATTTTTTTCAACATTTAAAACCAATTAATGGATAAAGAAGTATAAGATGTAGTTATGATTAGGCAGCAAAATATAAATGTTATCCTTAATGTTGTAAAATAATGACAGAAAAATAAACTTGCTAATATCTTTATTTTATAAAATGTCTATAACAATAAACCATGGTTTAAGGTTTTATGTATCTTATTTAAAGTTACAATTAAAATCAATTTAGGAAGTAAATATAGTAAAAAAGATATTTTGGGTGGAAGTCTGGAAGGGAGATGGAGAATGATTTAAATGACTGCAATTTTCACATTTTACATCAAGGAGTCATTAGTAGTATCTCAAACTGATTATTCAAGACAGGGCAGTATCATCATATTATTTAGAGATTTGAAATAGCCAATAGAAAAATAAAAATGCATAGAATTAATACTGGTTTCTCAAGTGGGAGTAACAGAGGGTGAGCAGTGGAGAAGAAAATCACTGGCTTTTCTTTTTAGCTCTTAGGATTTAAAATTATGTGCATGCATTACTTTAATAAAAATAAGAAATCAAACAAAATATAATTTAGCAAGTAGATTAAAAGTATGAATCTTTTCTCAAAGAACTGTGGGTTGAGATATATAAAGTGTTAATCTTTTCTTTTTGAAGATAAAATTGTTTATTACCTTCTTTCTAGAATTTCAATTCAGTAAGACTCATACTATGAATTTTGAAGGTAGATGTGTTCCCTAATTATCCTTGCATCCATGGCTTTTAACACGTACTTTCCAATGTTGGTAAAGCATCAAGAAGATATGATATATTGAGGTCATATTAAGATTTTAAAAAACAAAAACTACCTAAATGGACTATAAAAATAATGAGGGAGTAGATGGTTAAGTGTATATGATGTTCTTTCTTGTAAAGTTCCTTTCTTGAAAATAGACACACACACAATTATACACACTTATTCACACTTAAATACCTATTATGTATGGATATACATCTGGTCTTTAATCAATTTTCAAAAATTTTGGAAGAAGTTAATTGAGTTTCTTATAGAAATATGTTTGGGATTTTATAGATTATCATTCCTGCATAGTGAGTATATAGACTGAAGTTTACCTAAATTAATTATTAACATTGATATCCCATTCAAGTTAGAGACAGATGAATGTATCAATAATTGTTCCAATCAAGAATTCCTAAATATAGTCTGGATTTTCACGCAAAAAAAATTAGGTTTCATCTTTGATTACTTTTTTTGTCTTAAATGTATGCTTCTTTCTTTTTTTTCTTTTAAACAGTTTTTAGGGGACAGGCTTATTTTTCACATTTATTAAGTCGACCACTTCTTTCCTTGTGACTCCTAGAGAGTAATAATCATAGGCTTTTTGGACTGTTGTCTCTAATATTAGATGCTGAGGTTTTGCCAAATTCCAAGCCATCCTTTATTATGATGTAAAGCAGACTTGCATATGTGAAATAAATCATAAACAGTTCATCTTTTAACACAAAAACTGTATTTACTGAAGATCCCACTCACAGGACACATTTTAACCATAGTGAGATTAGGAAAGATAGTTGCAAGAACGTACTGTCAGGATTTAAAGGAAAAGTCATTTTCTCACTAAGCCATCAAACTAGAATAGCATCATCATCTGAAGGGATGTGCATGCTAATAAGGTCACTTTTATTTTTCCTGAGGCCTGCTTGTTTGACTTGGAATTCCGTATCCTCAAAAGGCTATGACTTTCTGAAGGGAATTTCTGACTCTTGCTTCATGGGAAGTTTGCGGTAGCAAAATAGTTTGTAATAAGAATGAAGTCGACCTTTGCCCTGAACACAAAATAAACTTTCAACCCACTTTTGAAAGTTCAGTAAAACTTGGATACATTGTTTGAAAGTGTGTGTACAGGTGAAACTTCTTAACTTTTATTTCTGTCTGGGTCTGGAGACAGTCAGTGTGAAAAATGAGAAAGCCTATTCCGGAAGAAATTTTTAGCCTTTCTAGACGTAGGAATGAATACCTGAACGATGTCTGAACTCACGTTTACAGTAAATAAGATTCTTCTAATTTTCTCCGTATTTAGTAAGAGAACTAAATAACTCAGAACATAATGCCAACATTTTCTTTCAACCCTTACGCCTGTGGAAGAGGTGTGAAATTGTTACACAATTTACCATTTCCTTTTATTAAATAAATAGGATTCAAAGCTTTATCTACTCTCACTTAGCTGCTGTTAGAAAAACATTTCCAAAGGAAAAGGAAAATTTATTATAATATAGAAATCATACGCAATGTTCTTAAATGTGGGTATCATGTAAGCAAACACGATATACGAGAATAATTGCAAATAAGCAGAAAAACAATATGTAGAGGAAAAGTTTACTCAAATCTTTAAAAATAAAGTTATTGTATCCTTATAAAACACAAACATAAATATGTACATAGAATAGACATATGTGAGATTAAAATCTAAATGAATGCTCAGTTAAACTGAAGAATCAGTTTACTTCTTAAGTCCAAAATTTCTCATCATTTTATATATTTTTATCTATGTGTGGTGACAATGATTTAACTTTTTAAAAATTGGGTCAGTTTCTGCAGTTATGGCTTTATACAGTTGTCTTAGTTATCTGGTGCTACTATAAAAGAAATACCAGCATTCACATGCATAGGAGGTGATCGAAAATACCATGGATTGGGTCAGGTGGACCTTAGTCCTTCAAGTGACATCTTTAATTTTTAACACTTTAAAGAGGTCTTTTGCTGCAGATATACCCAATACAACACGTTGTTAGATTTCTTAACTGCTTCTTCCACGGGCGTTGATTGTGAATTGAAGTCAAATGAAATCCTTGACAACTTCACTCTTTTTTCCATTGATCATGATGTTGCTTATTGGTCCAGTTGTGAGGATTTTTGTTTTCTTTATGTTGAGGTATAATCCATACTGAAGGCTGTAGTCATGGATCTTTTATCAGTGAGTGCTTCAAGTCCTCTTCGCTTTCAGCAAGCAAGGTTGTACCATCTGCATATTGTAGGTTATTGATGAGTCTTCCTCCAATCCTAATGCTTTATTCTTCTTCATGTAGTCTGACTTCTCAGGTTATTTTCTCAGCATCCAGATTGAATAAGTATGGTGAAGGGATACAACCCTGACATACACATTGTTTTATTTTAAACCATTTTAGCTATTCTATGTCATCTGAATTTAAATATAAATTTTAGAATCAGCTTGTCAATTTTCACAAAATTTCACTCGGAGATTGTTATTGAGATATATTTAACCCATAAATCAATTCAGCAAGAAGTAAATATTTTGATTCATCGAGATGCTACATCTAACCAATTGTGTAGGTCATCAATTGGTTTTCTCATTAAACAGTATTAATATTTTTAAGTACGCCATTATAGCACATATTTTGTTGAATTTAGCATTAATATATAATATCTTTTTGTATATAATATATATATCATATATATTGTATATAATATCATTGTACATCACTCGATGTACAATGTTTTTGGATAATATTATGAATAATGTTAAGTTTCAATTCCCAATAGTTTTTGCTAATATACAGAAATAAAATTTATTTTTTATATTGACCTTGCATTATAAGACAGTAAGGTAAAAGTAACTTTTTATGAATTATTAGTTTTGGGTATCAGGGTATTTATGGACACATAACATTAATTGGGAAGTATTTTCTATTTTCTGAAAGAGTTTTTGTGTGATTTATATCATTCCTTCCTAACAACATTTATAGAATTCATCCAGGCCTGTAGTTTTCTTCGCATGCAGTTTTTCATTACAAAATCAATTTTGATAAATATAAAGCTATTAAAATTTTATATTTTACTTTGAGTTAGTTTTGGTAATTTATGTCTTGCAAGGAGTTTGTCAATTTCATGTAAATTTTAAACTTATTGGCATTAGTTGTTTATAATATTTCCTCATTATCCTAGTAATGTCTGTAGGATCTATACTTCTATCTCTTCGTTTATTCCTGGTATTAGTAATTTGTGTCTTTTCAATTTTTCTCTTGATTCTAACTGGGTGTATGCAAAGATTTTAATCTTTTCAAAGAACCAGCTTTGTGTTTTATTTAATTTTTTTTCCTGTTTTCTATTTCATTGACTTTTCTCATCTTTATTATACCTTCCCTTGTACTTGGGTTTCATTTGCTCATATTCTTCTAGCTTCTTATTGTGAATGCTTAGATAATTTATTTTGGAACTTTCTTCTTTCTGAAAGAAGTATTTAAACCAAAGCATGTAATAGCTGTTGTTACTACCTCTAATCACTGTTGTTACTGCCTCTCATGGATTTTAATAACTGGTTTTTTTATTTTCATTCCATTCAGATATTTTCTAATTTGCTTTATGATTTCCTCCTTGTTTTATTTAGGAATTTGCTATTTAATTTCAAAATATTTGTAAATTTTCCAAGTATCTTTCTGTAACTGATATTTAATTTTGTTGTAGTCTGGGAAGATACTCTACATGATTTTAGTACTCTGGATTTACTGGGATTTGTCAATCTTGGTGAACGTTCCATGTGCACTTCGGAAGAATGGATGTTATGCTGCCATTTTAAACTATTTTGGCTATTCTATTAGGTGAGTGCATTAGTATTCTAAGCCTGTCATAAGAAATTTCCAGAAACCTGTGGCTTATAACAACAGATATTTATTCTCTTACAGTTCAGGTCAGAGGTCCAATATCAAGATGTCAGTAGGTTTGACTCCTTCTGGAAGCTCAGAGAGAGAATCTGATTCATGCCTCCCTTCTAGCTTCTATTGGTTTCTGGAAACTCTTGGAATTCCTTGGCTTGTAGATGCATCCCTACAACCTCTGCTTCCAACTTCATATAATCTTCTTCTCTATGTCTTTTCCTTTTCAGTCTAAGGATACTGTTGTTAGATTTAGGGCCCATCACATTACAAGATGATCTCATCTCAGTCTCTTTCCTTTCTGTGTGACATTTTGTATATTATCTATTGCTATGTCTTTCTCATTTAAATGCATAATAAATGCCCTCAGTTTAAGGTATAATAAATACTAATATCTATTATTTTATTTTCTTCAGCAGTGCCTAATCTCCTGTTAATCACATACAATAAATTCTGATTTCAGATAATATAATTCTCAGCTTCAAATTTCTATATTGCTATTTGGTTCTTTTTAATATTTTCTATTTCTTAATGTTTGTTAATGTTTTAAGTCATTGAACATATTGTACTTACTTATATTTTCTGTTTTATTGTCCTCATCTACTATTCATTATCTCTGTCATTTCTGAGTCTTTTTCTAATATTTTCCTTACATTTTTTTTCTTGGTAATTTTTTTAATGAATTGTGCTCATTGTGAATTTTATATTGTTGAATGTTGAATTTTGTTGTTTTCCATTACAAAGTTTTGGACTTTGTTGTCACAGCGGCGACGGTTGTCGGGACGGTGAAGACAGTAACCAAACACAACTCTTACAGAGAAGTGGGACCAGGGGGTCACTCTGAGGAGTCGACCCCGGCTTCAGTCCCAGGACTTTATTTATAGTCAATACAGCAAGCAGTGAAGCAAATAACAGAACAATGGGCTTTGGCTGTGGGCAAGGGAGAAGGAATTCAGGTAAACAAGCCAATCAGTAACAGGACAATAGATTTGGGAAAACAAGTCGTGACAAGTCTCAACACGTTGGGGACAAGTCTTGACATGCTGTGCAGCATAGAGGCCTGTGGGGGCTGCAGTTGTCAATAGTGCAGCCATGTTTAAATGGCGTATATCCTCACATTTCCCCCCTTCTGTATAGTTAATGGAATAAAAATCAAGAGGGTTTTCACTGGTCCAACAAGTGCCCATTAGGACAAAGTAAAAGTTAGGACGAGATAAAATCCAAGATTATCTCAGCTACTGTCTCCACACCTCAGGGCCTGGCGTCTTAGTGAGTTCTTGTGAGCCCAGCTACAGCTGGGGCGCACTCTATATGTTTAAGGAGGAGAAGTAGCATAGCTATGAGTAACACCTGGACTTAGTCTCCTAGATGGCGGCCATAGCAGGCTCTTTAAACTCACGGTGCTGGTTTTCCACCGGATACCATCTGGTTCTTCACCAGGTTACTAAGTAAGAGCGATGCTCTTATCAATTGCATAGCCAGAGTGAGTGGACTCAATGTGCCTTTTAGGTGTGTATGGCAATAGAGGATGATCTTAAAAAGATATTATAATCCTTTGTGCTGACAATACCCTGATTGTTGGACCAATGGGTTTCCTCTGACTCATTTTGTAAGCTAAACACTAACTTTTAACATCCATTGAAATTATTATTCTTAAAGTCTTGAAGATTTATAAAGGCTCAAAGACTCATTAACAATCAAACAAGCAATGATTTACACAGCTTCACTATTACTTGGAAGGGAATCACTAGGAAGGGCAATTTACACATCATAACAAATGTTCATTAGGAAATTAATTACACATCATAACAAATTTAACAATCAAACAAACACTGATTTACACAAATTCACTATCAATTGGAAAGGAATCATCTAACTTAGAAATCTATTTATACAGAAGCATCTAACTAGGAGAAGCAGAAAATATAGAGGAGTTTACACATGACAATTTTTCACTGGGAACTTACTGATTAACAAATTACTGATTAACAAGATAATATAGGATGACTATTGAGAATAGATTGTCACGAGGGAAACCATAGCTAGAAACAGATTTTCAGGTGTAAGTGGGGCACCTGCAGTTGAGAGGATACGCTCAGCTTTGGAGGAGAGGGCTTTCAGACCTCCCCATGTTACCAGTCTCACAGATCTCCATTGTTCAGTGTCCATCCCCAGGGGAAGGGGTGATTTTGGGTCAGATGATGGCACTTCAATGTTCATCCCCGGGGAAGGGATGCCGGTGTCAGTTGCGGCTCCGGAGTTGGATCGGATGGCAGCTCTGGCAGCCGCAGCAGGGGCGGTGGTGGTAGTTCCGAGAAGGGAAGGGGCGGAGGTGCAGGGCAGAGTGTGCCGGTGCACGGGGGAGCCGCAGCACGGGGCGCGTCTGGGACCCCTAGTCACGGCAGGCGTGCAGAGCCTGCTTTCACCTGCCCAGAGACTCCAGGTGGGGCCGTCCTGGGCGGCGACACCCCAGGTGACCAGGCCCACCAGCCCAGGCAGTGGCAAGGGGAGTAGGGCCCCTGCTCATACCGCTGCCCGCTGAGAAACACAGGACGGACTCCAGTGTAAGAATGGCGGCGGTTTCCATCGGAAGGGTGGTGGCTGTCACTGGGTCATGATATGGTTTTAATCCAAAGTGGGTCTGTAGGAGACAAAACAGCTGTATACCCTCACCCCCAGGTTAGTAATTTTGCAGGTCCTTGCCAGACAGAAGGATTTTGAGGCTCTTTATAGAGGACCTGTGGGTGAGGTCGGGTGTCAGAGGGGATAAAATGTTATTCTGCAGCAGTACGACCATCTTTAGCAACTGATAAAAAGTTAAAAATAAAGAGAGCTTTGACCAGTCTTTCATTTTGGTCACACACTCTAGACCCATCATCTCCCCCCTTTTGTTTATTTAAGAGCTGTTTGAGAGTATGATGGGCACGTTTGATTATGGCTTGCCCTTGGGAGTTATAAGGAATGCCAGTGGTATGAAGAATATTCCAAGTGGCACAAAATTCTTGAAATTTAGCAGAAGTATATGCAGGACCATTATCAGTTTTAAGGGCTTGGGGGCATCCCATAGTTGCAAAGGCTTGGGTAAAGTGACGGCAGCTGTGAGTAGAACGTTCCCCAGAAAGGGCTGTAGCATAAAGAAACCCAGAACATGTATCTATGGACACATGGAGATATTTAAGTTTCCCAAAGGGAGGATAGTGTGTTACATCCATTTGCCACAACTGATTGGCTACTAGACCACGTGGGTTGACGTCAGCAGCAAAGGACTTGGGAGAAAAACGTTGGTAGTCTCTTCAGGGGTGTGTGTGGGGGGTCCGGCGGTGTTGCCCAGACCCCCCCCAGCCACCGCAGCGGTGGCCTCCTGGCCGGCCCTGCAACCCACCCCACTTCAGCTCGTGTGCGATGGAGTGGTGGCGGGTCTCGTGCGCCCGTGCACCGCCCACCACCCCCACCACCCAGGCCCCCGGGAATTTGCCTGGGGGAGGCAGCGGCACACGTCCTGCCCATGGGGCCCCACTCCCCGCATCCCGCCAAGGGCACCCCGTCCCCTTTCCCACCCGGGGTGGGGACGGACTGTGGCGGGGGCAGCTCTGCCCCACCCCTCCTCTCAGAGCCCGGGTTGACCAGGCAGGTCGCACCGCAGCGGCAATCCGGATCTCTCGCGGAGGAGGGGAGGGAGTGAGAGGGAGGGAGGGAGCAGAAGGAGCTACCTGTAGGGGCTGTAAAGCGAGGCGGCAGTGATGCCAAGCAATAAGAACTGAAGCTGGGATGTTCATGTCACGAATGATGTTACCGATACGTTCCCATGCTTCTACATCAAGGTTTCCCCGCAAGAGATACCAAGGACAGGCAGACTCAATTAAAAGCAGAAGTTGGGTAAGAGCTTCTTCTGACACCTTAAGCTTAGAGGCCTTTAACAAACCTAACAACTGGGTTTTGTGTTGACGCTGTTCAGAAGAAAGAGAATTCCCCATAGTGAGGAGGAATAGGAAAATGAAGGAAAGAGTGATAGGAAAGCTCCTGGCCTGAAGCCTGAAATCCCTTGAGGGAGCGTACGAGAAAGCCCCGCCACTCCCGGGGCTATAGCAGCCAGAGATGACAACGTCTGGGAAAGTTCCGCCTGCAGAAAAACCCCACTGCTCCTGGGGCTGTAAGAGCAGCCCGTGATAGACGCATCCTGTACTTAACACCTTCAGGGACTGAGTGCGAGGATGTCTGCAGCACCCTCACATGCGGCACCGTCTGTCGCAGTCCCTCACACGGGGCACCATCTGTCGCAGCAGTGACGGTTGTTGGGAAGGCGAAGACAGTAACCAAACACAACTCTTACAGAGAAGTGGGGCCAGGAGGTTCACTCTGAGGAGTTGACCCCAGCTTCAGTCCCAGGACTTTATTTATAGTCAATACAGCAAGCAGTGAAGCAAATAACAGAACAATGGGCTTTGGCTGTGGGCAAGGGAGAAGGAATTCAGGTAAACAAGCCAATCAGTAACAGGACAATAGATTTGGGAAAACAAGTCGTGACAAGTCTCAACATGTTGGGGACAAGTCTCGACATGCTGTGCAGCATAGAGGCCTGTGGGGGCTGCAGTTGTCAATAGTGCAGCCATGTGTAAATGGCATATATCCCCACACTTTGTAATCAGTTAAGTTGCTTGCAGGTGATTCTGATCCTTTCAGTATTTTTAAAAGGCTATTAAAACATGGTATTGTAACCTTTACACATGGGCTAATTTAGCCCCAAAACCAAGGACGACATTTCTGGGGATTCAGTGCAGTCCTTTTACATGCAACAAGATCTCCCCACTCTGGCAGTGAGAATTTGAACAATTACTGGCCATTTGTGTGCTCTGCTAATTATTCAGCTTACAGCTCCCTCGTAAATGTTCTCTCCCTAAAAATTGTTCTTTGCCCGGTATTATGGGCTTTCACTCTACATATGCACAAATTAATATTCAGTGAAAGACTCAAGGGGGCCGTGATGCATATTTACAGAGGCCTTTCCTTCAGTTGTTTGCTCCTCTCCAGTATTCAGCCCTGAAAAGTCTTGTCACCTCTGTCACACAGTGCTCCAGTCTCCATCACTTCAACTCCGTGAGATTGCTAGGCCCACAATTCAGAAATTCTCCTTAGACAGAAAACTAGACAACAGGGCTCACATCATTTTTTTTTTCCTTCTTTCAGAGAGTACAATTATAATTTGCTTTTTTTCTTGTGTCCGAAAATCAACAACAGTTAATTGTGGTGGTGGTGGTGGTGTTGTTAGGTGCCGTTGAGTTGGCTCCAACTCATAGCCATCCTATGTACAATAGACTAAACAGTGCCCAGACCTGTACCATCCTCAGAATTATTGCTATGCTTGAACCTATTGTTGCAGCCACTCTGTCAATCCATTTCATAGAGGATCTTCCTCTCTTTCACTGACCCTCTATTTTAATAAGCATGATGTCCTTCTCCAGGGACTGGTCTCTCTGATAGCATGTCCAAAGTGTGTAAGATTAAGTTTTATCATCCTTGCTTCCAAGGAGCATTCTGGCTGTACTTCTTCCAAGATAGATTTGTTCTCGAGATGGTTTCTAAATTCAGGTGGGATATACTGAAGGTCGTACTTTGGCTCTCGTGGACTTGTTCGAATTTTCTTTCAGCTTCAAATTGAACTTGCATAGGAAAAATTGATGGTCTATTCCACAGATGTCCACAGATCTTTTCTGACTGATGATATTGAGCTTTTCCATCATCTCTTTCCACAGATGTAGTCCGTTTGATTCTTGTGTATTCTACCTGGCGAGGTCAATGTGTATAAGGTTGTCTTGAGTCAGAATGGACTCCACAGCAAGTAACAACAATAACTTCATATGATTTAATATTTTTAAAAATATATGCCTTATTTATTCTTGAATGTTATTGGAAAACCATGAATACATCTATCCTGTGTGTAGAGAGAAATTAATTTCTTATTAAAACAATCAGCAACAACCAATCTAGCTATCAAATTTTTATTCAGTGAAATCCTTAAAAAGAAAAAAAAAACTGTGCAGATAGATTACAGTTTATGAATAATATATAAAGAAATAAATTCAAAATGACTAGACCAATTTTGGCACAGTTAGCAAAGGGATGTTTTATTCTTTAATTTCTATAAGAAGTCAGCAGTAAAGCTCTGTCCATTTGGATTGGTAGCACAATTGGTTCATTGAGCAATCTCCCTAATTCCATAGAGCCAGCTGAAAAGAACAAATTGTATTTCAGTAAGAAAGAAACACTTACACTCTTTCTCAATTCTGCCATAATTAAATTTCCTCTGCTGGCTGCTCCAAGCCTCTCCTGACTGATGGTAGGTGGCAACATATGGCAACATTGAGAGAATTTATAAAAAATAGTCTGTTAATTGTAGCAAACAAATAAACAATCAGGAAGACCCAACAGTCAGGAAGAATTAATAATGCTGGCAAATCCGTGCTTAGTAGAGCTTCTCACAGTGAACAAAGCCAAGGTCTGCATGTATCTTGGTTGAGCTTTCTCTCATCAGGCAAACCATATTAATTTCTAGAGCTGTACTGAATGTTATATAGTTACAAACATAAGTACTTATCACTAAAGCCTCTACATTTTTTGTGATCTGATGACTTCCCAAAACTGAACCTTCAAAAATCAAATAGGTGAAATTTTATAATCTTAGTGGAATGCCAAATCAAATTATTTCTGCCTTAAATAAACAAAAAACAAAAGCAACCAAACCTTGCCAAAATGTTTAGAGCTAGAATAGCTAGAATGTGACTACTATGTCTAGTTAACAATAAAGAACTTCAGTTTTCTAGGATAGTTTTCACTGTATGGTAAAACTAAATGTATATTTTAAAAATTAATTTGCTTATACCAAACTAGTTGCAAACTTCCTCTCTGTTTTTCAGTGCCAAATATTCCCTTTTCTTTTTAAATTTTGTTTTCACACTACTCAGTAAAAATATTAAAATTTTCCTCAACAAAGAATATAAGAAGACAAAGAAAACTTTTCAACATTTTCATAAAAAAAGATTTTCCTACTTTGGATATATACATTTGATTTTTCTGTTGTTTATTGTAGTTTAAACGAAACTTTACATTTCAGCTTAGTCTCTTATATAAAAATTTATACACACATTGTTATGTGACCCTAATTGCTCTCCTATCCTGTGACAGCACACTCCTCCTTTCCACCCCTGATTTCCCGTGTCCATTCAACCAGCTCCTAACCCTCTCTGCCTTCTCATCTCACCTCCAGACAGAAGCAGCCTGTTTAGTCTCATGTGTCTACTTGAGCTAAGAAGCACAATCTTCATGAGTACCATTTTATGTCCCTCAGTCCTGTCCTATCTTTGCCTGAAGAGTTGGCCTTGGAAAACGTTTTAGTTCTGGGCTGATAATCTGGGGGCCACACTTTCTGGGGTTCCTCTAGTCTCAGTCAGACCATTAAGTCTGGTCTTTTTACTAGAATTTGAGTTTTGCACCCCACCTTTCTCATGCTCCATCAGGGACTCTCTGTTGTGTTCCCTGTCAGAGCAGTCATTAGTGGTAGCCGGGCACCATCTAGTTCTTCTGGTCTCAGGCTGATGAAGTCTCTGATTTATGTGGCTTTTTCCGTCTCTTGGGCTAATACTTTCCTAGTGTCTTTTTTGTTCTTCATTCTCCTTTACTCCAGGTTGTTGGGACCAATTAATGCATCTTAGATGGCTGCTTGCATGCTTTTAAAACTCCAGATGCCACTCACCAAAGTAGGTTGCAGAACATTTTCTTAATAAACTTTGCTGTGCCAATTGACTTAGATGTCCCCTGAAAACATGGTCCCCAGACCCCTACCCGTGTTACTCTGTCCCTCAAAGGGTTTCATTGTATTCATCAAACTTCTTAGCTTTGGTTTAGTCCAGTAATGCTGACTTCTCCTGTAGTGTGTGCTGTCTTTCCCTTCACGTAAGATAATTCTTGTCTAATATCTAGCCAGTGAATAACCCTCACCCTCCCTTCCTACCCTAGTAATGATCAAAGAATGTTTTCTTCTGTGTTTAAACCTTTTCTTCAGTTCTTATAAGAGTGATCTTATACACTATTTGTCCTTCTGTGACTGACTAAATTCACTCAGCATAATACCCTCCAGATTCCTCCATGTTATGTTTCACGACTTCATCATTGTTCTTTATCGTTGCATAGTATTCCATTGTGTGTATATACCATTATATGTTTATCCATTTGTCTGTTGATGGGCACCTACGTTGTTTCCAGCTTTTTGCTATCGTGAACAGTGCTACAATGAACATGGGTGTACATATATCTATTCCTGTGATGGCTCTTATTTCTGTAGGATATATTCCAAGGAGCATGATTGCTGGACCGTATGGTACTTCTATTTCTAGCTTTTTAAGGAAGAACGAAATGGATTTCCAAAGTGGTTGTACCATTTTACATTCTCACCAACAGTGTATAAGTGTTCCAGTCTCTCCACAGCCTCACCAGCATTTATTAGTTTGTGTTTTTTGGATTAAAGCTAGCCTTGTTGGGGAGAGATGATATCTTATTGTGGTTTTGATCTGCATTTCTCAAATGGCTAATGATTGTGAACATTTCTTCATGTGTCTGTTAGCCACCTGAATATCTTCTTTGGTGAAGTGCCTGTTCATATCCTTTACCCATTTTTTAATTGGGTTATTTGTCTTTTTGTTGTTGAGGTTTTGTAGTATCTTGTAGATTTTAGAGATTAGACACTGATCAGATTTGTCATAGCCAAAAGTTTTTTCCCAGTCTGTAGGTTGTCTTTTGACTTTTTTGGTGAAGTCTTTTCATGAGCGTAAGTGTTTGATTTTTAGGAACTCCCATTTATCTAGTTTCTCTTCTGGTGTTTGTGCATTGTTACTTATGTTTCATATTGTGTTTATGCCATGTATTATTGTCCCTATTTTTTTTCCATGATCTTTATTGTTTTCGATTTGATATTTAGGTCTTTGATCGATTTTGCATTAGTTTTTGTGCATGGCGTGAGGTATGGGTCTTGTTTCATTTTTTTGCTGATAGATATCCAGTTATGCCAGTACCATTTGGTAAAGAGACTGTCTTTTCCCCAATTAATGGACTTTAGCCCTTTGTCAAGTACCAGCTGTTCCTGGGTGGATGAATTTATGTCTAGATTCTCAATTTTGTTCCATTGATTCATGTGTCTGTTGTTGTACCAGCACCAGGCTGTTTTGACTACCATGATGGTATAATAGATTCTAAAATCAGGTAGTTGAGACCTCCCACTTTGTTCTTCTTCTTCATTAATGCTTTACTTATCCGGGGCCTCTTCCCTTTCCATATCAAGTTGGTGATGTGTTTCTCCATCTCATAAAAAAATGCTGTTGGAATTTGGATGGCAATTGCATTGTATCTGTAGATCACTTTGGGTAGAACTGACATTTTCACAATGTTGAGTCTTCTTATCCATGAGCAAGGTATGTTTTTCCACTTATGCAGGTCTCTTTTGATTTGTTTCAGTATTATTGTCTTGTAGTTTTCATTGTATAGGTCTTTTACGTCTCTGATTAGATTTATTTCTAAGTATTTTATCTTCTTGGGGGCTATTGTAAATGGTATTGATTTGGTGATTTCCTCTCCGAAGTTCTCTCTGTTGCTATAAAGGAATCAAACTGATTTTTGTATGTTTATCTTGTATGAAAACTTTGCTGATATCTTCTATTAGTTTGAGTAGTTTTCTTGTGAATTGTTTGGGGTTTTCTGTGTATAACATCATCTGCAAATAGGGATACTTTGACTTCTTCCCTACTGATTTGGATGCCCTTTATTTCTTTTTCTAGCCTGATTGCTCTAGCTAGGAACTCCAGCACATTGTTGAATAAGAGTGGTGTTAAAAGGCATCCGTGTGTGCTTCCCATTCTCAAGGGGAATGCTTTCAAAGTCTCTCCATTTATGATGATGTTGGCTGTTGGCTTTGTATTAATGTCCTTAATTATATTGAGGAATTTTCCTTCTATTCCTATTTTGTTGAGAGTTTTTATCATGAATGGGTGTTGGACTTTGTCAAATGCATTTTCTGCATCGATTGATAAGATCATGTGGTTCTTGTCTTTTGTTTTATTAATGTGATGGATTACATAGATTGTTTTTCTAAAGTTGAATCATGCCTGCATAAACTGGTATAAATCCCACTTGCTCATGGTGAATTATTTTTTTGATATGTTGCCAAATTCTATTGGCCAGAATTTTGTCTAGGATTTTTGCATCAATGTTCATGAGGGATACTGGTCTGTAATTTCCTCTTTTTGTGGTGTCTTTACCTGTTTTGGTATGCTGGCTTCATAGAATGATTTTGGGAGTATTCTTTCCTTTTCTATGCTCTGAAATACCTTTAGTAGTAGTGGTGTTAACTCTTCTCTGAAAGTTTGGTAGAATTCTCCAGTGAAGCCGTCCAGGCCAGGGCTTTTTTTGTTGTTGAGAGATTTTTAAATTTCTGTTTCAATCTCTTCCTTTGTTATGAGTTTATTTGTTCTACCTCTGTTTCTGTTAGTTTAGTAGGTAGTGAGTTTCTAGAGATTTGTCCTTTTCCTCTAGGTTTTCAAATTTGTTAGAGTACAATTTTTTGTATTATTCTGTTATGATTCTTTTAATTTCAGTTGGGTCTGTTGTGATATTACCCATCTCATTTCTTATATGGATTATTCCTCTCCTGTTTTTCTTTTGTCAGTTTGGCCAGTGGTTTATCATTTTTGTTGATCTTTTCAGAGAACCAGCTTTTGGTCTTGTTAACTCTTTCAATTGTTTTTCTATTCTCTATTTCATTTCATTCTGCTCTAATTCTTATTATTTCCTTTCTTCTGGCTCCTGAGGGCTTCTTTTGCTGCTTTCTTTCTACATTTTTGAGTTGTAGGGTTAATGTTTTGATTATATCCCTTTCTTCTTTTCGGGTGTGTGCATTTATTGCTATAAACCGACCTCTGAGCACTGTTTTTGCTGTGTCCCAAAGGTTCTGGTAGGATGTGTTTTGATTCTCATTTGAGTCTATGAATTTCTTTATTCCATCCTTATTTTCTTCTATAACCCAGTAGTTTTTGAGCAAGATGTTGTTCAGTTTTCATGTGTTTGATTTTTTTTCCTTGCTTTTTCTGCCGTTGATTTCTACTTTTATGGCTATATGGTCAGAAAAGATGCTTTGTAATATTTTGATGCTTTGGATTTTGTTAAGGCTTGCTATGTGGCCTAATATGTGATCTCTTCTGGAGAATGTTCCATGTGCATTGGAAAAGAAGGTATACTTGGCTGCTGTTGGGTGGAGTGTTCAGTATATGTCTGTGAGATGAAGTTGGTTGATTGTAGCATTTAGATCTTGTGTGTCTTTGTTGAGCTTCTTTTTGGATGTTCTGTCTTTCACCGAAAGTGGCATGTTGAAGTCTCTTACTACTGTTGCGGAGCTGTCTATCTCTCTTTTCAGTGCTGTTAGAGTTTGTTTTATGTATTTTGGAGCCCTGTTGTTGGGTGTATAAATATTTATTATAGTTATGTCATCTTGGTGTATTGACCCTTTAATCATTATATAGTGTCCTTGATTTTGTATTTGCTGAGTCTTTATACTTTTGTTGTTTTTTATTTTGAGTTGTAGGATTTTTAGTTTCTTTTGTGGTTGCTTTAATATTTACGCCTATTTTTCTAGGTTTATAGCAGTCTTTTATTTCTTTATATCGCCTTGACTTCCTTCCATATGAAAAATCCATGTCTCCATTTTTTAAGTCACCCTTTTTTGTTTTAATGTTGTCATCTTTTATGTATTGACATCTTTTTCCCTATTTTCAGTGTTTTAGCTTTGATTTAGTTTTGTGACTTCCCTATATGGGTTGATATCTGGTTGCTCTGTCCTCTGTTCTAGTCTTGGATTATCTGATGTTATTGATTTTCTAACCATAGGACTCCCTTTAGTATTTCTTGTAATTTTGGTATGGTTTTTGCAAATTCCCTAAACTTCTGTTTATCTGGGAATGCCCTAATTTCACCATTATATTTGAGAGAAAGTCTTGCTGGATATATAATTCTTCCCTGGCAGTTTTTTTTTTTTTTCCTTCAAGGCTGTATATGTGTCATCCCATTGCCTTCTTGCCTGCATGGTTTCTGCTGAGTAGTCTGAGCTTATTCTTATTGACTCTCCTTTGTAGATTACTTTTTGTTTATCCCTAGCTGCTCTTAAAATTCTCTCTTTTATCTTTGGTTTTGGCAAGACTGATTATAATACAGCTTGGTGACTTTCTTTTGGGATCTACCTTATGTGGGGTTCAATGAGCATCTTGGATGGATATCTTCTCATCTTTCATGATATCAGGGAAGTTTTCTGCCAACAAATCTTCAACATTTCTCTCTGTATTTTCTGTTATCACCCCTCTTCTGGTATTCCAATCACTTGTAAGTTATTTCTCTTGATAGAGTCCTGCATAACTCTTAGAGTTTCTTCCTTCTTTTTAATTCTTTTATCTAATTTTCCCCAGATAAGTTGGTGTCAAGTGCTTTATCTTCAGTGTCACTAATTATGACTTCTACTGCCTCAATTCTGCTCCTATGACTTTCTATTGAGGTGTCTAATTCTGAAATTTTGTTGTTAATCTTCTGGATTTCTGATTGCTATCTCTATATGGATTCTTGCAACCTGTTATATTTGTCAGTATGCTCTTCTCTAATCTTTTTAATTTCCTCTATTGTGTTTTCTGTGTTTTGCTTAATTTCCTTCCTAATCTCTTGAAGATTTCTGTATTTTAATCTTTTGTATTCTGCCCTGGTAACTCCAATAAATTTTCTTCCTCTGGAAAATTTCTAGATTCTTATTTTGGGAGCATACTGAAGTCATCATGGACTGCCTTTTTATGTGATTTCATATTGACTGTTGTCTCTGAGCCATCAAGAAGTTATACTTATTTATTTTATGTTTGCTTACTGTGTCACAGCTTCTTGTCTTGTTTTGGTATGCCCAAATAGGCTGTTAGTATGAGCTAGTTTGATTATTGGCAACTTTGAAGCTCTAATGTCCTTTCACCAGGTGGTTAGATCTGTTACTAGGTATGTGAGCTCAGGAGTCCGCCCACTCCTCCTGCATGGATTCAGCTCAGGCGCTCAGGTAGGTAGCCACCAAGTGTGTGGTGCAGGCTCTTACCTACAGTCCTAGACAGGCATGAGTGATTGGTGTAGGCACAGGCATCTGGCTGCAGCAGGAGGACACACACTGAGCAAGGCAGGGGGCTGATGGCTGCCCCTGAGTGTCCAAGAGGAAATCATGTCCTTGTTCCCTAAAGTGCGTAGGTGGGTGGGTATTTCAGCCTGACTATGAACACCCAATACTGTTGGCTGTAATGTCTGGGGGACACCATTTATTCTTGGGCCCCTATTGCAGGTGGCTAGGTGGCGTGGTTGGAACCACCAGTCCTCAGGCTCCTGATATGGGTAGGTGAAGGCCCTGCTTAATGGACAGAGGAGTGTCAAATGTCACGGACCTGGCACTTCACAGCTGAAACAGTTGAAGTTAGACTTAAGGTATATACCTTGTTGTACTGCAGTAATGAGGACCTATGCTATTGAAATGGGCCCACAGAAGTCTATGCAGGGGGAAAGACACTCAGAGTCCATGGATCCCTTATGCCTGTGACTAGGCAAAGGAGCTGTGCCTACCCTGAGTTCTTGGCTTAGGGGGGCTGGCAGATCATTTTTTCCCCTGTTTGTTAATTTATTCACTCTCCAAGTTCAGGAGAATGGCTCAGGGCACATGATGTGTCCTACTTCCGGCCCAGGGGACTCGACAATTCCTGAAGCTGGTCTGGGACCCAGTGCAGAGCAGGGAGTGGGGAGTTAAATGGGAGAGAGATTTTTCCCTAAGAGGGTGTTTATGATCTGCATGGTAGGCCAGACTCAAATATTATCTTTCACTGATCAAGGGCTGCTTCTCACTGGTTCTGGATGGCCGTGTAGACTTTCTGCCATTGGATTTCTCTCGGTGTGGAAAACGCCTCCTGAGCACTGCTGCTTGTCTGCCTCACCGCTCCCCACATGCCGATCCAGGCTGAAGGGGTCAGGCTCTCACAAGGTCAGGTCTGGCAACTCCTCACTGCTTCTGAACTCTGTCTCCCTCCCTTTGCCACTCAGTTTAGTTCCTCAACTTTGCCTTTGATGTTCAGGGCTCCTATATTGTCATATATAATCGATTCACTTGTTTTTTCAGGTCTTTGTTGTAAGAGGGAACACCAGAAGTGTCTGACTACTCTGCTATCTTGGCCCCACCTTCTGTGTGTTTGATTTTACCTTAGTCTACTTCTTCTAGACTTTACACATTAAGAAAATCAGAATGTCCATCTGAAAAGTGGCATATAGGCTTTTTTCCTTTTTAGTATTACGATGCTCATTCTTGTATGGTTCTTTGTAATGTAGAATTGTCTCTTATGGCTGTGTAAGATTTTAATTTAGTTTTGAGTCTAATTAAAATTGTCAGAGCTTCAGATTTTATACTTTCTGTCAATGATCATATTTATATTCATGTTCTGTCTCTGAAATATCTAATGAATTCACCTCTTCCTTTCAAGGATGAGGGAAAGGATTATCAATTGTTCTGAAACTTAGCTTCAGATTCTAACCACCAAGGGAATTAAAAAAAAAAAAAAGCCCAGCTTTTACCTCAGTGCAGAAAAATGAAAGTCAGAATCTTTTGGACTAGAGGCCAGATGGCAGTATTTGTTTTTAAGTCTCCAGCTGATTCAAACACCAGGGTTAAAACCACTGAATTGGAGGCTGCAGTCAATACTCTACTTTGCTTCTCCATCACCAAGGAAGAATCTTCAGGATTCTGGCCTCCTCAAGCCTCTCACAGTACAACATGTGGAACCCAAAGCTTCCTAGAACCCACTGGCCACTCTGGCCTTCTTTAAGTTAGCAGTTCCCCTTTCCCATCCAGGGCTATATTAAGGAAAACCAAGGCAATTCATCAAAATTCATAGGAATCCCTGGACAAACATTGTAGAGTTTTGGCTTTAGCAGATTTGGAGCATTGAGCTGATTCATTTAACCTTAAAACAAACAAACAAAAAGCTAGTTGCATTCAAGTCAATTCCAACTTATAGTAACCCCATGTGTGTCAGAGTAGAGCTGTACTCTATAGGTTTTCAATGGTTTAATTTTTCAGACGTAGATCACCAGACATTTCTTCTGAGGTGCTTCTGGGTAGACTCGAACATCCACCATCTCTTGTTAGCAGCTGAGTGCATTAAGCGTATGTCCTACCCAGGGACTCCCTAACCAAAAAGCCTAACCAAGCCCATTGCCATCAGGTCGATTCTTACTCATAGCAACCCTATAGTACAGAGTAGAACTGCCCCCATAGGGTTTCCAACTGCCAACTTTTTGGTTAGCAGACAAACACTTAACCACTGAGCCACCCTGGCTCCCCTTAGAAGGTAGTTAACTCTAAAGGCATTTAATGTCTATTATCTTCCATTACAAATTGCATTCTAAGCTCCTCCATTCAACATTCTCTATACTCTTATCTTCATACTCCCCTGGGTTTCACGAACCCATGCTCCATCATCAGCAGAATAAATTGTAAGGTAAAGACTTTTAAGGTAAGAAAGACTTGTGTCTTAGTCATCTAGTGCTGCTATAACAGAAATACCACAAGGGGATGGTTTTAATGAAGAGAAGTTTATTTCCTCACAGTTAAAGTAGGCTAAAAGTCCAAATTCAGGGCATTAGCTCCAGGGTAAGCCTTTTTCTCTCTGTCAGGCTTCTTCCCTGTTCAGTATCCCCCCGGACTAGGAGCTTCTCTGTGCAGGGACCCCGGTCCAAAGGACGCGCTCTGCTCCCGGAACTGCTTTCTTGATAGTATGAGGTCCCCCTGTCTCACTGCTCACTTTTGTCTTTTATATCTCAAGAGATTGCCTCAGGACACAATCCAGTCTTATAAATTGAGTCCTGCCTTACTAACACAACTGCCACCCATCCTTCCTCCTTAACACAGAGGCAGGATTTACAACATATAGGAAAACTACGCAGTACCAGGAACCATGGCCCAGCCAAATTGATACACATTTTTTGGGGGACATAATTCAAACCATGACAACTTGTATGTGAGTTCTAGGGTTTTCTGAAATGTACTTTCCAGCTCAGTAGAAAAGATAGCAATACCTAATTTATGGGCTTGCTAATTTAAGGTAACAGTTGTGAAGTGCTTGGTATAGGGTCTGACTTCTAAAAGCTACTTCCCTTTCCAATCTCTGCTTGCTTATGACCCCTCAGAAATGTAGTGCCTTTATAAACTAACTTTCCCCATCCAGAACATTTTTCCCAGAATCCATTGCTGTCAAGTCGATTCCAATTCATAGCGACCTTATAGGACAGAGTAGACCTGCCCCATAGGTTTCTAAGGAGCAGCTAGTGGATTCAAAGTGTTGACCTTTTAGTTAGCAGCCAGGCTTTTAAGTATTGCATCACCAGGGGTCGTTTTTCCCAAAAGGCTCTTCGTATTTCTGACTACCACCAAAACCAGATTGTTCTTAGAGGATCCATTATCTCTGTGGTCTTCCTGAGCAGAGACTACTCACGGTCCCACATACTGTCTATTATTTCTCATTGCCTTGGATGAACAAATGGTTATATTAGGAGTTTTATGATTCAACAAAACAATGCAATTGAAATCACGAAGCATGTACTGACTCTTTGCTGGATGCAGTTCTCTGTAAAGAGGAGGTGATGCTTACAATCTGGTAATTGGCCAAGGCACTAAAGTGCTGTATGCAAATGGCCAGCACTCAAATGCAGCTGGTGGTTCCAGTTGCTGATAATATTCTGCCTAAGACCTAAATAGGTTTTTTTTTTTTTCCATGACTGAATTTGAGTGGATTTCCTAACCAAACAGAAAAACCCTTACTGATGCTGTACGATTTATGTACTAAATAGATTTCCCCCAACCCCAAATACTCTTTACACATCATTCTTAGATGTTAAAGAGTATTGGGTTGAAATGGCATTCTCCACTTCATGATATATCCCATCCAGGAAGATGGGCCAAAGGGCAGTTGAGGATGATAAGGGTAATTCACTTCTCTGGGTGGTACTTATACCGTGGAGTTGAAAAGCTGAATGTATCCTGAGTCAGAAAACTTACAATTAGAGTTGGTATTTCTACTACCTGGCTCTTGTAACTCAAATTGGTTAGCTCTCAGGGCCTGATATTTCTTATCTGTAAGTATTCATGTAAGTATATCTGTGCCCTAATTTCTACTAGACAATATAAAGTACTGAAATACAGCATATGGACCTTAAAATTTAAATGGTAGAAGATCTTCAGGCATAATAAAAAGAACAAAATAAAATGGTATATTCACATTCATCTTATCTGGTTACAGACTGAGTATTAAAACATAACAAAGAGAGGGAAATTATTGTTAGCTATTGTTGTCAGTGACTACCTACATAACACAACAAAAGTTGTTGAGAGAACTAAGTTGAACAAAGAGTTGTTGCACATTTTAAAGTCTAGAAGTTCAAAGTGACGATATCTTTATAAAGGTAGTCATCTGATTAAGTGCTATTATTCTATGAAATCAGATACATATTGCTTAGAATTTTATGTTGTAACTATCATTTTGTCCTTTGAGCTGGAAACATATAGGAGTAAATTCACCAATGAGCTAGTCTGACTTTTGTTATCTGGTATAATCACCAAGAAAGCAGGTGGCCTTTATGGGGCTTTATGGCCTCTTCCAGGATTGTGTGATGTGCTTTCATCATTCACTTCCTGTTACCACCAATCCATCCAGATTCTGTTTCTTTGGTATAAAAATTTTTGTATTTTCCATTAAATGGGAAAGATCACTTGACAACAAAACTGGACAATGCCCAAATGCCATTTAAGGCAAACTATCAAAATTATAATACAGACACTGAGGACGTAGGTCCTCATAAACAGCTAAAGTTAGATCTGTGATGGAGATGATTATAGTTTCATATTTACGTAGGGTTTTTCAGGCTGTTTTTCAGACATTGCAATTTACTTGCCATGAAGTTGAAGAACTAGCTTGAACATAGCAACATTATTTATGCTTGAGTTTAGAGATTTGATAAAATAAAATGCTTAATTTAATTGAAAATATGAGGAAATGTTACATATGAAGAGTGCAATTATGTGAAATGGCATAGTGTCTAGGCCTCTTATTCTGTCCTGGGCTCATTACAGACTCTCAAGAAGTGGCAGATTGTCGGTACTAAGGTTTAGGTGTGAAGGACACCACAGGGGTGGTGTACAGTAATAAAGTGACAGTGGGGACTTTATTTCTTCCCATGAAATGTCCCTTGTTTAGTTGACAAAGGATACAATCATCGGGTGAAGTAACCTAGAGAGAAATCCTTTGAAACACTTTTATATTTCTTTTATTCCTTTGTTAAAAAACCTCTGAGAACTGAATGTGAAATTTGGTTTAAATTTTACAAAATGAATTATTGCCCACAGGTATATATCAGGTAATACGGGGCCCCAAGTAAGTATCACAGAGGACTAAGGATAAAATTCTAAAGAACTAATCACTGCAAATGGACTGCACAGATTTTAAAGTAGCTGCATGTACTTAAAAAGGCTAATTACTCAGGTTGACCAGTTGATAAGTTAATTTTATATTTTAGAGCTGAAGAAAATATATATTAAAAAGTAAAGGAAAGTGATAAAGCTAGAAAGAAATATCTCCATGTAGGCCATGATCCTCCATAGAAATTTTTTGGTGTTGGTATTTTATAGTATTTTTCCATTTTACAATTTATTTTTATGCATTTTTTTTCCTTTTTCAGTTCTTTGATATGGCAACTTGACATGAGTTCATATGTACTGAGTGGAAAAATGATTGTACTGAAGTGATTTTTGTAGCTTATTTCCATGTCATTCATAAATAAGCAATGGAAGCAAGAGGTTAACTGGCTGGTAAGTGCACTGGTGGGTTAAGAATCCTAAACTAGGCTTCATTACCTTTTCACTAGGCTTATTGATTTTCAAATAGTGCCGTTGTTTTGAGAGGCATTTTCTACTTGAAGAATTCATGATGTTCTCAGATGTCCCATCAAAACGCAACTCCTCATCTTCTTTCAAATCCCCATTCTTATGCTATAGCATTAATATGAGGCTTTCATAAATATCTCGTTCTTTTTTACTTATCCCTATTATTTTTGCCACAAATATTCCTTTTTCCCCTTATCCTCAACCCTGCCCACCTGCACTTCCAAAAGCACAGATCCCATTATTCTGGAACATTGCTAATTGGAAGATAAGATACCATCTCAAACAAGAGGTGAACTCTTTGTTGGACGTACAATTTTCACCACAGTGTTTATTCATAGGCTGAACTTATATGACCCAACGCGCTTCTCAACACTTCTCTGTATGTTGGATAAGATGATTTTAGTGGTAGAAAAGGAAGATTGCAGGTGTGTGCTAGAAACTGAAATAAATCTCAAACAGAAACAGCCCACAGAGTGACAGAAATTGTGTGTAGTGGATTGCATTATGCACCCCCACCTATTGCAAGGACTCGTGATGGGAAGGATACGTATACTCTTGTACCCCCTACCATTAAACTTGGCCATTGACTGACTTGTTTGGTTAGTGAAATGTGGGCAGAAATAACAGTGTGAAGTTTTAACAGTAACTTTAGTAGTTAATATCAGTTTTGCCACCTCTCTTGCTCATATCCCTATGGCACAAAAATGGCATGTCCTGAGTAGGGCCGTTTCTCAGCCTGGACTTTGAAATGAAGAGACATGTGTATGGAAGAATCACAGCCATGCCACGGCCAAACTACAGACACCAACCTGTGTTGGAAGCCACTGGTGCTTTGTAATCACAGCCTAACCTACCAAAAGATGACTTATACTATGAATTATGAGAAGAGTCTGGAAAGCTAGATCAGATCATGGCGAGTCTTGAAAGCTAAGTGTTTAGACTTTGTCTTATCAGCAATAGGAAACTATTGAAACATTTTAAGGAGGGGAGTGTAAGTTTTACTTTTCTTTAGTTTATTTGTTCATTTTTGTTAGTAATATTGAAGTAGCTAGTACAAATGATTAAAAAATTAAATAATGTTAAAATTATTTTAATGTAAATAGTTGCATCCCTCTAAACCTTTTCCCAAACCCAGTGGCAAAAATTTTTAATTATTTTAACAATCTATTTTGCATGTTATACAATATTTCCTCCATATTTCTTAAACATTTGTTCATAATACATTTTTTATTTATAAATTATATATTTTACTTTTACTTCCATTGAAATGGCAGTTATTTTAAAAATGCCTGCCAAATCTTTGACATTCTTCCCATTGAGAGATGGGGTCTATGTTCCCTACCCTTAAATCTGGGCAAACTTATGTTTGCTTGTATCCAATGAAACATAGTAGAATGTGCATGACTTCTGAGGCTCAGTGTGGCCATATGACAATATGCCACTCAGATTTCCTGCTGTGGGGAGCATAACTACAGACAAGTCCAGCTGCTGCCCTTCTGAATCCACTCCCACATCCAGACTAAGACCATGCTTCCTTGGGGCTGTTCTCAGCCAATGGCTGAAAGTAGCCGGAATACTTTTCCTACCTATGTGAGACTCATTTGATGGGCAACTTTGGCTGGAAGACCCCCCCCCCCCATCTGCTTGTCTTGCCTGAAACCTTCATACTCTGCCTACCCAATCTTCCTTCTCTCTCTCTCCTTTATACAGTGAGATGTGCATTGCCTTCTGACAATTCTTGCTGCCTCTTCTGGCTCCTTCAGAGGTGATTTACCCAATAATTCTCTTGCACTTATGATCCCCACCTTGATGTCTGCGTCTTGAAGGATTCAAACTAACACTAGATTAGAAAGGCAGTGTAACTTTCTTCTTGTCTACTAGACCACTCTCTATTGGAGTGTTGAGCCACCCTGTAAGAAGTTTGACTACCCTGACACTGTCATGCTGTGAGGAAGCCCAGAAAATATGGAGAGACCAAGTGAATGTCCACTGGTTGACTGCCCCAAGTGAGGTCCTCTTTGACAGCCAGAATCAATCACCAGGTATATGAGAGGAGATACCACCAGATGATTTTATCTCCCAGCCATCAAGTCACCCTCCACTGTTTAGTCTTCCCATCTGAGGCTCTAGTCATTGTATATTAAAGATGAGCTTTTCCTGTTATTCCATACTGGAATTCCTGACCCACAGATGCATGAGCATACTGGAGTGTTTTTTTTTTTTTTTTTTTTTTAAACTACTAATTTTTGGGGTTATTTGTTCCATGAAAATAGTAACTGGGACACTAGGTGAGAATTTACCTATTTTTAGATAAATCACTAATAAATGTTATATCATTACAACTAACTAAATATTGTTCATTGCAAAGAGGTGAGTAGTCTACTAAGGTTATATTTTCTTTGCTATGTAGTCTTTTCCTATTTGAATTACTACTTGGCATTTTTAAATTTTTAATGTAATTTCTTCTCTATATATGTTCTCAATAATTTGGAGACATTCTATCACTTTATCACTACATCATGTTTTCTAATGAGTCTTCCTTCTTTACTGGGCGCTCTCTCTGTCCTGCTCCACCCTGAATAATTTCCCTAGGGCTTGTTATTTTGACTCTACCATTTTTGTGAGATGGATTACCTCTAAATTGGATTACTGTCTCATGGCCCTCCAGCCTACTCCTGCAAAAAAACAAAAAAACAAAGCATATTCTCTAGCTTCCTAAGAAAGAAGGCATGGAAAGTATATCTTCCAGGTATTTGCCCTTGAGAATGCTTTTGAACATTCCCAAAATGTTTTCATAATTCATGACTATAGATTTTATCTCTAGAAGATCTTCTAGTTTCTTTTTCAAATTGTTTCAGTATTTTTTGAGAATATGCTATTCTTGTTTTCCATTTATTCTTTTATATCATTAACGATTTTCAGCATGCTTATTATATAGAATCTATCCAATGTTTCTAGTACCTGAAGTTCTGTGGCATCCATTTGTACTTTATTGAATTTATTGATAATCACTCAAGCTGATTTTTTTTTTTTTTTTTGTCCTTTTGAGATTGAGTGTGTAGACTGAAGCATCAGGATTCACTTCTGAGTGATTGGAAAGAACATGAGCAATTTCATTGTTAGTCCCCCACATAATAATAGAAATAGATAACTTTTTTTTTTTTTAGCAACTTCTGTTGTTTGGGAGTTGATGATAAATTATCAGCCAATTGTGTAATCATTTTGGTAATATCTTAACATGTACTGCATAGGTGGTCTAATAACTTATCTTTTTTTGTGCAAGTATTTGGTAACTATTATCTAGTTTTCAGGCATTGGAGCCTCTGATGAAATTCTAAGACAAAGGAAGTCACATATAAAATTTGTTACATGAGTATTTTCCTCAATGCAAAAAAGTTGTTTTCTGTGCTTCTATGTTTTTTGAAATCTCTTATCATAGTTAAGTGTTAGAAATGAACTAAATTAGGAAAAAAGAAACTTAGTGGGAGGTTACGAAACTCAGTTGGGTAGTTTATCATAAATTTACAATCAAACTATTTTGTACAATTGTGAAATATTCGCTAGCAGCCTGGGTGATGTGGTGGGGATGATACACACTTGAATACATTCGAATTTGGAAGTTTTCAGGCTGGCAGGGTAGATTGAAGCCGTACTAATTAGTAAAACATGTTATCTAAAGCTTATTATCCTGAATCTTAGGCAAGTTGGTGTAAAATTGTTTATAGGAGGAATTGATAGAGAAATTCAAGGGCTCATCAATCTAGAGTTGCTGATGAAGTCTAAAAATAAGTCTATAGGAGTAATTAAGGGAGATTGGTAAAGAATAGAAGACTATGGGAAAAAGTAAACTCTTTGCTATCAAGTCTATTCTGACTCATAGCGACCCTATAGGACAGAGTAGAACTGCCCCATAAGTTTTCCAAGGAGTGGCTGGTGGATTTGAACTGCTGACCTTTTGGTTAGCAGCCAAACACTTAAGCCCTTGGGTCACCAGGGCTCCATTGGAAAAATTATTTGACGGTTATTTGTGACTTCAGAGGTGAAGTAATTTCAGGTCATGATAAAGTTTAGAATGTGAGCAGGAAAATGTGTGAATTAGGGGGAGTTAATTATCTCATTGGAAATTAATATGGGAGAATATATTTTTTTATGAGGCCAGTGATGTTATTCAGGAAGACAAGACTGAGCGAAAAGTTCAGTGAAATCAGTGGAGTGATCAGGTAGTTAGTGGATGGCAGCAATGGAGAGTGGTGGAGTGGACACTGTCATTGTTCCATCTAAATATGCTTGCATCACCTTGGACGGATCACTTTCTCTGAGTTCATGCACCAGATTTTGAGTACTTTCACTTGTAATGGCCTTCATGTGTGACTTTCTTTGGAGGAGTTACTTGATCTATAGGAGGAGCTCTTTGGCCCCAGTTAGGCCTTGAGCTTATGACCCTGCCAGAGTTGGGATTGTTGTTGTTGTTAGGTGCCTGTGAGTCAGTTCTGACTCATAGTGACCCTACGTACAACAGAAGGAAACACTGCCCTGTCTTGTACCATCCTCACAATAGTTGTTATGCTTGAGCCCATTGTTGCAGCCATTGTGTCAATCCATCTCATTCAGGGTCTTCCTTTTCCTCAATGACCCTCTACTTTACCAAGCATGATGTTCTTTTCCAGGGGCTGATCTCTCCTGATAACTTGTCCAAAGTATGTGAGATGTAGTCTTGCCATCCTTGCTTCTAAGGAGCATTCTGTTTGTACTTCTTCCAACACAGATTTGTTCATTCTTTTGGTAGTCCATGGTATGTTCTATATTCTTCACTAACACCATAGTTCAAAGGCATCAACTCTTTTTCAATCTTCCTTATTCATTGCCCAGCTTCTCATGCATATGACGTTATTGAAAACACCATGGCTTGGGTCAGGCACACCTTAGTCTTCAAGGTGACTTGTTTGCTTTTTTAACACCTTAAAGAGGTCTTTTGCAGCAGATTTGCTCAATGCAATGCGTCATTTGATTTCTTGACTGCTGTTTCTATGGATGTTGATTGCGGACACCTCTGAGTTGGGATTGAGAGGTGTCTTGTCGCTAAAGACTGGAATGGAAGAATGGAAACCCAGCTCCTTTGACTTAGGGAAAACTTGGAGGAATAATTTACACTTCGAAATTGTACTATAAGATCATGTTGAAGTTGTGCTTTTTCTTAAAATTTTGCTTTTCTTTTGCTTCTTTGCTTTCACTGTCCTACTTCCCTCATTTCCTTTACCTGCTTCTCTGAGAGCACTTCCTTGATAAATCACATACAGCCTGTTGTCAGGATTTGCTTCTGGTCAACTGATCCTAAAATAAGCCTGTTGCCATCATATCGACCGTATAGGACAGAGTAGAACTGCCCCATAGGGTTTCCAAGAAACAGCTGATGGATTCAAACTTCTGACATTTTGGTTAACAACTGTAGCTCTTAACAACTGCACCACCAGGGCTCCTATCTGAAAATAAATGGAGTGAAATGCTTTATCCTTAAAGAAACAAGCATTTCCAAAGAGGGATAGTAAAACTAATTTGGTGCAGAGAGGCTTTGATCCCTGAAGTATATGAGACCTGGGGAGGATGACAGCATAAGCAACCCCATTTGAGAGGTCTGAAGAAGAAATGCATTTTAAATTTTTGAAAAAATAAACCAAAACACATTGCATCATCTCTATGCTCTTCTTTCAGACATCTACTTTTTTGGTAAATTTTCATCTACTACCATTCCAAAGGCACCAGTTGAACACCCATTATTTTTTATTCCTGTCTCAACTTCTAGATAGCCTTTGAATTTAATGAATTATTGTTAGTAACTCCAGAAATGGTAGAATATCAAATAATTATTTTTGTTACTGTGACTTTGTGTATTCCTTCCATCATTTTTTTATGCTTCCTGCCTTGTTCAATATTTTGCCCACAGAATCCTAGAAGCTGGACTATATGAAGGGGAATGTGGCATCAGAATTGGAGAAAGATTCATTAACAACCTGCAATATGCAGACGACACAACCTTGCTTGCTGAAAGTAAAGAGGCATTGAAGCACTTACTGATGAAGATCAAAGACCACAGCCTTCAGTATGGATTACACCTCAACATGGAGAAAACAAAAATCCTCACAAGTGGACTGAAAAGCAACATTATGATAAAGGGAGAAAAGGTTGCAGTTGTCAAGGATTTTATTATTCTTGGATCCACAATCAACACCTATGAATGCAGCAGTCAAGGAATCAAATCTGCTGCAAAGATCTCTTTAAGTGTTAAAAAGCAAGGATGTCACTTTGAGGACTATGGTGCACCTGACCCAAGCCACAGTATTTTCTATCACCTCATATGCATGCAATGCGGGACGATGAATATGGAAGATGGAAGAAGAATTGATGACTTAGTATTATGGTGTTGGCAAAGAATAGTGAATACTGCCAGAAGAAGGAACAAATCTGTCTTGGAGGAAGTACAGCCAGAAAGCTCATTAGAAACAAGGAAGGCGAGACTTCTCACATACTTTGGACATGCTACCAGGAGGAACCCATCCCTGAATAAGGACATCATGCTTGGTAAAGTAGATGATCAGTGAAAAGGAGAAAGACCCTCAAAGAGATTAATTGAAACAATGGCTGCAACAATGGGCTGAAACATTGCAAGATTCTGAGGATGGAGCAGGACCAGGCAGTATTTTGTTCTGTTGTACGCAGGGCACTATGAGCAGAATTTACTCAATGGCACCTAACAACAGCAACAACATTGTTAATAAGGAAAATATATTGCAAAGTCTGATTAAATTATTCAGTGTCTTGCTTTTTATCTATCAAATAAAAGAACATGGGCTTCAGATACAAGAAATTTATTGAAAAGCTTTCATGTGCACCAAAACACCTAGTACTTCATTTTCCTCAGGAAGGAGTTGTGTTTTCCTCATTAATCTTTCTATTTATCATCTTTGCTTTTTCATAAGTTCAGATCCTGGCACCTTATTACAAATTCATAAGAAAACAATGAAAACAAAACCTGTTGGTTTGTGTGCTGTGACATATCATTACACCTCCCCAAAGGGGAAAACATTAAAACATTACACTTAAGGAAACATGTTTTCAGTAATATTGTTCATTTGCTATTATCTTCCTTTTATTCTCAGTATTCAGAGTTGCATATGGAGATATTATTCCCACTGTTCATAGAAGTTTCTGCTGTGCTGGAAAGCTAGTTGCTAACAGCTCACAGTCTCTTCTGTGCAAACATTATAAGGCTCCAAATCCCTCAAGGAAAAACTGCTTATCTGTTTCATTTCTACCATCTTCCAACATTCTCATCCCTGATAAAATGTAGAGATGGTAAACGAAGGATGCATTTCATGATAACCTTTTGGTGCCAACAGAGATCTCACAACGGGGCACATTTCCTGCCTGACAGGTGGTCTCCTCTGCTCAAACGTCACCCAGCTGGTGACCTTAGCAAGAGCATAAAACCCACCTCTTAGACTGGGGACTGAGAGCATCAGGGTTCAGATATCCACGCGAGACTCTCACACTGAAAATCTCTGCAATGTCTTTATTAACCTGTGTATCTGAGTCATCCATTTAGTCATGTCTATGGATGGTGAAGACTGTAGTAACGGGAAATGAGCGCCATGCTCCCCATGTGTTCTAGGGGACTCACTCACATTGTATTTAAAAGACTTCTAATGGGCTCTAATTATAAATTGAAAAAAACCCACATGCACATCAAGAAATAGTGTTTGCAATCCTTCCTTAGATTAGAACCATTTTTAGTTTTAATTTCCTTTGAGAGTTGATAACAAATACTTGCTAAGGCTTGTCATTACAGGGGAAACATATAGTTACTGGCAAATTTCCAAAGTGTTAAGAAAGTGAGAATTTCGTCTTTGTAATAATTGCTTATAACAGTAATTAATGGTCTGGGACTTGTGTGATTAAGTAGATTTTATACCTAGATTCTTCTGTTAGTCAATGCACCTGAGTATTTCCAGTTACTAATCATATCCACTTCCGTAATTCATATCGACCCCATTTCTTTTAAATTGTACCTCCAAGTGTTTGAAGTTCTCCAAAGCTTATCTGTTTTATCCTCTTTCCAATTCACAACACAAGCCATGTCAAGATAATTAACTTTGATAACCTATTTAGCATAAAGTTATTATAAGCCAACGAAGAGGGAGCAGACTTTCCAGAAATTCCTCCAGATTCTTAACTTTCTAAATTAGAACACAAGTTGCCATTTTCAAAACCTTTAGATAATATCAATTGTGTTAGTAAGCATAGTCAGGATTTATATAGGTTCTATGGGAAAGAAGGAGCCTTGGTTGTGCAGTGGTTAGAGCTCAGCTGCTAACTCAAAGGTATGAGGTTTGAACCCACTAGCCGTTCTATGGGAGAAAGATGTGGCAGTCTGCTTCCGTAAAGATTATAGGCTTGGAAAACCTATGGGGCAGCTCTACTGTGTCCTATAGGGTTGCTATGATTTGGAATTTAACTTGATGACAATGGGTTTGGGTTTGGTTTATGAGACAAGTTCCATTTTTTATATTTTGCATGGAGAAACATTCTAGAATTTTATGAATGGGCTTAATCATCAGATATTAATTGTATAAGTTATAAGTAAACACAGTTAAGTCAAAGATCATCTATAATTTGAACTGTGCTAATACTTCCTGAAGTTGTAGAAGATTTGATGATGCTAAATCTAAAAGGAGAAATTCCCTAATTTTTTTGTAAGTCCTTAACATTTTGTTACATGACGTTGCTTTAGATTTCTACTTCATAAATTTGCTTCTTAATATTTTGATTTCCTATTGATAAAGCCTTCATGGGATAAATTACTTTGGTTCGGAAATTCTACTGCACAGATATTGGAAGGGAAAAAAAAGAGGAGTTTCATCATCAAGTATATTTTGAACACAGTCAATATTTTGAAATGCCCACAATAGAATTGAAAAGGGGGTCATTGTAGACACTGCCAGATAATGACCAGTCACATGTTTTATGTTGTAATTTAAGTTCTCTGCACAAGGATTGATAGTAGTTTTGAACACTGCTAGGTCTTCTTCAGGTGAGACAAGAGGAAGGTTTTAAGTGGGAGCAGAACTTAAAGGTTTTAAGTGACTAGAAGATTAAGTCCAAATTCTCTTTCCCCAGGTCTTAAAAAGGGCAAGGGAAAATAATATTTTGTAATGAAACCTTCCAGCTTTTTTTTTTTCCTTTACTCCCAAATACTATATCTATTTCTCAAAAAAAAAAAAAAAAAAAAAAAAAATCTATCTGATCATTGACATCTCCATAAATTCACCAAAACTAACAAATTACATCACTTTTGAAACTCTGGATGAATTTGTTCTTGATTTTCCTGTTGGTCAGATCTATTATCTTTGTATTCATATATTGAAATTTAATAAGATAGTAGAAAATGTATTTCAATTTTTTTTTCAGTTACAAAAAAGAAAAGCTTTAGAAAGAATCGAGGGAAAATTAAAAGTGAATTAAAAGAAATACTAAAATAAATACTAAGTAACACTAGTATTAATTGAAATGCTTTAAAATCTAAGGGTACATTTTCACAAACAAGCAAATAACCTACCAAACTGAGAGTACTTAAAGTGACAGCAAGTCAATTGTTTGAGATACAGTGTTTGAAAATCTCACTTTAAATGAAAATTTTGAGTCTTATTTTAGATATTTTAGCATGAAATGCTGCCATTTGTGGGAGGGAGAAAGCAAGTAGACAGAATTTGTTGCTAGCTTATATCAACATTTGGACCTAATTTTCTTGCATTTTTGTTTAATGCTGTTCCAATTGGAGGCATGATGTGAGCTGGATGCACCATCTGAGGATGGCAGCTCCACAGGCATCCACAAACCTGCTAAAAGGCTTTGCATGTGTTTATTTATTTCTGTGATTGCATTTCTCAGCTTATGGGTGTTTACCCAGCACCAGCTTTCTACACTGAGAAGTAAAAGTGAATGTACTTAGAATGTGTGTGTTCTAGTTATATTGAAATACTTTATTGGGAAATTAAAAACTATTTGTAGAAGAAAGTGGTGTGGGGATCTGTCAATTTTAAAAGAATAAAGATTAATCACTTACGCTTGAATAAAATCTGGCTATGAACTAATAACTAGCTGAATGAAATTAAGTTTGAATGACGGGAACTTACTGAGTAATGTACATGTACTTCGCTATGGGGAAAGATGTTGTTCAAGTGTTAAAAAGTTCAATAAGCTGAATGATTGAACATATAGTGTAGCGGGCTGAAGGGTATCCCCCAAATACATGCCCGCTAAGAACCTCAGATTTTGAACTTACTTGGAATTTGAACTCACCATCTCTCTTTGTAGGTGTAATTAAGGCAAGTAAGGATCTCCAGCAGAGATGGTTTGGGATCAATGACAGAGAGACAGAAAAGGAGAAGACACAGAGGGGAAGGTCATGTGAAGATGGAGGAGGAGATTGGAGTGATGCACGTATAAGCCAAGGAACATTGAGGATGGCCAAAGCCACCAGAAGGTAGGAGAGAAGCATTGGGCAGATTTTCCCTCAGAGCCTCCAGAAGGAATCAACCTGGCTAACGCCTAGGAATGTGAGAGAACAAGTTTCTGTTGTTTAGAACCACCAAGTTATAGTAATTTGTTATGACAGCTCAAGGAAACTAATACACAAAACTTTCTTCTTCCGATCTCTGGCAAGTATACACAGGCATACTAGATTTTCCCATTTGATGTCCTCATTCCTTTTGGTTCATCCATATTATCTTATATTCATGGCATGAGTAAGAGTATGCAAATATATGACATCAATAGGTATTTATTTGGTAGCAGAAATTCTGTGTGTAGAGGAGTTAAGAGACTTGCTGTCTAGCATGGGGATTTCCACAGGTTGGAGTAAAGCCGCAGAGACATCAGGACACACAGAATGGAACAATCATGCAGAAAGAAACATTTTGATTAAAAGATTTAGAAGAACTTTATAGCTATATACTCATATGACCCACATTTTTCATGTGTGATTTGTGTTGTGAATTTTTATTCTGAAATTTCCATTTTGGACCTTGATTCTTTGCAGTGGAGATGACTGGCCTCAGAGAAAGTCCTTTTTTTCCTATCTCTTTCATTTTATCCAGTCATTTTTGATCTGCTACTAACCAAAAGGATTGGCAGTTCAAACCCAGCCCACCACTCCACAGAAGAGAAGGTTTGGTGAGCTGCTTCCATAAAGATTATAATTAAGAAAACCCTATGGAGCAATTCTACTCTGTAACACACAGGATCATCATGAGTCAGGGGCCACTCAGTGATAGCTAGCAACAACATCCTTGGAACTACCAAATAATCTCCAATTCTCCCTATCCCCTTCACCCTGATATCCTTTTTTGAAGTATATCTTGATACTATTTTAAGTATACTGAACTCTATAATTTTAATTTTCTCAGTGCTATTATTCTCCTTAAAACAAAAGTCATTTCCCTTTTTGTTATGTCACCATCCCCACCTTCTGTGAGAAGGCTCTTACTTCAGTCCTTCCACTCTCTGGTCTCAGATTTTCTTCCCAACTTTATCTTTCAGTAGTTGCCCTGTATCCCTTATCTAGACAAATGAAGCTGATTCATAGACTCTTTAATCCATTCTACCTTGCTCATGCACATTTTTCTCAAGTATAAAATTGTTTCCTTCTCTATACTTTGTTAAGACTTACATGCACCATACCCTGTCTTCAGAATTTTTTCTTTAATGACGCTGGGCAGAATTGACTTCCTTGTTCTTTGAATTCCTCCTGCCCTTTTTATTTACATTTTTCATATAGTATGTGGATGACATGTTAATAGTAGTAGTTTTCTACTGATACTATGAGAAATTACCACAATTTAGCTCCTTAAAAGAGCATTAATTTATTATTTCAAAGTTCCATAGGTTAGAGTTCCAGGTACACAATCGTTCAGCTGGTTCTCTGCTTATAGTCTCATAAGGCCAAAATCAAGGTGCCAGCAGAGCTGCCCTCATTTCTGGAAGCTCTAGGATAAATCCACTTCCAAGTTCATTTAAAATATTGAAATAATTCAGTTCCATGCAGTTGTAGGACTGAGGTTCCCATTTTCTTGATGATTATTGACCAGAGGTTGTTCTCAGTTTCTAGAGGGCTTCGTATTTCTTGGCCCATGGTCTTCTTCCTCCATTTTCAAAGCCAGCCATGGTGGCTCAAGTCTTTCTCACACACTGAATCTTTCTGACTCTTCCTTCTGCAGCATTTCTTCTGCTTTAGCCAGAGAATTTTCTCTGCTTCTAAGAACTGATGTGATTAGATTAAGCCCATCTAGATAATCTAAAATAATCTCCCTATTTTAAGAACTATAATCTTAATCACATTTTCAAAATCCCTTCTCACCAATATCTAGATTAGTGTTTGATGAATAACCAGCGTCCAGGAGTGTTGGGGCTGCAGCATCCTTACCACTCTGTTGGCCTCCATCCTTTATTACCTTGCATTGACCACTGTGATATCTATTTACATTGACTTTCTAAGCCTTCGCTGCACCCTCCTCCTACTCAGAGTGTTGTGAGGTCAAAGACTACATTTTCCACACTCTATTGGAGTTTATCTTAGGGATATGAATAAAATTTCTGAAAATAAAATCCTCATGCAGACTTGAAGGTATAAGTGAAATGAAAGCCATTCCCCTGAAGTCCCCTGCACATCGGTTAATAAGATAGTCATTGGCCTGAAACAGGGTCCAATATTCATTTCCAGTTTCCCAGCTTTCAAAAAAAACAATGCCGGTTACTCTGGCTTCTTGATTTGACTGCATTTTCCCTGAATTATGGCTCAGTTTCCCACTTTCTAGTGTTATGTGGTCCAGGCTGCTGTGGCAGTGGTTGCAGTTGCAAACCTTAATGAAAATATCCTAGTTGTAGTCTCAGAGGAAGTAGCTGCCCTGGTGAACCAGTTCTCCATTCTTGGAGTCTTTTCAAGAAGCTCACTTTAAAACATGATTGTTTATCCCTTCCAGGATTTTGTAAGACCCTATTTACCTGTATTAAATTCTTTCATGCTTAAAATAACTAGTTTTTTCGTTCTTTTTCTCCCATTGAACTATGCCTAACACAGTATTGAATCCCAGGAATGGGGTGCAACAGAGAAAACCCTTAAAATATTTGTTTTTGGATCAGTAGCCAGGTAACAGGTGTAGAGAATCTGATTTTACATGTTGAGATCTTGTAAGGCATTGGCTAAGCATTTGGTAAAATTATCATTTATGATAATTATCATTTATGAAATTTGGAAGGATGTTCCACAGTGCCTGTAACTTTGAGGGAAGTTGTTAGAGTAGTAATGTTGGTTTATCTTACCTGGTTCTCTTTCTGTTTACCAAAGTATTATAGAAGCAGATGAGTTTGGGCAAGAATTTTCCAGTGTGAGAAAAGAGTCAGAAAGAAATAGAAAGATACAGAAATTTGGAGCTCATAGTATTAGAAAATCTAGTTGCCTCTGCGACTCAAAAATCTGGTGTTAATGCCAAGTAAGGAAGCCAATAAATAAGACAGGCTTAATAATTACATCCAGAAAAGAAGTTTGTGTTTACTTCTTAGCATAGGGAACTAACTGCAAGCAAGTAGATCAAAAAAGCCCAATGGATTTTGAGGTAATTGTGTTACCAAAGAAACCACAATTCCAGGCTGAGAAACCTGTATGTTTTTTCAGTCCTAGAAGCAATCCACAGGTTTCCAGTGCCAAACAAGCAGAAAGTGGGCAATAACATTGGGCATCATCCAAGGAGAACCTACTTTCTAGCATCCATCTCACATATAACCACAAGAGATCAAGGGGAAGAAATAACAAAGAGGGAAAAGTCATGAACAACAGAAGATACAGGAAGGGGGAGTTACTCCCCGAATGCTGAGACAGGGTCTATGTAAGTAACCCATTTTACTGTCAGACAAGAAAGGAGTCCGCAATTCCATCCCAAGCATTTTTTTTGTTATTGTTGTTAGAGATCAGTTATTGCTGAGGGTTTTTAATCCCCAAACTTTTTTTTTTTTTGATGGAAATTTTAATTATGTTTATCTTGTTGCTATTCCTCCAGGTATCTTTCAGTTAAAGACTTTGTTCTGAAATCACATAGGTAAAGTGAAATATTTTAAAGCTATATTAGTCTAAGTGTGTTTTTGATAACTTCATAGAAAATGATGAAAATGATCTGTTTTATGTCTCAGTTATGTTTCTACCTTAGAAACATTGCAGTTTTATATTCAATTGCATATTTTATACAAGATTGCATTGTCCATTTACTAATATAACCAACTTAGTGTTATGAATAAATTTTAATAAATGCCTTGAATTATTCTATAATTTTCATATTGTGCCTAATTTCTGTGGTTTGTGTAAATCAAGCCAAATGTTTTCTACTTACTTCCTAAAGTACTGAGAAATAGTGATAAAGTAATCTAACCTTTAAGTGAATCCAAACATTATATAAATCACACAGAATCTGTAGTTATTTTTCATATTAAATGACACTATATGATTACTTATTACGTGCTACAGCTGCTAACCAAATGGTTGGTTGGCAGTTTGAATCCACCAGCTAGCTGCTCCTTGGAAACCTTATGGGGCAGTTCTACTCCATCCTGTAGGGTTCCTATGAGTCAGCATGAACTGACCGGCAACGAGTTTGGTTTTTAGTTTTGATGACACAGTGGTTAAAGCTGTCAACTGCTAACCTAAAGGTCAGCAGTTGGAAATCACTAGTGGCTCCTTGGGAGTAAGATGTAGCAGTCAGCTTCTGTAGAGATTTACAGCCTTGGAACCCCCACTGGGTCGCTATGAGTCAGAATCGACTCAATGGCAGTGGGTTTGGTTTTGGGTTACCGAAATTATTGGATGGTTTGAACGATTAATTTATGTCACAAACTAAGGGAATCAGGATGTAGTGTTTGATGCAAAAAGGCTAAATTGATATGAACTTGTATATTGTGAAATCTATTAATTTAGGAAACTTGATGGAGAAACTTATTTTTATTATGATGATGTCATAATCTTTTTTAAAAATCCTTTAAAAATGATTACTAAATTCAATAATAATAATAATAACGTCACGCTTGGTAAAGTAGAGGGTCAGCATAAAAGATAGACCCTCAACAAAGATGGATTGACACAGTGGCCGCAATAATGGGCTTAAGCATAACAATGATTCTGAAGATGGTGCAGGACCAGGCAGTGCTTCCTTCTGTTGTACATGGAGTTCCTAGGAGTTGGAACCAACTCAACAGCACCTAACAACAATAACAACAACAATAATGACTATAATTGAACACATAATATGTTACAGACGGGGCCTTGGTGGCACAGTAGTTAAGAGCTCAGGCTGCTAACCAAAAGGTCAACAGTTCAAATCCACCATCAGCTCCTTGGAAATCCTGTGGGGCACTTCTACCCTGTCCTGTAAGCTTGCTGTGATTCAGAATCTACTCAACGGCACATGAAATATGTGCTAATGAGGACCCTGTACACAAATCAAGAGGCAGTCATTCGAACAGAACAAGGGGATAACGCGTGGTTTAAAGTCAGGAAAGGTGTGTGTCAGGGTTGTATCCTTTCACCATATTTTTTCAGCCTGTCTGCTGAGCAAATAATCTGAGAAACTGGATTATATGAAAAAGAACAGAGCATCAGGATTAGAGGAAGGCTCATTAAAAACCTGAGTAATGCAAGTCAACGTTGCTTGCTGAAAGTGAAGAGGACTTGAAGCATTTACTGACGAAGATGACAGTCTTCAGTATGGATTACACTTTAACATGAAAACAAAAATCCTTGAAACTGGACCAATAAGCAAGATCACGATAAAGGAGAAAAGGCTGAAGTTATCAAGGATTTAATTTTGCTTGGATCCACAATCAACACCCATGGGAGCAGCAGTCATGAAATCAAATGATGCATTGCATTGGGCAAATGTGCTGAAAAAGACCTCTTTAGAGTGCTGAAAAGCAAAGATGTCACCTTGAAGCCCAAGGTGCACTTGAAACAAGTCATGGTGTTTCCAAATGCCTCCTATTGCATGTGAAAGCTGGACACTGATGATTAAGGAAGACTAAAGAAGACTTGACACCTTTGAATTACATTGTTGAAAGATTGTTGAATATACAACGGAGTGCTAAAAGAATGAAGAAATCTGGATTTCCCGGCAAAATGGTGCTCTAGGCAGAAGCACCACGCTGTCCCTCCACAGCAAAGATCCGAAAAACTAAGCTGAACAGAGAATACAACAATCCTGAAACCCTAAAACATCGAATGCAGAGATAAAGAACTCAGCCAAGCACCAAATGGAGTGAGAAAACTGACAGAGAACGGAGAGGGAGGAGAGATTCATCCAGAGGTCCCCTACAAGCTAACGCAGCGCGGATCCGCCAACTTGGACTCCTATCTGAGACCAGCAAACAGGGGGTACGAGAAAGCAGCCTCATGGAGCGTCCAGCAGGAGACAAAACAACTG
>NW_004444071.1:1365812-1470798 GCF_000243295.1 Trichechus manatus latirostris | reverse complement strand
CCCTCAAGGAGATGGATTGACACAGTGGCTGCAACAATGGATTCAAACACAACAAATATTTTAAGGATGGCACAGGACCTGGCAGTGTTTCGTTCTGTTGTACTTGGGTCACTATGGTCAGAACCAACTCAATGGCACCTAACAAACCACCATAAAGAATGAGAAACCATTCAGAAAGATTAGAAAGATGTTCATTCCTAGAGAAAACGCACTCTGTGAATTTATGTTTCTCATAAAGGTAAATGCATCTTGATCATTTTTTTTTCAGTTTGCCATTAGAGAAAGCATTCAACATACACAAAAGTAGAGCAAATTGTACAATGTACCCACATGAGTTTCAAAAGTCATCAAAATTGTGACAGTTTTATGTATCCCTGCTAACTTTTTTTACACCTCTTTGGGAAAAAAATACCCTAGACTCCTGGATCAGGTCACTAATCCAAGCTTAATGAAGTAGTATTTTATAGAAGCAATTAGTTACCTATGTTTGCATATCCACATCTCACAAAAACCTTGAGAAGCAATATTTTTAAAAGTTATTCATCCTTAAAATGTATCCTTCTCTTCTTCTCCACTTAAAATTTTGTTGTTAATTATGGTCAATACCCTTCCTTCTTCTGTGTTTACATTTGAATATATATTTCTCAGTATAGTGAAATGTCAGCCATTTGGACCAAAAAGAGAAGTCTCATTCTATCTCCCACACTTCTAGAATCCCAAGAAGAGGGAAGTTACAGCTAAAGTAAAGGCTTTCTACGCATTTTTTTAAGATTAGAAAAAGTCTTCTCGCTTGTGGAAGGTCAGTATGCCCTGAGAAAAAAGAACTGATTATGAACTAAACATAAAATTTCAACTATACTCTGCATTCTAAAAGTTATGACATATTGTATTCTAATACTTATGGCATAAGGAAAAGAGGTAACTTTGATTTACCTAGTATATATGATTAGTAGTATCATTGATTCATTCATTCACTCATTCATACAAATATTTAGTGAATCACTGCTATGTTTTATGTTTTGTGTTATGTAGTAGATATACAAACATTAAAAGATATCAGTAATTGATTCTCTCAACAAACACTGAGACAGAGTGGTGAATAAGACCCTGGCACTGTTCTCATAGAACACACGGAACCAAGTCTAACCGTGCAAGTTAGTTACTGTGTTAAAGGTAGAAACACAGTGCTGTGGGAACCCAGTGAGGGCTGAGAGCCATTAATTTTAAAAGGGAGGAGAAATGGAAGCAGTTATGTGTAAGGAAAAATAGAAACTGATCTATGTGGGTTTGAGAAGCAGAGAGGTTGGTGTGGGAGAAAGATATTCTATGCCAAGAAACTAGAACAAAGCATTAGCATGATGAAAATATTTGGGGTAAGGTTATGAAGGATCTAGAATTATATGCTGAGGAATCTGGACTTTAGTGCATAGGAAAATATTTAAGGAAAGAAATTATATGATCAAATATAGTTAATTTAACCATAGTTCATGTGCCATGCATTGCCAGATTACTACATTGAAAGATGTGCATCATTTACTTAGCTGGCTGACTAACTTAGACTCAGAGTTAAAAAAAGAAAAAAATCTACATAGATTTTAAAATAATTCAGCTTGATTTTCCCATGCTGTTACTCCTGAAGCCTACGACCACAGTTAAAACTCCAAAGGGAGGAAAAATCTTTTTTTTTCCCCTTTTCCCTTCTTGAGTCTTTGGTCAATTCAGGTTTGTTCTCCAAGGAGAGGAAAGAATTTTGGATCGGCATCCTGCAGCCGTGAGCCCAGCTGGCATCTGCAACACTTTGGTGCGTGCCCAAGAGCCATGCAGAGAGATGACAGGTCGTGCCTCAGAAGTGATTTCTCCACTCCCTAGAGAAGCCCCTACTCAACACAGTGGCAGGGTGCTCTAAAGGTAGCTAAAGCAAAGTCATTTCTGCACACATGCATAAGCCTGCCCAAAGATTTCCATCTCAAGATTTAGGTGGGCTAGTATCTGATTCCTTAGGTCAAAGTATCCGTGAATTTTTTTCTCTTCCATAATTAATCTCCCGACTGTAGCATTTACAACAAGGATTGCATTCACATCACTCCCCTTTGGCAAGTCTATGGATTTGTTTACTGATGGTTGTTTAGAGAAGCAAAAATATTCCCTATGCATTAAACAGTGTGTTTTTGTAAATTCTGCACCAGTGTAATTCATAGCTTTGAAGTTTCCCTGGTGAAGAAGAAATTTCATTTGGGTGTAATTTTGTCAGAGCTCTGGAAGGGCTTACCACTTTTGACATGTGAGACATCACAGCTCTGGGAGCGAGCTGATTACCAAGTCCTATTTGTTGTGGTTTTCCAGGTGGCTGGGTATTTCTAAAGCATCCTGCTTCTTCTACAGCTGTCCTCACACTGTTTCTTTTGAAGACTGGGTCTACACTACACAGCAGCGTGCAGAGAAGTGCTGCCGATTATGCAGATAGTTTAGGCTTCATAATTAGGTGAATCGGAGAGGCAGTGGAGTGCTGAGGTTCCACTCAGTAGTTTTATCTGATTGTCCGTGGACCAGTCGTTCCTAAATAGCGTGACTGTGGGCAATTTACTAAGCCTTGAAAAATCTCATTTCCCTAATCTGTAAAATGGGGTTAGCAAAACCTCACTCATAGGCATTATTTTGTAATATTTGAAGTTTTTTTTTTTTTTTTTTTTAGGGTGTATAAAGCACTTATCCCAATGTCTGTCACATAATTGGAAACCTTGGTGGCATAGTGGTTAAGAACTACGGCTGCTAATCAAAAGGTCAGCAGTTCGAATCCTCCAGGCACTCCTTGGAAACCGAATGGGGAAGTTCTACTCTGTCCTATAGGGTCGTTGTAAGTCGGAATCAACTCGACAGCAGAGGGTTTGGTTTGGTCTGGTCACATAATTTCCTCTCAATAGTTGGTAGCTTTTATTGACACTTTTCATGCATGCAATTAAATTTCAAAGGAGCCCTGGTGGCCCAACATTTAAGTGCTCTGCTGCTAACCCAAAGTTTGGTGGTTGGAACTCACCCAGCCCCTCCACAGGAGAAAGACCTGGCGATCTGCTCCGGTAAAGATTACAACCTAGAAAACCCTATGGGGAAGTTCTTCTCTTTCTCATGGAGTTGCTATGAGTTAAAATCGACCTGATGGCACCTAATAACAACAACAAATAAGTTTCAGACCTGATATACAAACTGGTTATGTATGCTGAAGAAATTTCTAAGGTACTGGAACTCTTATTCACCTCCTTTTTTCTCAGTAAGGCCAGCTTCCACTTATTTGCAGTCTTCATTTCTGGAAAGGAAATATATCACATGTGTAGGCTGCATGGAGAATCGATGCATTCACTGGTCTTTTTCAGACAAGAGGAAAATATTTGTTTACTTCTTTTGCTCAAAATGTAGTCTGCAATTAGTTTTGAATTACTTCCTTTGATAAATGGGAGAGTAGATTAGAAAAATTTTAGCAACAAAATGCAGCAATTCTAATCCAATAAAAGGAGCAGAAGCTTTTTTAAACAATCTCTTAAAGACCATAGCAAAACATTCATTAAGTTGCTATCATTGCTACTAATTTTGGTATCATTTTGACATGTGGCATGGGCTGTCTGGAACCTAACTTTATTGATGGAGCTAATGGATATTTACTTTTAGCAGTGCCTTACTTGATCAATGAGTTCAGAGTTACAGAGTTAATCTGTGCTGTGTAAGCCTGTAAATCTGTGTGCGTGTTTAAGCATTAGACATTTAAATACAATTAACTGGTTGGTAAGAATTTGGCAGGCTTTGATTCCAACAACCATTTATTTGTTTCTTTCCAGTTGGACTCGTACTGTATCATACTGAATGATATTGATCAAGTCAGTTGAGTGACTGGCATGAGCTGTCTGGAAATAACTCATCTCATAGCCAGCCCTGCTTAGCGCTAGATCATTCGTCACCGTGCGTAGAGCATGAATGTCTGGAATTATTTTTGCTTCTTTTTTGAGTGATAGCCAGTATTCTACTTAAATGAATAGAGTAGTTAAAAGAAAATTATCAGACTTTCCTGTCAGACAATCTGGGAATAATCACCAAAATCACTGATCAATCCTAAATAAGGAGTTAGTAAACATTATGGAAGCAGTCCTGGTGGCACAGTGGTTAAAGCATTCAGCTGCTAACCAAAGAGTCAGCAGTTCAAACCCGCCAGCTGCTCCATGGGAGAAGGATGTGGCAGTCTGCTTCCGTAGAGATTTACAGTGTTGGATGCTCTATGGGATAGCTCTACTCTGTCCTATAGGTTCACTGAGTCTGAATCAACTAGACAGCAATGGATTGGGTAGGTAAATGTTATGGAAATTATGATTAAGAGGATATAAACAATTGCTATTGCAGATTTGAAACCTTATGGAAATATATATAATTTCTATTTGTGGATATTCACATCTCTGCCTATCTTTCTATCTCTGTGATTTTCAGGCTAAATTAAAGACCTGACACCAGTTTGATTAAAAGCTATTTAAACTAAAATGTGTGGAGTTGTCTGAACCACCAGAAGAGAAAATGATTCACAATTTCACTTCAAAAAGTAGCCAATTGTTTGGGTTGTAAAAGGATGATCTGGAAGGCTGAGTGGCCCTGCCACAACCAAACACATCTGAGAACTCTCAGGGGAAGCTGCCTTCTCTAGAGATTTGCTGTTTGCTTTTCACTTCAAAGCAGTTGGATTCAGCCTCCTGGTTGACTACATCTGTGGTTTCTCCTTTCACACACTCAGTACTTTTGCTGGTATGTCAGAAAGTGCAATGTGAATTACAAAGAAATATTGCCTTTTAATTTAAGTTTTCATTTCCGTACACCCTTCAATGTGTCGGATAATCATGATGTGTTAATGCGTACATGGAATTAAAGAAAGAAGTATTTAAAGCCGATTGGGATCATAGATTCTAATTTTGTGGTTTACAGGGACTATACTGGCGCTCAGAAATGGTAAGTGATTTGCCTAATGCAACACAGTTGGTCAGCAAGTAACCAGCTCTGGGCCTCTCCCATATGCCTTTCCCCTTCCTTGAACTCGTCCTTCCGTTCAAGACATAGCTATCGGTCACCGGCCATCAGAGTCACACTGCACCAGGCTCTGTGGGGACACTAAACCTAACATGATGTAACTCTGCTTTGTACTGGAGTTGCTAATAGTGTGTATATATTTTTCCTGCCCCAATTTTTCTTACCATATTTCTTAGGGACCTATTTTTTGGGGATATAGTAAGACTTTTTATTTCTAATGATGATTCAAAAGGCTTCATATATACGTTTTCTTATGACTACAAACAAATAATCTAGAATTAAATTAATTTCAGTAGTATATAAAGCCTAACAAAGTAACTTAAGGGTGATTTTTTACAGTTTATTTTTTATTGAGGTATAATCTACACAGTAAAATGTTCAGTTGGATAGGTTTATATCTCTATCATCTCTATCTCTACTCCTATCTCTCTATCTCTTTCTCTGTTCTACTTATATCATTAATTCCTTTCTCAACTATTTTAAAGAAAAGTGTATACATGATATTTCTTCACCCTTAAATACTCCAGTGTGGATGTCCCCTTCCTTCCTTGCCTCCATGTTGTTGCTGTTAGCTACAGTAGAGTTGGAGACTGCAAAAAAGGATGAGACCAATGTAATCCATAGGGTTTTGATTGACTGGTTTTCAGAAGTAGATTGCCAGGCCTTTCTTCCTTGGCTTTCTTCATGAACAGCATGTTTAGTATTATAGCAACACGAAAGCCTCTATTGATCATTACCTCCATGTTGTTGTTGGAAAGTGAGAATCTTGCCTATTATATTGTTATTCTTATCTGTCATCGAGTTGATTCCGACTCATAGAGACCCTATATGACAGTATAAAACTGGCCCATTGGACTTTCTAAGATGTAATCTTTACAGGAGCAGATTACCGGGTCTTTTTTCCCATGGAGCTGCTTGTAGGTTCAAACTGTAAACCTTTAGGGTAGCAGTGAACACTGAGCCATTGCACCACCAGGTTATATATGTCTCCAAATACATTAAATAAACTTTTAGAGAGCCAGCCCAGGACGTGGCCATGCCAGACCAAAAAGTATATGTAGTATAGAATTAATAAGTATGCACAGTATTGGTGTTGTTATTGTTAGTTGCCATCAAGTCGATTCCGACTCGTGGTGACCCCACGTGTGCAGAGTAGAATTGCTCCATAGAATTTTCAAGACATTTAGGACACCCTTCTCTTCCTTTATGTAGTGGTAAAACTGAGTAATGTCAAACATAGCATTGACGTTGACTGGCAGCTCTCCTTTATCAAGGCCACAGTGCATCAGAACTGATTCCTGGTGTCAGTCCAATGTGCCGACATCAAGCTAAATATCCTCTTAACAAAAGTATTTGAACATGGAGTACTTAGGATTTTTCCCTCTCATGGATGTTAATTTTATAAATTTTTAAAATTTTTTTTAAATTAAAAAATGCTTTAGTTAAGGTAAAATTCACATAGAATAAATTTAATTGTTTGAGAGTGCACAATTCAGTGGCATTTTGAACATTCACAATGTTTGGGCAATCATCATCTCTCTCTAGTTCCAAACATTTTCATCATCTTAAAAAAAAAACTCCACATCCATTAAGCAGTCACTTCCCTACCCACACCCCCCGGCAACCACTAATCTGCCTCTGTCTCTATGGATACCTATTCTGAATATGTCGTATCAATGTAATTACGCAATAGGTGACATTTTGTGTCTGGCTTCCTTAGCACAATGTTTTCAAGGTTTGTCCATGTTGTGACATGTATTATGACTTCATTTTTATGGCTAAATAATATTTCATTTTATGGATATACTACATTTTGTTTATACACTCATCAGTTGATGGGCATTTGGGTGGTTTCCACCTTTTGGCTATTGTGAATAGTGCTGTTATGAAATTTGTGTACAAATTTTTGTATGACTAGCTGTTTTCATTCTTTTGGGTCTATACCTAGCAGTAGAATTGCTGGGCAATATGGTAATTATATGTTTAACTTAAGGTGCTCTGGTAACTCAACAGTTAAGCATTCGGCCGTTAACCCAAAGGTTGGCAGCTTGAACCCACCCAGCCGCTCCATGGGAGAAAGACCTAGCAATCTGCTTCTTCTGTAAGATTATAGCCAAGAAAATCTTATGGTGAAGTTCTACGATGTCACATGGGGTTGCCACGTGTCAGAATTGACCTGATAGCACCTAACGACAACACGCTTATAATTTTTACTAGCAGCCAAACTGTTTTCCACAATGGTGGGAATCATTTTACATTCCCACCAGCAATGTATGAGGGTTCCGATTTCTCCATATCTTCACCAACACTTTTCACCTTCTGTGTTATTGATTACATTCTAGTGGCTGTGATCTATGTATTTGAACTGTATGCTGGCAAAGAATACTGAATATACCATGAACTGCCAAAGAACAAACAAATCAGTCTTAGAAGAAATGCAACCAGAATGTTCCTTAGAAGCTAGGAAAATGAGATTTGATTAACTTACTTTGGACACGCCATCAGGAGGGACCAATCACCACTGCACAGCACCCCCATCATCACCCTTTCCTAGGCCCCAGGAAGGCTGCTGCCTCATAACTGCCTCCCCCTCACCTCCTAATCCTTGGCCTTTGGTCCTGACTATGCCTCAGCTTGCTACCCTCCTACGTGTCTCCATTTTTTCAGCCTTTTGGTAAGTTTCCACCTCTACAAACCCACCCTATGCCCCAGGGAGATATTTTAAAAATCACATTCCATTACTTGCATATCATCACTTATTCAAGTTAGCTGTGACTGCTTCTTTGCTTTTGGGATTGGGATAATGCCCTGTAAACAATTAAGCAGCATTTATTCAGAATTACTCAAATCAGATCTGCATTTTAGCAACAGTCAAAGGAGGATTTTTAGGTAGTAAACATTTTTACAAAGGAGCTCTGGTGGCACACTAGTTAAAGCGCTCGCCTGCTAACCAAAAGCTCAGTAGTTCGAACCCACCAGCCACTCTGTGGGAGAAAGATGTGACAGTCTGCTTCCATAAAGATTTATATGACAGTTCTGCTCTGTCTTATAAGATCACTATGAGTTGGAACCAACTCAAGGGCACCGGAGACATCTTTACTACATATCATGTATTTAATTAATTAGTTGGTTAATTGATTTCTCTCATATGGAAATATTCTTTTCTTTCAAATTTGAGAGTGACAGGGAAATTAGAGTATGGATCTTTTAAAGAGTTTCATTTTATAGTTTCCTCTGAACTTTTGATCAAAGGAAAATTATCTTTATGTTAGACTTGGACCATAGAAACTCAAAACTAATTACATTATTTTCTGAATGTGTTTCTAACCTTCTCTACACTTGGCCTCCAGATAAATAACACCACAAAACTAGATGTTTAAAGAATATTCAATTATCAGATTCAGGGGGAAAAGAAAGTCTGTTTTATATGTTTAAAGATGTAAAAGAGAAAATTAAAAGTTTGATAGTATAGTATTTACATTTCTTTGTGTGATAGTTGTAGTAAGTTATTGTTACTTGGAATTTATGAAAGTTAGTGCCTTAAAGTTATTCATATCATTCACTTACTTTAATGTATGAAAGATGCCTTTTTTTTTCTTGATCAGGCTTGCTGAGTTTTTATCAATTTTATTAGTTTTGACAAAAATGGCTTAATTTTTTGTTGATATTTTCCTATGTACTTTGTTTGTAATATCTCTGAATCACTGTAACTTGGATTATTCATGAGCTATGTTGTTGTTGTTAGGTGCCACCCAGTTGGTTCTGACTCAGAGTGACTCCATGCACAACAGAACCAAACATTGCCTGGTCCTGCACCATCCTCGCAATTGTTATGCTTGAGCCCATTATTGTAGACACTGTGTCAATCCATCTTGTTGAGGGACATCTTCTCTTTCGCTGAGCCTCTACTTTACCAGTTTATGAGCTATAACTTAGTGTAAATAATTATTATTCTATATTTAATATGTTTAAAATCAGTCTAAATTAATACCCATGCTATGCATTCTAACATTAATTATGAATGTATAATACGATGTATAATATGAATTATTACATATGTACAAATGAACCTATCACGATAATGATGAAAATGCATTCACTAGACGAAAAAAAAAAAATGAGATAATGCAGCCTCCCAAAAAATTGTAATACTTAATTTTTAAAGTATTAAAGGCTCTTTGTTGTTGTTGTTAGGTGCCCTCAAGTCAGTTCCCACTTGTAGTGACCCTATGCACAACAGAACGAAACACTGCCCGGTCCAGCACCATCCTCACAATCGTTGCTATGTTTGAGCCCGTTGTTTCAGCCACCATGTCAATCCATTTCACTGAGGATCTTCCTCTTTTTGACTGACACTCTGCCTTAGAAAACCCTGGCGGTATAGTGGTTAAGTGCTGTGGCTGCTAACCTAAAGGTCAGCAGTTCAAATCCACCAGGTGCTCCTTGGAAACTCTATAGGGCAGTTCTACTCTGCCCTATGGGGTTGCTATGAGTTGGAATTGACTCAATGGCAATGGGTGTTGTTTTTTTTCTACCTTAGAAAGCATGATATCCTTATCCAGGGATTGGTCCCTCCCAATAACATGTCCACAGTATGTGAGATGAAGTTTCACCATTCTCACTTCTAAGGAGCATTCTGGCTACGCTTCTTCCAAGATAGATTTGTTCATTCTTCTGGGAGTTTATGTATATTTAGTTATTCTTTGCCAACACCACAATTCAAATGAATCAATTCCTCTTCAGTCTTCCTTATTCTTTGCCCAGCTTTCACATGCATATGAGGTGATTGAAAACACCATGGCTTAGATCAGACACACCTTAATCCACAAAGTGACATCTTCACTTTTTAACAGTTTAAAGAAGTCTTTTGCAGCAGATTTGCCCAATTCAAACATAATTTGATTACTTGATTACTGTTTCTGTGGGCATTGATTGTGGATCCAAGTAAAATGAAATCCTTGACAACTTCAATATTTTCTCCATTTATCATATTACTTATTGGTCTAGTTTCGAAGATTTTTGTTTTCTTTATGCTGAAGGTGTAATCCATACTGAAGGCTGTAGTCTTTGATCTTCATCAGTAAATGCTCCAATTCCTCTTCACTTTCAACAAGCAAGGTTGTGTCATCTGCATATAGCAGGTTGTTAATGAGTCTTCCTCCAATCCTGATGTCCCATTCTTCTTCATATAGTCCATCTTCTCGGATTATTTGCTCAGCATACAGATTGAGTAAGTATGATGAAAGGATACAATCCTGATGCACACATTTCCTGATTTAAGACCACATCGTATCCCTTTGTTCTGTTCGAACAACTGCCTTTTTGTCCATGTACTGGTTTTGCATGAGCACAAGTAAGTGTCTGGAATTCTCATTCTTCACAATGTTATTTATAATTTGTTATGATTCACAAAGCCAAATGTCTTTGCATAGTCAATAAAACATAGGTAAACATCTTTCTGGTATTCTCTGCTTTCCGCCAAGATCCGTCTGACATCAGCAATGATATCCCTAGTTCCATGTCCTCCTCTGAAACCAGCTTAAATTTCTGTCAGTTCCCCTCGATATACTGCTACAACCATTTTTCAATTATCTTCAGCATAATTTTACTTGCGTGGGGTATCAATGATATTGTTCGATATTTTCCGAATTCTGTTGGATCACTTTGCTTTGGAATAGTCACGTACATGGATGTCTTCTAGTTAGTTGGCCAGATAGCTCTCTTCCAAATTTCTTGGCATAGACAAGTGAGGCCTTCCAGTTTTGCATCTGTTTGTTGAAACATCTCACTTGGTATTCCATCAATTCCTAGAGCCTTATTTTTTTTCCAATGCTTTCAGTGCAGCTTGGGCTTCTTCCTTCCGTACAGTGATTCTTTATTATATGCTGTCTCCTGAAATGGTTGAATGTTGACCAGTCTTTTTGGTACAGTGACTCTCAGTATTCGTTCCATCTTCTTTTGATGCTTCCTGCTTCATTTTTTGCCCATAGAATCCTTCAGTGTTGCAACTCGGTGCTTTAATTTTTTCTTCAGTTCTTTCAACTTGAGAAATGCCAAGCAAGTTCTTCCCTTTTGGTTTTCTAACTCCAGGTCTTTGCACATTTCATATAATACTTTACTTTGCCTTCTCGAACCAGTCTTTGATATTTTCTGTTCAGCTCTTTTACTTCATCATTTCTTTCTTTTGCTTTAGCTACTCTACATTCAAGAACAAGTTTCAGAGTGTCTTCTGACATCCATTTTTGTCCTTTTTTTTTTTTATTTTTGACTTTTTAATGACCTTTTGCTTTCTTTAAGTATGATGTCCTTGATGTCATCCCACATCTTGTCTAGTGTTCGGTCATAGTTTTCAGTGCACAAATCTATTCTTGGGATGGTCTCAAAATTCACCACTCATCTGTCGGGTTATTGTACTATGGTAGCTTGTGTGTTGCTGTGATGCCGGAAGCTATCTTACCAGTATTTCAAATACCAGCAGTTTCACCCATGGTGGAGAGATTTCAGTGGGAATTTCAGACCAAGACAGGCTAGGAAGAAGGATGTGGTGATCTTCTTCTGAAAAAGCTGGCCAGTGAAAACCTTACAGAAAGCAGCAGAATATTATCTGATATAGTCCTGAAGATGAGCCCCTCAGGATGAGAGTCACTCAAAATATGTCTGGGGATGAGCTGCCTCTTCAAAGTAGAATTAACCTTAATGACCTGGATGCAGTAAAGCTTCTGGGACCTTCATTTGCTGATGTGACATGACTCAAAATGAGAAGAAACAGCTGCAAACATCCATTAATAATCAGAATGTGGAATGTATGAAGTATGAATCAAGGAAAATTGGAAGTTGTCAAAAATGAAATGAAACTCTTGAAGATAAATGTCCTAGGCATTAGTGAGCTTAAATGGACTGGTATTGGCCATTCTGAATAAGACAATCATATGGTCTACTATGCCAGGAATGATAAATTGAAGAGGAACAGCATCACTTTCATTGTCAATAAGTACATTTCAAGATGAAGGATTTTGAGAATTTTTACCAAATTCTGCAGTCTGAAATAGATCAAATATACAATAGAGATGCACTGATAATTACTGATGATTGGAATGGGAAGTTGGAAACAAGAAGGAGGAATTATACTTGGAAAATATGGCCTTGATGGTAGAAATGATGCAGGGGATTGCATGATAGAATTTTGCAAGGCCAATGACTTATTCATTGGAAATAACCTTTTTCCAACACCGTGAACAGTGACTATACATGTGGACCTCTCCACATGGAATACATAGTAATCAAATTGACTACATCTGTATAAAGAGATGGAGAAGCTCAATAACATAAGTCAGAACAAGGCCAGGGGCTTTCTGTGGAACAGACCATCAATTACTCATATGTAAGTTCAAGTTGAAGCTGAAGGAAATTAAAATAAATCCGTGAGAGCCAAGGTACGACCTTGCGTATTAAAAGCCTGTCATGGTTTGAATTATGTCCCCCCAAAAATGTGTGTATCTGTTTGGCTGGGCCATGATTCCTGGTACTGTGTGATTTTCCTGTATGTTGTAAACCTGTCTCTATGATGTTAATGAGGGAGGATGGGTGGCAGTTGTGTTAGTAAGGCAGGACCTGATCTACAAGACTGGATTGTGCCCTGAGGCAATCTCTCGAGATATAAAAGACAGAAGTGAGCAGTGAGACAGGGGGACCCTATACCATCAAGAAAGCAGTGCTGGGAGCAGAGCGCGTCGTTTGGACCGGGGTCCCTGCACAGAGAAGCTCCTATATGAAAAAAAATCACTGTGAACACATTGTTTTTAAATTGTGTTCATTAGTATATTCAATTGTTTGTAAATTTGTCACTTATAAATGAAATGTCTAAATTATGAATATTTTTTAAAGAAATCCAGTTTAATAAAATTGGATAATCACAGTCACCCAAGAAAATTGTTATTCTGTATTTTTGTTGCTGTAAAAACGCAAACGTGTAAGATTATGTTAATACATTGTATGTTGGAAAGAAAATTTAAGCAGTTTTTACTGTGACTAAACTAAGTGTAAAAAGCATTAATTTGTAGGCTTTGCAGTGAATTCTTTGAAACTGCTTGAAAATAATTTATTTCCCAAACTAATTATTTTCCTGGTATTCAATACTCTTTTAATATTAGCTTAATCAACATGTATTTAAAAATAATTAAGGGTCAATTAGTTCCTTGTCCAAATTATATTTTAATATTAGTTTAATAAAAATATATTTAAAAATAGTTAAAGGTTAATGTCAACTAATTCCTTGCTGAAATTGTGATGAATTAGGAATTAGAGAATATTTAAATATTATGAATTTATTGTATTGAGTCTAATCATATTTTTTTCTCAATCAAAAGCAAACATTAATTAAACAACATTGCATGTCTTTGTGTGTTCAGTTATATCTGGAAGTTTAGAGTTCCTTTTTTTCTTGTCTTCATTATAGCAATTACCTGTTTTGTGTCATTAACTTCTTCCCATACTTTCTTTGGAAATTGTCTTTTTGGCCTGGAGCTTTTAAGCCAGCTCCTAAAGTGAGAACTCATTAAATCATCTGGCCTAAACTTTACCAGTTTTGGAAGAATTTCCATAGCCCAAGTTTCTCCAGTATCTCTAGGATCAAGTGAGTATGCATTCTAATCAACATAAGGTAAATATTTGTGTATTATTAAAATAAAAATTAAGACGGGGCAAAGCTGATGATAAACAGAAAATTTATTAAAGCAGAAATAGAGATTAACAGAAAATCTGAATTCTTTGTTACCTTATTTTTCAGCTCTGATCTGCCTCATTTTCTATGTAATTAGATGGGAAGCTCTGTGATATAATCTATCTGTCTGTCTATCTAGGCTATATATTGTGTACTGTATGTTGCTGTTATGTTGTTAGGTGTTGTTGAGTCAGTTCCGACTCATAGCGACCCTATGTACAACAGACTAAAACACTAACAGATCCTGTGTCATCCTCACAATGATACTATGCTTGAGCCCATTGTTGCAGCCACTATGTCAATCCATCTTGTCAAGGGTCTTCTATATAGTATAAAGAAAAAAAAAAACAAAAACCTCATGGATGTAGTAAATATACGTGAAGCAAATCACTAATTCACCGAGGTCCCAATGTCTCTAGTTTTAGTATATGCAAAATGTCCATGGCTATAAAATCTTGTCTGCAAGTTATCCCGAATAAGTTAAGTCAAATATTTGTAGGAGGCTGGTGAACAACACACATATTAAACAAATGTTTGTGTGTTTAAATTGATCAACAGAAGGATGAGGCATAGTGCTACATTGCTTAGATGAACCAAACTTCAAAGTCCGTAGCAGTCCGTATAACACATTTTTATGCAAATAGTGCGTGTGTTATACATTATTTTGCCAACCGTGACCTCTGCCAGTGAGATATTTTCACATGTACAGTATGCCAATTTTGTAATCGACTCTACAGTAGTAGGTTTTTTGTTTTTTTTTTTTTGCTGTTGTTGTTTTTGTTTTGCAAAAAAAATAGCATAACACAGTTACAAAATACTTGGGGGAGGGCGGGCAAGAGGGCACAGTTGGCAAAGAAACATACAACAAGAGCATTATTTGTATAAAAACTCAGTAGTTTATATAGCAAGACTATGAAATCAGCATAGTCAGACCATACAGGTTAATCCCAGGTGATAGGTATTATACTCCAGGCTGTATGGATCCATGTGTCATCTGAGCTAGAAAAAGGAAGAAACACTCAGTTGGTTATACAGTTGCTAAGGACATAAGGTTCTTAATTAGGGACAAACCACTGTCTAAACTATGTCAAAGCTGTTCAACAGTCTTTTAGTTATTCTTGTTTTTTGTTGCTGTTTTAATGTATGTTCTACTCCATGTCATATGCCAAATATTTGGGCATACAATAATTATATGGCATTTTAAAAAGGACATTTGGATGTAGGTACTTGATATAACTTTAAAACATGACAGTAAAGTTTGTGCTTTCCATAAATGGCCAAGTACATTGCAAAATAGACATTCTTGTCCTATTCTCAATCTAATCCTCAGCTCTTCGGTGAGATAGTGGTTGAGGATGGACTAAGGCTTGGAGTAAACTCAGGGTTAAGACAAGGGAGGATGTCAGAATCATACATCATTTGAAAAGATATATAGAACTTTCTCATCTCAGAAAGGACCACCATTTAATTTTAAGTATCTATCATTTAGTTTAAAATTTCCTGAGAATTGATTTGAACCTTTTATAGTTAATTTATCCGATCACTTGATTTATCCCTTAGAGTTAATGCTCATTTTTTATTAATATGGAGTTTTCTGCTTGGAAAAATGGGAAAAGGGGGAACTGGAGAGAGGGAGGGAGAACTCTTTGTACAATAATATGAACTTTTAGTCTTGGTTACAGTCTGTGTAGAGAATTTTCAGTATAGTTTCAGATATTATGATTGGTCCATTCAGCTGTATATCTATTATCTTTAATGCAGCATGAAACTTCTTTATGATTCTGTAGAAAATGTTGTTGGTATCCTGCTGGATTCCCTTGGTCTTACCTTCTCAGTGAAGTCTTGCTTGACTTCCAATTGCCAAGGCCTAGTTTTATTTGACTAAACTCTATGGTGCGGTTCTACTCTGTTCTATATTGTTATTATGAGGCAGAATCGACTCTATGGTCCCCCAGAACAACAGCAAGGATTTTCTCTGGTAGCCAAAACATCCTTTGCTCCCACATGGCAAGCTGAAAATGTAGGAGTAGCTGTCAATCAATGACTGATGGTTGATGGCCATTAATACCTCAGCTCTCTTCCCTTGAGTGGAATAATTATGAAGCAAATGTTCCACACATTCCCCAAGTTCTCCAGTGAGATGGAACTCCTGATATTCGCAGTGGTACCTTGCTTGATAATACACCTTCTCATAACTGTCCTCTTGTCTTTATCTTCCTTCTTACCCCTGTACTAGAAGTTTTTGTGATTATCTCCCAGATAAACTATTTGCATTTGAATCTGTGTCTCTGGGTTTGTTTTGGGGGTGAACAAAACCAAGACAAATTCATTTATACAGACAACAAATGTTGATCTATAGCCTACTATGTGAATGTTGTTGATGAGTGCTCTAGAATCAATTTTCAAATCATAACAACCTCATGTAGAACTGTCCCCTAGGAATTTTTAAGCTATAAGCTTCAGAAGGAGCCCTGGTGGGGCAGTGGTTAAGCGCTCGGCTGCTAATTGAAAGGTCTGTGATTTGAACCCACGGGGCACTCCACAGGAGAAAGATGTGATAGTCAGTTTTTGTATAGGTTTATAGCCTTAAAAACCCCGTTGGCAGTTCTACTCTGTCCTATCAGATCGCTGTGGCAACGGCAATGGGTTTAATCTTTAGGGAAGCAGATCACCAGATCTTTGACTTATAGAGCCCCTGGGTGGGTTTGAACCCCAACCTTTTGATTAGGAGCTGAGTGCTTCCCATGGGATATGCATTCTAGTAGAAGAGGAAAAAGTAATTAATGATGTATACAAGATTATATCAGATGTTGGTAAGTACTATGGAATATAATAAGTCAGGGAAAGTAGATCTGGAGTAGAACTGTGGCATCCATTGCAGTTTATAACAAGATGGGCAGGGATGACCGCCTTGATGGTTTTATTTGAGCAGAGGCCTGAAGGTGGTGAGGAATGTGCCATGGGGAGGAAAATATTTCCAACTCTAACAGATTTAAAATATATATTATAATACTTTTATTTTCTTACAATTATTATTTTATTTAAAGATGTCATGGTACACTGAGCTCCTATTAAAGGTGACTGAAAAATTTAGAAATGGAGAATGGAGATGGTTGTACAACATGATGAACACGATGTCACTGAATTGTACATGAAAACAATGTGAACATGGGAAATGTTTTGTTACATACATATTTATAACAATAAAAAAATCATGAGAGTGTAATATTTTATTAAATGAAAAGTAAAAATCCCATATAACAATGGAGGAAGTGATTTTAATAATGAAAGCTAAAGATGTTGCATTTTGTCAGAGGCATTTCCATGCATGAATGTATCAAAACGGCTGGATCAACATGACTCCCACATTAAATACAGCTGTATCAAAATTTCCTGCTCTTAATAAGATAATATTCCTTCCCTGAAAGACCCTAGATTTCAGGCATGTCAACAAACTCACATAAAAATGTTATGTTTAAGGAAAAGAAAGAATTCAGAGTAATAAGGGATTAATTTGTGAGAATACCGATCCAAGAAACTTTTGGAGAGATTCTGGTACATGAATGGCATACTGAAGATCCATCAGACAAACCAGCTGGGCCATTCTGGATTCATAGAACAGTAGGCGCGCTGCTGTGAAATCACATGGGTAATGCTTTACTCTTGGTAAGGATTATGAGAACACACATTTTGAAGATTATAAGATAAAAGTGGAGCCTGAATAACGAGGCAGAGTTCAGATCTTGAAGGAACTTCTGTGCTTTGTTTAAGGTCTAGTGGATAATTTCGAGTGGGAAAAGTGACATCATCAGATTTACATTCTGAAAAGATTCCTCTAGCTGAAGTGTGGAATACGACCTGGGGGAAGCAGAGTGGAAACTGACAACAAGCCCAGGAGTTTGGAGATTCAGCCATGGCAGATGTAATGGAGGGCAGAAACAGATTAAGAAGGAGATGCATAGGAAAGACAGCAGGGTGGCTATGTAAGTGTCTGGATGGTGTTCTGGTTAGATGAAGGGCACTGATCTCAAAATGAGATATAATCTTAGATTTAGCCTACATTGCTTCTCAGGATGCTACATTCTGCCTCTATCTACTCACTTCTTGTGTTATTAGGCTATTTTACTCCTGGATTGATGAAAATGAAAAGATGGAAATAAGTTGGATAATAACATAAATATTGGTATTTGATAAGTAGTCAAAAGATAACATTTCCATTTTCTTTCACTTCATTCCGTTAAAGAATAAGTATGTTTGGCTATCTAGCTTGTATGATTGCTACAAAGACATTTTCATCCATAAGAAGAACAAAACTAATATTGGTTGTCTACTAAGTCTCAGGTACTTTGCTAACCTTCCCGCCCACATCAGAACCCTCTGCTATAAGGCAATACTAGTTTAACGGTGGTAAACTGAGGATTATCTGCCCATTGTCACATGGTTCATAAGTTGTGGAACTGGGAATCTAAACTCTGCTGTCCTTAATACCAAAGCCCCATATATCTCCACAATAGGGAACCAACAAAGACACAGAAGTTCAAAAGTAAACAAACAGTCCATCTTGTGTATACGTGATTCTAATTAGATATGATATCTACATTTTTGTTTATAAAATAGATGATAATGGGCTACTGAAAGTCTACATTTCAGGTAAATCATGATTATTTTAATCAGGAATAATTATGATTCCTACTAGGCTTGAGACTGTGATACTGACATTGAGCAAAGATGAATATGCTTAAATTTAGAGTTGAATGAGCCAGTGACATTTATGTAGTATTTTTTTCTTAAACAGGCTGAATTTGGTTTTATATTAAGTTTTATATTTTGAATAAAAAGAAAATCAAGAATTTTTATTTAAAAGGAGGATACAGGCATACCACTTGTCTGAAAAAGTTTTAATGGAGTTACTTTTATATAGAAATATATTCTATATGTATATTTTATATGAGTATATGTGACATTTTCTATATGTATATATGTATAACACATATATATTTGCTATTTAACTGAATTCAAAGTAGGAAAGGGAGAATCCCAAGGGCATTCACTAGTATTTCTGTGTGTTTACACATTTGCTCTCAGATTTGTATTGGCAAAAGTATAATCATCTGCCAATTTTCTACAAATAAATTTGCATAGACTAAAAACTCAAACCCTCTTTGATGTGTGCGTAAGTTAAGAAAAGGAAGACGTTTATAGGCAATGATATCAAATGTCCTTTAAGTATTGAATGGCCAATTTCAACAGCATCAAAAGAGGTCAACATTGAATGCACAAATTCTTAAAAAGTATTATATAAGGGAAAAAAGACTGAACATTGTTGAGACCAGAACAAAAATATTTCTGTTAAAGAAACAAAGTCTCCTTAAAACAAAATCCATTTTCAAAACCACTTACATAATCAGTAAGTGCTGCATATGAGAATTATGACTTCAGCTGATTGATCTGTTCCAGCAGATGCGAAGTTGCAGAACTGGATTTAGAAGAACCCTGGAAATTGATTCCTTTGTATTTTCAACCTACAGTTCTTAGTTTTACTCTCCAGGATTTCACAAAACACGGACATCAGAGTCATCTTTTGAAGACAAAAATTTGATCGTGTCTGATTCTCCCTTAAAAACCTATAACAATTTTTTGTAGGTTTATAATAATCTCAAATCCCAACATGTCCTCAAAATGTCCAGCCTGATCCTTCAGTTCGTTTTGTCTTATCTCCACCTCTTTCCCTTTATTTGATCCATGTGGCTTTTTTGTGAGGTCCTCAAGGACCACATATTCTCTTCCACCTTAGGACTTCCATAGTGATGTTTTCTCTGCCTGGAACATTCTTACCTCTCCTCCACAGCTCGCCAAATAGTACTATTCCTTCCAGTCACAACTTGTACATTGTTTTCTCAAGAAAGCCTTTCCCAAGCCCACCAAAAATCCATTGTTGTCAAATTGATGCCAACTCACAGTGACCCACAGGGCTTCCAAGGCTGTAATCTTTACAGAACCAGACTACCACATCTTTCTCCCCTAGAGTGGCTGGTGGGTTTGAACCATTGACCTTTTGGTTAGCAGCTGCATGCCCTAGCCAGTGCACCAACAGGACTTCTTCCCAAGTCCACAGTTTAAGCTAAAGACTTCTGTTATACGTTCTCATAGTACAAGATGTTGTTGATGTTGCTACTTACCATTAAGTTGGCTCTGACACATAACTACTCCATGTACAAGAGAAGCAAATGTTGCCCATACCCATGCCATTTTCACAATTGTTGGTATCCTCAAGTCCATTGTTGTGGTCACTGTGTATTTTGAGTGCCTCTCAGCCTAGAGGGCTCATCTTCCAGCATTATACCAGACAGTGTTCTGTTGCAATCCATATTGTTTTCATTGGCTTATTTTTAGAAGTAGATTGCCAGGCCTTTCTTTCTAGTCTGTCTTAGTCTGGAAGCTCTGCTGAAACCTGTCCTCCATGATTGACCCTGCTGGTATTTTAAATATTATTGGCATAGCTTGCAGCATCATAGCAACATTCAAGCCACCACATTATGACAAAGTGACAGATGGGTGGTAGATAGTACTTCTCTCATAGAGCGCTTACCACCATTATGAGTTATTTATTTTAAAGTAATTGTTTACTGACTGTTTTCTCCACTGAAATCTTAACCACTCTGGGCACAATGGCTAATGTGTACTCTACATGATGTTCAGTGCCTAGCACAGTGCCTGGGTTTTAGTGGTAACCTGGAAGATGGCTTCTGATTAACTATCTGATGGTATCGCTTTCATGAAACAGGTGTTTAAAGATTTTAATCTGCTATTAAGTAGTGGGAGGTTTTCTTCTCTAGACAAGCTAATTAAGAAAAAAACAAAAGAAGAAACATTTCTCACTGGTCATGTTTATGAGGTCCCTTTATCATTCTGGTTATTTCCTAGTCTGTACACACCAATTTGTTAATGTCTGTTTTCAAGAGTGGGGTAGAGATGTGTTGGATGTACTTACATATATAGTCCAGTGATTATCAATTGTGAGTGTTTATGTCTCCCAGGGGACATTTGGCAATGTCTGGAGATATTTTTGGTTGTCACAACTGAGGGGTACTACTAGTAAATAGAGTCCAGGGATGTAGTTAAAATCCTACAGTGCACAGAACAGCCTGCCACAACAAAAAATTATCTGGACCAAAACGTCAATAGTGCTGAGGTTGGGAAACCCAGATATAGGGAACGGAATGATAAATTATTCTGTTCTGGATAGACGATAGTTTCTATAATACAACCTAAGAGTGTGTTACTTTAGTTAATTAATTAATTTTTGGTACTCATATAGATATAAATAGCATTCTAGTTTCATAACGTAGCTGGTTTACTTAGAGTTAAGTATGAAAATCTTTTCCCTACTAAACACAAACATCTTGCACATTACTGACATCCAATAAATCTTTGTTGAACTGAATTTTACTTGGCACATCTTTCTAGCTTATCGACATCATTTTGTATCCAATACCTGATGTCTAAATTATATCTAACTTTCTAGTTTCACGTCATGAACAAATTTGATCAGTATGGCATCTATGCCATTGGTAAAAGCAGTGAACCAGACAACACACTAGAATTAAATTCTTGAGATTCTGTTATGGAGTATAAACATCTTAAAAATTCCATTTCATCATAATGGTCTACATGACCCTGTGACACTTGTCTTCTATATATTTGGCATTTATTGATGAAAAAATATGATCATACTTTCAAGAAGATTCCATATGCAGGAAAAAAAGATTTATAAAATGGGTAACATTTTAGTGAAATTGCAAAGCAATGATTTAATATTTTAAATGTGTTAAAGTATTCATCCAAAAAAGCAAAACCCACTGCTGTCGAGTTAGTTCCAACTCAGCGATTGCTAAATGAGCATTACATTCTCTATAGACAATTGGACAAAGATCAAGAAAAATTTATATGAGAGAAAATTATTAAAACATGTTAGTAGTTAAAAAGTAATATCCAACTCCTATTGAGCTTATTTTTCAGACCCTGGAGTAAGTGCTATCTATGCATTGTCTCACTCTGAGATGTTATTATTTTTAATCTATGTTTGGTGGATTTAACAAGATGAAGTAATTTGCTCAAGGTCACACAGCTATAGATATAAAGAAATATATTCAAATTCACTAGTGGCTAAACACTTGCAAATTAAGCAATTGCATAATAGATTTTACAGAACAGACTATGGAAAATTAAAAATAGAATGTTCAATGACGTAAAAATAAAATATACACAATAAAATATAAACGCAAACATTGATGGAGGTAAAGTCTTTAACTGGTGAAAATAATTCATACTGCTTCTCAAGGGTCATAAAAATATTTTTATACTTTAATTTATAATCCCATATTCCATAAATTATATATGATAGTTTATACTAAGCAACATAATTTAAAATATTTATATATTAAAATTTAGTTATTTATAGTCTTGTTATTATTTAGAATAACAAGAAAGGAAACAAAGTAAATATTCAGAATCAATTTAAATAAATTAGAGAATAGTCAATTGACAAAATATTATGAATATTATTATTTTATTATTTTAATTTTGAAGATTATATAGCAACCTACAAACCTTTTCTTGATTTAATTCCAAGCAAAGAAAGACGGATGCAGTAAACTGATTAACAGTTTATCAAGGTATGCATACCTATAAGAAAATCTGGAAAGGAATATATAAGAAATAAAAAAAAACAGAGCACTGTAATAATATTGTGGCAGAATAACTAAATCAATGGAAATGGAGTTAATAGAGTAAATATGCGCCATTCATGTCTCTGTGAGTTGTTGTTGTTAGCTGCCATTAAGTTGGCCCCTGACTCAAGGTAACCCCATAAACAATGAAAGGAAATGTTGTCTGGAGTTGTTGATAGTTGATGTCCAGTAGATTCCATGCATGTGACCTTATGTGTGCAGAATAATTACTTTATACTATTTTGTTAATTGATATTAGAATTTGTGTAAAGTTTTTTTGTTCTTTGAGGACATTTTAGCAGCCTTACGGATATGGAAGGTGAAAATATTTCTAGATTTTAAATAAGAATATGGTTTTCAAGGCTGTGACCTTTCAGAAGCAGATCACCAGGCCTGTTTTCTGAGGTGCCTTTGCATGGGTTTAAAGTAACAGTCTTCCAGCTAGTAGTCACGCTCTTAACCATTTGCACGACCCTAAAATAATGCACTCTCAGGCTGCCTTGTAGATACTATCATTTGTCCAGAACATAATAATTTATAGTCCCACTCCTTCAGCACTATTGATATTTTGGGCTGGAAAATTTCTTGTTGTGGGTGGCTTTATTGTTTATTATAGGATATTTCATAGCAACCCTGGCCTCTGCCACTAGATGTTAGCACCTCCTAATTGTGATAACCAAAAGAATATAAACTATTAGTTCATAGAAAATTGTGCACAAAATTGCTACAAACATTTCTCTGCCTGTATCAAAATATTTTGTAATATAATTTTGCTGTTCTTCTCATGTAATTTCTATTTGCCTACCACTTGAATCTGTGCTGGCCTTGTGACTTATTTTAGCCAATGCAATGATTTGGTAGTTATTGGCCCAGTTCCAAGTCTTGACCTCAGGGAGCCTTTGACATTTTCACTCAATTTGTTTGAATCTCTGCCTCTCTCATGAGTAAGGCCAAACAAGGAGGCTGGAGGAAAATAAGAATCAGAGCTGAGTTATACGGCTGTCCCAGCTGTGTGAAAGAGCATGGCCAAAATTAGCAAATACAACTCACAGCCAATCCACAGCTGCCCACAGATGCATGAGCAGAAGAACATCCCTGCTGAACTTAGCCTAAATTCCCAACACACAAAATCATGAGGCAAACAGTTGTTGTTTTAAGCTACTAAATGTTTGGGTGCTTTGTTAATTAGTAATAAACCAAAATCCTGTTGCTAATAAGTTGATTCTGACTTATAGCAGTGCTATAGGACAGAGTAGAACTACCCCACAGGGTTTCCAAGGAGCAGCTGGTGAATTTGAACTGCTGACTTTTTGGTTAGCAGCTGTAGCTCGTAACCACTGCACTACCAGGGCTCCAATTAGTAATAGGTAACTGGTAAATTTTAATTAATTAATATTTAATTAACCTTACAGTCTTCTAGGAAATTTGTGTTAATGCCAAACCTCTGAAACATGAAGTTCTTTATATTAGAGTTTGCCCTTCTGCCCAGGAGTTCTCACTAAAAGTTTATTTGAAATATACCTGAGTTTTCTACAGAATATCTAATTTCCAATCAAATAGTGGAGACTATCATAGATTAATGAAGTAAAAATTATTATAGTAGTATTCTAGCAGTAGGACATTGCTGATGTTAAAGATTGTTTGTACTGAAATCCTTGTACTATATAAACTTTCCATTCTATTAATAACTTGAATGATAAGCATTCTAATGGAGTTTTTTGTATCTCACCTCACTTTGTAGTGCTAAGAATAATATGATTTTACTTTATTCTATTTTGGTAATTAACACTAGAATTTGTGTAAAGTTTTTTTTGTTTATTTTTCTGAGGACATTTTCAGCAAACTTATAGCTATGGAAAGGTGAAAATATTTCTAGATTTTAAATCAGAACATATGGGTTCTAATTAAGATATTTCAAACTAGGCATTTTTCAAATCTCTAAATTTCTTACAGTTTCCTTATGTGGAATTTAGACATTGTGATCAATTGATTATAAAAATGGCCCCATTTCTTGCCTTTCCCTTAGCCATGCTCCTTGAAATGTGACTTTACAGTTTTTTCCATTGGGAAGTGGAGTTTATTTTTCCATTATTTGAATCAAAACTGACTTTGAAATGTTCTTTGGCCAACAGAATGTGGTACACGCAATGGTCTGAAACTGTTTTCAGAAACTCAAGTGGCATAGTGCTTTTGCTCACTTTTTATGAGAGAAATAGCCTGGGCAAGTCCGCTAGAGGAAGAGAGACCACATAGAACAGAATCATAAAAATCAAGTCAGATGAGGCCAAGCTAGATCTACCAACCTCCATCTGACCTGACAGCCGATCCAGATGCATGAGCAAACCCAGCTGAGATCAGCCTAGCTCAATGCAGATAAGCAGAACCATCAAAATGACCAAGAGTCTCATGGGCAATAATACATCTTTTTGTTTTAAGCCAGTATATTTTGGAGTTGTTTGTTAGGCAGCAATGACTGGCTGTACTGTATAAAATAATTGACACAATTCTTATACCTCACACACTGTTATGGGATTGTTGTTAGGTACCATAGAGTCGATTTCAACTGGTAGTGACCCCATGTGACAGAGTAGAGCTGACCCATAAGGTTTCCTGGATGTAATCTTTATGGAAACAGAGTGCTAGGTCTATCTCCCACGGAGCCACTGGGTCGGTTTGAACCACCAACCTCTCAGTTAGCAGTTGAGTGCTTAACTGTTGCACCACCAGTGCTCCTTTATGAGGATTAAGCGGCAGATTTATATAAAAGCACCTAGCACATATGTTTGTCCAATATTATTTTATGTAAATTTGCATAAACCCATTGCTGTCCAGTCAATTCTGACTCATAGTGACCCTATGGGACAGACAACTACCCCACAGGGTTTCCAAGGAGCGCTTGGTGGCTTTGAACTGCTGACCTTTTGGTTAGCAGCTATAGCTCTTAACCACATATTTTTTTATAATTTAAATTGCATTGCATTTTCTAAATAAAAAATTGTATAAATTATTTTATACCAAACAAAAAAAACCATTGCCATCGAATCAATTCCAATATAGGGTATAATAAATTTTCAGTTTATCTGAACCTCAATTTTACTGATTCTTTGAAATCAACCATACTACATGGAAGCACTTATTAAAAATTATTCCTCATGTGCTTAAAAGAATTGATGTGTTTCCAAAATTGCCTTTTGAATTTAAGAAATTATTATTGGTATACGATTATTTTAAGATAGAAAAAGCCACTGAAATGTGTGTTGTTTAAAAATTTTTAAAAATCTAAATTGGTATGTTACAGGTATATAGGCATTTCTCATTTAAATACTAAGCAAAGAAAATTTAAAAGACGCCAAACCAATTGTCCAGATTCTAGGATGTTGCAAGTTTTTTTTTCAATTAGATGTGTAAAGATTTGGTTATTTAAAATACTTACTGAAAATAAAAATTGGGGAAAATCATAAAACCTCAATAAAGATTTAGAAGATTATGCCTTTTATTGAATGAAATAACCATGAACAGTTTCAGCCACTGTAATAGGACATGTTTACCCTGTTCTGATAAAGGATACTACTACTGTAATTTTCTCCCCTGAAAGGACACATATCGGAAAATAACATTTACTGGGAGTTTATTGACTTGGTTCAGGAATTGTCTTATTAGTACCAACTGCTGCTGGGAAAAGCAGATGATAATTGTTTCAATATTCAGTTGGAACCCTGGGCTGGGCTGGCGTTTGTATGTTCACTTTGCAGGTGCTTCCTTGAACTTCTGGCTTTCATTCATTTGTCCTTGTTTTAGCTGATAGTGTCGTTCATGGCTATCTAAGACTATAAATGATGGTCTCATGTCACTTCTCTAATTACTTGGCATCCTGCACTCAACTTTAATCCTCCTGGGTCAATAACTGCTCTCAGCTTGGCATTCAACAAACGAGCATATATATGTGTATGAATATATCTTCAGGGAACAAGAGCGCAGCATGAATTTTAAGGTCTTACTAAACATACATCTTTGATGAATCTCGAATAAATCAAAACGCTGATTTATTAAGAGATGTTTAAAAAAGAATTTACTTGAATACTACTGAATCTGAACCAGAAGAGCCCTAGTGGCACAAACATGATTGATCGAAATATGCTTTCCTATTGCGTTAACACATTTGATTAGTTGAACCACAACAAATTCCTTCAAGAGAAGTGTTTTTATTGTTTCTTTTTAGTAGATGAGAAAACAGAGATGTTAGGCAGTTTGCCCAGTTCCACCCTATAAATCACCATCAGGGCCTGGATTAGCATTCAATGAACTTGGACTCTTATTTCTATATCCACTTCCCTGAACTCATAGGTCTGATGAAGAGCTTTTAGAAACTGAATTATCATTTCATTTGCAAAGGTTGCCTGTTCCTTAAAATTATTTTGACTTGAATTAGTAGAGAAGAGTAAGAATTAAACATAAATAAATAAAGCCCATCTCTTACTGTGTGTTAGAACATTGTTCACACATTCTTCGTTCAGTCTGTTAAGGAGATGTGTGTTGTTGAGAGAGAGACCTGGGTCGCCAGAATTCGTAATATTAGAATATCTTTGCTTTATATGCCATGCAAATTTTAGCAAATTTTCAAAATCTGTTGTATGCTATAGGGCAAGTATGATGTTCTGTGATTTTTGTATACAGTTAAAGAAATTAATATGAAAGTAATTTTCCTTTTACGTCTCTGAACTTCATTTTAGATTATGATGAAGTTGATAATGTTATAATTGACATGATAAAATATAGTTTACTACATAGGATATATTGGAATATATAGACGTCTCCATGGAATTCTTAGGTGGTATAAATGGTTAAGCACTTGGCTACTAACTGAAAGGTTAAGCGTTCATATCCACCCATCAGTGCCTCAAAGAAACACCTGGTGATTTGCTTTCCAAAAAATCAGCCATTGAAAATCCTATGGGGCACACTTCTCCATTAACACTCATGAGTGGGATCTCTGTCTTAGTCATCTAGTGCTGCTATAACAGAAATACCACAAGTGGATAGTTTCAACAAACAGAAGTTTATTCTCTCAGAAGCTAGTAGGCTAGAAGTCCAAATTCAGGGTGTCAGATCCAGGGGAAGGTTTTCTCTCTGCCAGCTCTGGAGGAAGGTCCTTGTCATCAATCTTCTCCTGGTCCAAGAGCTTCTCAGACACAGGGACCGTGAGTCCAAAGGACGAGCTCTGCTCCCGGCACTGCTTTCTTGCTGGAATGAGGTCCCCCGTCTCTCTGCTTGCTTCTCTCTGTTATATCTCAAAAGAAATTGACTCAATCCAATCTTGTAGATTAAGTCCTGTCTCATTAACATAACTGCCACCTATCCCACCTCATTAACATCATAGAGGTAGGATTTATAACACATAGGAAAATCACATCAGATGACAAAATTGTGGACAGTCACACAATACTGGGACTCATGGTCCAATCAAACTGATACACATATTGTTGGGGGATACAATTCAATCCATGACAGTCTCCATGAGTCAAAATCAACTTGAGGGCAGCTGGATAGAAGTTTCCGTAGAAAATTTTACTCCACAAAAAAATACATTTTGTGTTATTATATTGTTTTTCTGCATGTAAGTCACTGCTAGCCATTGACAGCATGTTTCTTAGATAGAGATTTTAATTAGTATTGTTTTAGATGAAGAGAAAATCTCTTGAATCTGCTCCAAAATAAATTCTCTTATTTTTGGTTTTTACAAATGTAACACTCATTTTGAAATTCACCTTTGTTAGGCCTGTTTTGGAGCCCTGGTGGCACAGTGGTTAAGAGCTTGGCTGCTAACTAAAAGGTTGGTAGTTGAAATACACCAGCCAATCTTTGGAAACCCTATGGGACAGTTCTACTCTATCCTATAGGGTCGCTATGAGTCAGAATCAATTTGATAGTAATGGGTTGTATAGACTCAAGCAGCTTTATTACAACTTAAGCATTACTTAGGGCACAGAAGCATGTCAGACCTGGAGAAAGTTAATATGGATCACTATCTTCTCCTATGTGTGTGTGTATGTATGAAATATGTACATCAAATATTTATTTAGTACCTATTATACAGCATGTTGCTGTCCTAGGCCCTGGGCATGCAACTGTAGAGAAGTTGTATTTTTTGAGTTGAACTTGGGATGTGAACAGCAGGTCATTTTTAGACTTCAAGCCTCAATTAAAAATTATTATATGTTTCATTAGAGATGGAGGTTTGAATTAATTTTTGAAGTTTCCATTATTTTAGAAAAATTCCTTTAATGATGATGTGATGGTAAAGCAATGATTCCATTCTCAAATCAGAGATCAAGGCAATAGGGAAATAGAATGAACCTCATGATAGTGTATAAAGGTTTTCTTTTTTGTGGGCAGAGTTGTACCCAGTAAGCATGAATATTACCATTAGCTAGTGGAACTGGTTATGGAACAAGCCAGAGTCTGCTGGGAGCAAGTAGAAAGGAACTTATATATTTATTTAATCTACCAAAAAAAAAAAAAACTTTGCCGTGGAGTCGATTCCAACTCATAAAAACCCTACAGGACAGAATAGAACTGCCCCATAGAGTTTCCAAGGCTATACTGCCAGAAGAACAGGAAAGTCTGTCTTGGAAGAAGTACAGACAGAGTGTTCCTTGGAAGCAAGGATGGTGAGATTTAGTCTCACGTACTTTGGACATGTTATCAGGAGGGAACAGTCCTGGAGAAGGACATCATGCCTGGTAAGTTAGAGGGTCATCAACAAAGAGGAAGACCCTCAACGAGATGGATTGACACGGTGGCTGCAGCAACGGGCAACATTTGTGAGGATGGCGCAGGACCAGACAATGTTGTACATAGGGTTGATATGAATCAGAACTGACTGGAAAGCACCTAACAATAACAGCAGCAACAACAATCTTTATGGAAACAGATCGCCCCATCTCTCTCCCACAGAGCGGCTGGTGGGTAAGAACCACTGAGCTTTCAGTTAGCACCCAGTGCTTAACCACTGTCCCATGAGAGCTCCTTCATTTAATTTAATCTACAGATCCTTCAAAATTTTTCACTTTTTCCTGCCCCTATCCTAGATAAAATCTTGTGCAGGTAGCATAGTTTATGTTTAGATCTTCTCAGATATATTTTTAAAAAGTCATATTTTAGAGGTGTTAAAATTTCCATTTCACCAAATTAAAGCTTTTCTTTCTCACCTTCCCTTGCAGTTCCTCCCTTCCCGCACACCACATTTACCCAAATTTAGGCTTTCTGAAAGCCCACATAGTGGGGAAGGATAGCTTGTACTTTCTCTTGGCTGTTTGCACCGTTCCTACCACTAGCTAGTGGCTGTTAATGGCTTTTCCAATGTAAAGATGGTGGTGACTGTGTGGGTGGGGAAGTTAGGGACACCTTTTGCATGTCTGATGTAGTTGTTATCTAAAGTTGTAGCCTGTGTATGACATATGCCCAATGTTGCCATTTTCCCTCTCTGGGAGCTTTTAGGGGTCTGTTCCTTGCTGGGAAACTCTTACTGGAGTTCCCTTAACAAAACTGATTTCACTTCTGTTTCACCACTGGGTGAATGTAAGACTCTGCCTTAGTGAAGAGAGGATGAGTGAAATTTATTAGAAAAATACTAGATAAACAAATAGCAAAATCATAGCGGAACAATGATAGTCAATTTAAAATGGATTGTAAAGTCCTTTAAAAATATGTGGAATATTCATGGAACTTGTCCACTTATTGGACCAGAAAGAAAATCTGAACAAGCATTTACGAAATACAGAAAACAAAAAAGTCATATTCTCTGACCATAAAACCAAAAAAACCAAACCCCTTGCCATCCAGTCGATTCTGACTCATAGGACTGAGGCAGAGTAGAACTGCCCCCTAGGGTTTCCAAGGAACGGCTGGTGAATTCAAACTGCTGACCTTTTAACCACTGCACCACTATAAATTTGACAATTAATAAAATAAAAGTAAAGTACCAGTTGCTGTCAAGCCCACTCTGATTCATGAAACCCCATGGTGTGTCAGAGCAGAACTTTGCTCCATAGAGTTTTCAATGGCTGATTTTTTGTCAGTATATCACTAGGTCTTTCTTTCATGGCATCTCTGGGTGGACTCAAACCTCCAACCTTTCGGTTAACATCCCAGCAGTTTAACCATTTGCGCCACCCAGGAACTCTCAAATAAAAGTAGAACCTCCAAATCTATGCACATGAAAAATTACAATGCAGTCTTTTAAAAAAACTCTTGGGTTAAAAAGAAAATCAAAACAGAAAAGGCAAAATACAATGACTGCATTGCATATGAAAAATAGTGAGATGGGGTGTCTTAGTTACCTAGTGCTGTTATAACAGAAATACCACAAGGGGGTGGCTTTAACAAACGGAAATGTATTTTCTTACAGTTTAAGAGGTTAGAAATCTGAATCCAGGGTGCCAGCTCTGGGGGAAGGCTTTCTCTCTCTGTTGGCTCCGGGATAAGGTCCTTGTTCTTCATTCCTTGGTTATCCTGATGTGGCATGGGACCTATCTTCCTCTATCTCTATTCACTTCTCCATGCCTAATCTTCTATTTTATATCTCAAAAGTGATTGGCTTAAAACAAATCCTACACTGATATGGCCTCTTAATATACAAAAAAAAAAAAAAAAAAAATCCCAAATGGGATTATAACTACAGGTATAGGGATTAGGATTTACAAAACATGTTGCGGAGGGACACAATTCAGTCTATAACATGGGGCTTGTCTACCTTTTTATTTTACTCCATTTTGTGCCCTTTCGACCTCCCAGTCAAAACACCTCCCACGGAGAGTAAGCAGTATTTAATTTTATGGATTATTTTTGCCTGTTCTATACTTTATATAAGGAACCGTGGTGGCTCAGTTATTAAGCACTTGGCTGTTAACCAAAAGGCTGGCGGTTCCATCCCATTCAGAGGCTTCTTGGGAGAAAGACCTGGCAATCTGCTCCCAGAAAGATTAAAAGCCACTGCCATCCAGTTGATTCTGACTCATAGCGACCCTGTAGGACAGAGTAGAACTGCCCCGTAGGGTTTCCAAGGAGCGGCTGGTGGATCCGAGCTGCCCACATTTTGCTTTGCAGCTGAGCTCTTAACCACTGGGCAACCCATAAAGACTATAGCCTAGAAAACACTTAGAGGCAATTCTAATCTGTCACAATTGGTCACTATGAGTTGAAATTGACTGGAGGGCACCTAACAACAACAACATACTTTATACAAAAGTTCATCTTTTATATGCTCTTTGGGGGTCTGGTTTCCTTTGTTCACCATTATACTGTGAGATGTAACTACATAGTTACATATAATTATAACTTGCTCATTTTTATAACTGATAGGACTTCTTTGTGTGAATAAGCCATGATTTGCTTATTTTTTCTACTGTTGATGGCCATTTGGGTAGTTTCCAGTTGGGTGCTATTATGGATATTATTACTATAAACATTCTGTATATCTTTTAGTAAACATATGTACTTATTTCTCTTGAATATGTAACTGGAAGTGGAATGTGTTTGGTCATAAATTATTAATATGTTTGGCTTTAGTAGATTCTGACAATCATTTTAAAAGTGATTAGAACAATTTTCACTCCTACCAGCAACGTATCTTCACCACTTGATATTGTCCAACTTTTTCTCTTTAGACTCCCTGGTGGACATGCATTGGTATTTCACTGTTGCTTTAATTTGCATTTCTATAAGACTAAATTTATATATGTTTCCCAGTGAATATCCTCTTTATGAAATAGGTTTTCTGTCCTGAGAGTTCTTTTTATGTTCTGGAATTCTGAACACACACTCTTTGTCTATATATTTATTTTGAATATCTTCTCCCTCTCCAATTGTGCCATGATTTTAATATAGTTCTTTTTATTACTATTTCTTTTGTGGTTAGCATATTCTGTGTCCTGTTTAAATGTTTAAGGAATCCTACTGCAAGATCATAGAGTTGTTCTCCTATGTTTCCTGTGAAGTATTATTGTTTTCTCTTTCATAATCAGATTAATAATCCATGTGGAACTGATTTCCTTGTATGCTATGAGTCTGTGGTTCAGATATTTTTTTTTTCTCATTTAGAAATTTAATTGATCGAGCACAATATATTGAAAAGTCCAAGTAATACTTTAATTTTAAATAACAATAAAATAAACATATTTTGAGGATTCTAAAAATAGAAAAAAGAAAACACTAATAAAAAAATTCTGAATGAGAAACAGGACATGAGATTTTCAGAGAAGAAAAATAAACAAACTATTATGATCTTAGTTCTACTACATTTTAATTCTAGATAAAAGGGATCACATTCAGTAATTATAGAAAGTCTAAATATTTGCTGAGAAAAATTTAAGAAATAAAGTCACAAGTTTACACTTAAATTAGATTCCAAACCAAAATGGTTTGACAGGTGCATAGTATCTAAATATTAAGAAAGGCAAGTTTCAGGTTAATTAAAATCTCCCAGATGATAAAACCAATTAAAAAAACTAGGAAAGGTCAACAGGAAAACATGGGAAATAAGTAAAAGCAAGCAAACCACCATAAATTGTGTGAGCAAGCAAACAACAGCAGAATAAATCCAACGGCCGTAAGTCAATCTCATATGAATTTGTAAATCTTAAATAAAACACTATTAAAATAAGTCTATTTGTGAAGTAAAATAATAATATACTATAGATAGTTGAGTTTCTCACTCCTGCCTTGCTATAATAAGATGATTTTATATGAAGATAATATTTAAGTGTAAATACTCATCAACATATTAAAAAAGAGAAAAGCTATTAGTCTCAACATATGCTCCAATATACATCTGTGAAGATTCAACATGCATTTCTGAGGTGTTTATGTTTCTGTGCATTTGCATGTGTATGTGTGCCTGGATGAAAGAGAGAGAGGGATATTTTCAGCAAAACTCAAACTGAACAAAGAAACATTAAAAGCAATCCAAATTAAGTAAAAAATAGAGCAAGATGGCTGTCCTTGCTAATACTATTTAACAATAAAATGGCACTAGATTTCTAGTAAAAGAAGTAATATAAAAAGAAATGAAAGCATACATATTAGATAATAAGACACAAATATTTCATTATTTGCAGAAAGTATGATTATCTACTAGAAAATGTAATAGAAACAACTGCGAAACTTTCAAAATAAGAGCGTTTGACAATATGACCACATACAAGATTAACATTAAAAATTAACAGGAGGACTAGAAGGCAGGAGGGGACAGGAAAGCTTGTGATAGGGAACCAAAGGTTGAAAAAGGAAAGTGTTGACATGTCGTGGGGTTGTTAACCATTGTCATAGGGCAATATGTGTACTAACTGTTTAATGAGAACCTATTTGTTCTGTAAACCTTCATCTAAAGTACAGGAAAAAAAAAAATCTATGTGAGATCAAATTGACAACAGCAACTCGAAAGATTTGATGGGAAGCCTAGGGGGCAGTGAGTTGAAGATAATGGTGATGGAATACTTTGAAAAAGGATACTGAGAATAGCAGCACAACTGAAGAATGTAATCGATGGCATTGAATTGTACATGTAGAAATTTTTGAAATGGTGTATCTTTGGCTATGTGTATTTTCACACACACACAAAAAAATGTCCTCCAAGGTCAAGAAGGAGGAGTGTTGACATGGTGTTGGGTTGTTAACCAATGTCATAAAACAATATGTGTACTGACTGTCTAATGAGAAACTTTCTGTAAAGCTTCATCTAAAGTACAATAAAAAAATTAGTAGGTTCATTATGCGTCAGCAATGATCAATTCAAAATGAAATTGTAAGAAGTTTCTATTTAAAATAGCAGTAAACTTTATAAAATAAATTGGAATAGAACTAATCAGAATGTACAAAAACCACATAAAGAGAAGTATAAAACTGTAATAATCAGCAAAAGTCCTGAATGAATACAGAAACATACCGTGTTTCTGTATAGAAATTTTCTGCATTGTAATTTGTCATTTCTCCGTTAGTTCATAAATAAATTCAGTGCAAGCTATTAAGAAATTGGCACACAGTGTTTTTACCTAACATGATGAACTTACTTTAAAACTCTTATGAAAGAAAAAAAAAAAAAGAAAAAGAAAATTGCCAAGATAATTTTGCAAAAATTGTGGAACAAAATACTGGGCTTGGAAAGTGTCCATAGTAGGAATTTATTATAACAGTAACATTTTAAGAGATTGGGAAAAGAAAGGACGAATCAGTAAATGGTTTTGCGATAACTATTTGAGAAAATAACAAAGTAAATGTTTAACAAACTTTTTACCAATTAAAATTCCTGATATATTTAAGAAAAACTTGACAAAAATATTTTAAATATTAGAATAAAAAATAGGAATATAAGCATATATGATTTCAATAGCAAATGCCATGGTAAATATGATATAAAATACAAGAAAAAAGAGAAAGATAGGTGACATTAATTACATTTCAACTGTAAACTTCTGATTCAAAATGAAACATTTTATAAAGTTGAAAAAAATAAAAAAGTTAAAAAATTAAGAAGTAGAGAAATATTTACAATATTTATAGAAAATATCTAAACACAAAAACAAGTAAAGAATAAGAACAAATGTTGTTATTACCCATTGCCGTTGAGTCTATTCCAACTCAGCAACCCTACACGACAGAGTAGAACTGCCCCATAAGGTTTCCAAGGAGCATCTGGTGGATTCGAACTGCTGACCTTTTGGTTAGCAGCTGAACTCTTAACCACTATGGCACCAGGGTTGTTATTAGTTGCCATCAAATTAGAACATACTAAATGTTAGTAAAATATGAAAGCATTTCAAATTTTGCTGGAGTACATGACAACCAAAATAAGAAATACTATTTTTATCATTTGTTGTTGTTAGGTGGCATCAAGTCATTTCCTGTTCATAGTGACCCTATGTACAACAGAAAGAAATGCTGCCTGGTCATGCTTCATCCTCACCATCATTTCTATGTTTAAGCCCATTGATGCAGCCACTGTGTCACCCATCTCATTGAGGGTACTCCTCTTTTTTGCTGACCCTTTACTTTTCCAAATATGATGTCCTTCTCCAGGGACTGGTCCCTCCTGGTAACATGTCCAAATTACATGAGACAAAGTTTCACCATCCTCGCTTTTAAAGAGCATTCTGGCTGTACTTCTTCAAAGACAGACTTGTGAGTTCTTCTGGAAGTCCATGGTATATTCAATATTCTTCGACAACACCATAATTCTTCAGTCTTCCTTATCCATTGTCCAGCTTTTACATACTATGGCTTGGATCAGGCTCACCTTCATCCTCAAAGTGACATCTTTGCTTTTTTAACACTTTAAAGTGGTCTTTTGCAGCTGATTTGTCAATGCAATGCATCTTGTGATTTCTCAACTGCTGATTCCATGAGCATTAATTGTGAATCCAAGAAAAATGAAACCCTTGACAACTTCAATTATTCCTCCATTTATCATGATGTTGCTTATTTGTCCCTTTGTGAGGATTTTTTGTTTTCTTTATGATGAGGTGTAATCTCTACTGAAGGCTGTGGTCTTTGATCTTCATCAATAAGTGCTTCAAGCCCTCTTCACTTTCAGCAACTAAGGCTGTGTCATCTGTATATCACAGGTTGTTAAAATCTTCCTTCAATCCTGATGCCGTATTCTTCTTCATATAGTCCAGCTTCTTGGTTTATTTGCTCAGCATATGGAATGAATAGGCATGGTGAAATGATACAACCCTGATACACACGTTTCATGACTTTAAACCATGTAGTATCCTTGTTCTGTTCGAATGACTGCCTCTTGATCTATGCACAGCTTCCTCATGAGCAAAATTATGTGTTCTGGAATTCCCATTATGGCAATGTTATCCATAATTTGTTACTATTCACAGAGTTGAATGCCTTTGCATAGTCAATAAAACACAGGTAAACATCTTTCTATTTTTCTCTGCTTTTGGCCAGGATCCATATGACGTCAGCAGTGATATCCCTACTTGCGTATGATATTAATGATATAATTTGAAAATTTCCACATTTGGTTGGATTACCTTTCTTTGGAATAGGCATAAATACAGGTCTCTTCCAGTTTATTGGCCAGGTAGCTGTCTTCCAAATTTCTTGGCATAGACCGGTGAGAACTTCCAGTGCTGCATCCATTGGTTGAAACATCTCAACTGGTATTCTGTCAATTCCTGGGGCCTTGTTTTTTGCCAATGTCTTCTGTGCAGCTTGGACTTCTTCCTTCAGTACCATTGGTTCCTGATCATATGCTACTTCCTGAAATGTTTGACCATCAATTGCTCATATGCAAGCTCACATTGAAGCTGAAGAAAATTAGAACAAGTCCACGAGAGCCAAACTATGACCTTGAGTATATCCCACCTGAATTTAGAGACCATCTCAAGAATAGATTTGGGGCATTGAACACCAATGGCCGAAAACCAGACGAGTTGTCAAATGACATCAAGGACATCATACATGATGAAAGCAAGAGGTCATTAAAAAGACAGGAAAGAAAGACCCAAATGGATGTCAGAAGAGAATCTGAAACTTGCTCTTGAACGTCGAGTAGCTAAATTCAACAGAAGAAATGATAAAGTAGAAGCTCAACAGAAGATTTCAAAGGGCAGCTCCAGAAGACAAAGTAAAGAATTGTAATGACACAGGCAAAGACCTGGAGTTAGAAAACCAAAAGGGAAGAACACACTCTGCATTTCTCAAATTGAAAGAACTGAAGAAAAAAATTCAAGCCTCAAGTTGCAATACTGAAAGATTCTGTGGGCAAAATATTGAACAATGCGGGAAGCATCAAAAGAAGATTGAAGGAATACATAGTCACTGTACCAAAAAGAAGGTTGTTGTCTTTGATTTTTATCAGTAACTGTTAATTGCTGATGTTAGATGGATCTTGGCTGAAAGCAGAGAATACCAGAAAGATGTTTACCTGTGTTTTATTGACTATGCAAAGGCACTCGACTGTGTGAATCCTAACAAGTTATGGATAACATTGCGAAGAATGTGAATTCCAGAACATTTAATTGTGCTCATGTGGAACCTGTACATAGATCAAGAGGCAGTCATTCAAACAGAAAAAAGGGATATTTTGTGGTTTAAAATCAGGAAAGACTTGCATCAGGGTTGTATCCTTTCACCATACTTATTCAATCTGTATGCTGAGCAAATAATCCAAGAAGCTGAACTATATTTAGAAGAAGGCAGCAACAGACTTGGAGAAAGACTCATTAACAACCTGTGATATCTTGATTTTTGTTATTTAGTATGACAACAATGGATAGTTTTTGTTTATTAAATGCAGGAAAAATTTGATGTAAATATTGGAGTAAATTTAGGCACGTTGAAGGACTGTTTAACCATACCCATTATATTTACATACCTTTGCATCTCCTTAAGAGATATACTTTTATATATGCTCAAGGCAACTTTCACAAGAAGTCTGTGACAATAAGATTTGCAATAGATAAACAAACAAAAACAAAACATTTACAGTTTGTTTATCTATTATTTGTTTATCTATTACATTTGTTTCCAAAATGTAAAAATATATCTGTTGATATAAACCACAGGCATACATACTGTGGAATACAAAGCAATGGTTAAAAAACAGGTAGATTTTTATGCATTCTTTATAAAAACATTCACACCATACTTCAAATATTAAATGATAGCTAATATTTATAAAGTGCTTCTATATGCCAAATATTGACCTTAAGTAACAAACATATTAATACTATCCGTATAGAAAACCAATGAGGCAAATGATTTATACCTATTTCACATATTGAAATAATGAGTCATAGGGAAGTTATGTAACTCGTCCAATGTTGCATCACTAGTTAGTTGTAAATCAGGCTATTTTCAAACACTTAACTAATGTTTACAGTATATTATTGACAACAAAACAAGAATACTTAAATTCTTACATAATTATTTAAATGTGTTGAATGATCTGGAAATGGTGATGGCCATTTGAGAGTAGCACTAGACTTGGGAGTGTGCAATCAAATTTGTATTAAAATTAGATATGTTATTTTTATTTCTAGAAGCCCTTTTTATCCACAAACTTAAAAAATCCTGATCCAAAATTAATCTGCCAGTGGCTTTTTTTTCTCACTCACCCTAAATGGCTAATCATTTTTCTTCCCTGTTCCAAAGAGCAGACCATCACAAAACCATTAACCTATGATTAAGTGATAAAGCCTTGAACTTCTTTAACTTAAATTTCTAGAGTTCTCAGGACTGCTGGTGGGTGGAGGGGGGAATCTTCCTGGAAGTTACCTTTTTAATGTTAACACTTTGATAATCCATTATTTTCTGCTTTGAATATTTTGTTGATACCATGTGTTTTCATTAATAGAAGCATTCTGAATCATTGAGTGTGTCTGAATTTTTGGTAGGTAGTATGAGGGTTTTTTTGTTTGTTTTTTCTTGCTCTGTTACACAAGCTACCGTAAATGTTTAGTGGTACATATGAAGTATGACTGATTATATCCCAGATTCACCACTGGAGTCTATTGGTACGTATGTGTAACAAAGTTTTTCAAAATTTCTACTTTTCCTACCAGAAATTCAAAAACCTCATACAACAGCCTATAAAAACAGTAATTGTGGCACAGGCCCATTTCTTTAGTTTTAAACAGTCATAACGGCCCCTGCCTTATAGCAGCATGCATTGTCAGAGGTACAGCAGCTTCCCAATAAACCCCAGAGGCTGAAAAATCTCATGGTCGCTATATGTACCACCCCACACAAAATTAACTCAGTAGCCATTAAGTACTTAATAACCATGGAAACCTGTATTCTTTAAGCAAAAGTTATTTAAGTCTCTGAATTCTCCACTCTCTAGACGCAGTCTCCTCTTGCATAAGGGAGCATTTCCCCAATCTGCAAATTGTTTATTAAATTTTAGAGTGATCAATAAATTCTTTTCAATTAATACATGATTATATTTTTAACAGGGGTAATATTTTAGTTATCTGTATTGATTGATCTTTTTTACAAAGTTGTTAATGTATTTAGTCAAATATTCTTAATGATGTGGATATATGAAATGCTGTTTACTAACTTATATTTTGAAAATAAAACCTTTAATTATCTGGGAAATTAGCTTAATTAAATTCACTATTAAGAGACAAAATATCTTATCATTGGACTAGTGGTTTTTAAAATTCCATAGTTATTGAACAAGTATTGAAAAATACAAAATAAATATCATAAATGTACTCTGGTGGTGCAGTGGTTACGAGCTTGGCTGCTAACCAAAAAGTCAGTAGTTCGAATCCATCAGCTGCTCCTTGGAAACCCTATGGGGCAGTTCTACTCTATCCTATAGGTTTACTATGTGTCTGAATTGACTCGACAGCAATGGGTTTGGTTTTTTTATGTATACTGAATAATTAATTAAAGTGTATGCTCATTGTAAACAAAATCTAAATTATTTCTAAAATAATGTAAACATCAAAAGAGCAGAGTAAAAATTATCTCAGTACAAATGTCTCCATAATTTTAGATATCAAGATCTACGTCCACTATACATGAAAGAAATAAAGCATAAACAAAAGTTAAATGTGATGCTTGGGAAACCACAGCTTCTGCTTAATTAAACATTTCTGGTTTCATTCGTTGGTCAGTCCATTTTTTTTTTTTTTTTTAGGAAGCTTCAGAAGAAGTTGGAAAAATACAGAGAATCTCTGTACCAAAAAGAATTGATGGATATTCACACATTTCAGGGGATAGCATATGATCAAAAACCAATAGCATAGAAGGAAGAAATCCAAGCTGTACTGAAGGCTTTGGTAAAAAAACAAGGCTCCAGAAATTGACAGATTACCAACTGAGATGTTTCAGCAAACAGATGCAATGCTGGAAGTGCTCAATCTTCTATGCCAAGAAATTTGGAAGACAGCCACCTGGCCAACTGACTGGAAGACATTCATATTTGTGCCCATTCCAAAAAAGATGATCCGACAGAATGTGGAAATTATCAAACAGTATCATAAATATCACATGCAAGTAAAATTTTGCTGAAGATCATTCAAAAGTGGCTGCAGCAGTACATCGACAGGGAAATGCCAGAAATTCAAGCCGGATTCAGAACAGGACATGGAACTAGAGATATCATTGCTAATGTCAGATGGATCCTGGCTGAAAGCAGAGAATACCAGAAAGATGTTTACTTGTGTTTTATTGACAATACAAAGGCATTCGACTGTGTGGATCATAACAAATTATGCATAACATTGCGAAGAATGTGAATTCCAGAAAACTTAATTGTGCTCATGTGGAACCTATACATAGATAAAGAGGTAGTCATTCAAATAGAACAAGGGGATAGTGTGGTGTAAAGTCAGGAAATATGTGTGTCAGGATTGTATATTTTCACCATAATTATTCAATCTGCTGGGGAAATAATCCTAGAAGCTGGACTATATGAAGAAGAATGAAACATTAGCACTGGAGATAGACTTAATAACAACCTACCATGTGTAGATGATACAATCTTGTTTTCTGAAAGTGAAGAAGACTTGAAGCATTTACTGATGAAGATCAAAGACTACAACTTTCAGTATGGATTACACCTTAACATAAAGAAAACAAAAATCCGCACAACTGGACCAATAAGCAACATGATGATAAACAGAGAAAAGACTGTAGTTGTCCAAGATTTCATTTTACTTGAATCCACAATCAATGCCCATGGAAGCAGCAGTCAAGAAATCAAGCAGTGTGTTGCACTGGGCAAATCTGCTGCAAAAGACTTCTTTACGGGGTTAAAAATCAATGATACCACTTTGAGGACTAAGGTTTGCCTGACCCAAGCCATGATATTTTCAATTGCCTCATATACATGTGAAAGCTAGACAATGAATAAGAAAGACCAAAGAAGAACTGACGTATTTGAATTATGATGTTGGTGAAGAATATTGAATATACCATGGACTTCCAGAAGAAAGAACAAATCTGTGTTGGAAGAAGTACAACCAGAATGCTCCTTAGAAGCAAGGATGGCGAGACTTCATCTCATGTACTTTAGACATGTTATCAGGTGGGTTCAGCCCCTAGAGAAGGACATCATACTTGGTAAACTCAAGGGTCACTAAGAAAGAGGAAGGCCCTCAACGAGATGAATTGACATAGTGGCTGCAACAATGGGCTCAAACATATCGATGACTGTGAAGATGGTTCTTGACTGGACAGTGTTTCATTCTGTAGTGCTTAGGGTCACTGTGAATAGGAACCGCCCTGATGACAACTAACAAAAACAACAAGATGTTTAGTTGTTAATGATTAACCAGTGTTGGCTTATTAGTTATGACATGTATACCATAAAAATGTAAAATGAAGCTAGTGTAGAGATGTTGTGAAGTCTCTGCCCATAGCATTTGGATCTTACTTACTGTGGCAGTCTACTCCAGTAGATATATATCTATCAGACTATATATCTTGGTTACTGAGGGCTTTTGAAACCCTCTTTCCTCCTGGGTCATCCTGAGATGTCAGGGAATTACACTTGTCGTGCACAGTCTTAAGCCAGGAATAATGGGAGCTGGAATATAACACCTCAGCCCTCTTTCCTCTTGCTCCCTAAAATGGAATAATCCTGAGGCATGTGTTTTACATCATTTCTCATAATTTCTCCATGTGATTAAACTCTAGATAATCACTGGGATTGCTGGCTTCCTACCCGTTTCCATTGCACTTCTCCACTCCTCTAAATTTTTGTCCACTTCTCTTGAATAAACAACTTGCACTTCAATCCATGCCTTGAGATCCTCTTCTAGGGAAGCAGACACTAAGGAAAGGTGATCTGGGCAATTGTGGGAGAAGAAAATGAGAAAATGATCTGCTTATAAATAAGTGAATTGTTAAGATTCAAGCAGTTAAATGAATGCTACTAATGGGAAAAATAAAACATACATGTGACACTTATTTTCATTTGTTACATTGATTTGATGAGTCACTATGCTTAGATGGCTTCTTTAAAATCCTCTCCTACGTGGTTGTTTTATTATCTACCATTGGTAACATCTTGTCAAGCACTCTCAATTTAAACAGAAGAAATGTACGTAAAGCAGAGATTAAGCGATTTATCTCAGAGTGCAACACTAATTGAGCAGATCTTCATGTATCTTAATCTAAGGTTTTTAGCAACGCTTTTCTGACAGTGAGCACCTTTATTTTATGATGAAATGAAAATCAATGCAGGCTCTGATAAACAGTAGGTTATAATAACCTCATTAACTGAGTCATTAAAGGTGCAGAATTTCTTTAAGGAGAAAGGAAATCAGAAAAGGCCAAGTAGCATGAAGGCATGTTACTTAGAACTTTGAAAAGAAGGATCCTCCCCAAGTAGCTAATATGTTTATTCTATTAGCCTCAAAGTCACCATTAGAAAGTGGATGTTGTTAAGGTCCAATGCGGCAAGGAGGAAGGCACATTGAAGTACTGTTTCTCAATTACTCACTCATTTATTCATTCATTTAACAAATAGGTGTTAAACACACCTGTTGCACTTTCTATTTTATATGACTACACTCTAATTTATAATCTGAAGATTTTTCAGCTGAGGTTTCATTTCCTTCTACAAAGTAAATTTTGAAAGGAGAAGTCATTTCAGAAACTTCAAAGGCTATTTATTTTACTATTGCAAGGAAGAGAGCAAGTCTATCCTTCCTATATTTTGAGTGGAAGCTATATCTCTTCCTGATTATTGTTGATTATTATTCTTGCACGTTATAAACTCAGCACACATCGTGTTTAGACAAGAGCTCTACAATATTATGAAGGACAATTTGAGAAAAGTCTAAAGGGGATATTGTGATAGATGCAATGGTTCATAATAATTATAATGTTAATGATAATTATTTTAATAACAGCATTTCTGCTTATTGGTAGTAATATGGGCCAGATATTTTGCAAGGCCATTTACATGTGTTATCTTATTTAATTTTTAGCATAACTCTGCAAAATAGCTGTTATTTGACCATTTGATAATTAAGAAAACTGAAACTTAGAGCATAAACTAAATTTTCCAAAAGAACACATGACATCAGGGAAGTAACTCAAACACAGGTACATCTGACCCTAAAACCCTTGGAACATAACGGGCAGTGCTTGAAAATCCATTTCCAGTTTAAAAAAAAAAAAAAATCTGATTTATGAAATGTGTAAGGAACACGTTGCATAATTTTGCATAAAGGATTTAAAAAGTGGCTTTTGGATAATACAGGATTGTATGAAAGAGAGATTCTTCATTCATCTTGGTAGTAGAAAAGACAAAACAGTCTCTAAAATTATTTCTCTAACATAATAACCTTAACATCCTTATTTCTCTCCCTCTGACACTATTCTCACCTGAAAATTTAGTATTTTTTGCTACCAGTTTTCAGTGGGAAAAAAAGAGGAATGTGTGAATTTTTAAAGAAGGAAGCACATTAATATAGATTTCTCTCTTGCGTGTGGAAAGTAACCAACTGTCAAAACCAGTATCTCCATATGAAGTTGTTTCTTTAAATGCCCAACTTGTGAATCATGTGACTAATTTGTGTGAAATAAGAAAATTAGCTCCTTTCCTTGTAAAAATGACTTCTTATACGTGTCACCATGAAATAATCACTTTTTTCTGCCTTCCTCTGCACTTGCCGTCTAAACCAGATGTTTTTTCAGCACCTTCGCTAAGACTGTGTTTATATATTACTAATATATCTCTATAATTCTTGTGTCACGGGGAGGTATTTATTCTCCTTATTGTCTCTAAATTCTTTTGCTATCTAAAATTATTTTGCATCATAAGTGAGTTTGTAAAAGTCTTTAGGATTGTATCATTTAATAGAAATTTTTGTTTGTTCATTTATATTATTTTATCTAGACAGATTCGATAATTCACTAGGGAGAGCTGTTTTTGGAGTTGCTAGCACACAGAGAGGAAATGAGAGAGAAGAATCACCCCTGAGTAAAAACCTTAGCAACTATTCAATGAATTTCTGGAATGCTGCCACTATTTACTTTTTGGCATGCTGACTTTTCTTAGATTTTATTCCAGTAGTCTTCATGTACACACCAGAAAAGTTCTTCTTATTATCAAAGCACTTGGGAAAAGTCAAGCTAAACTGACCTGAGCTTATACTATAAGAAAGAATGGGATATAGCATTAAATGTTATGTTATCAGTCTTTCATCAAGAGATAAAGCAAGAGAGAGACTCATAATGAAATAAAATATGTTCATCGAAGATTAGACTGTCTTAATTGCTGTCAATGATCATTATTATTATAGAGACACTGGGAGAGAGATACGTTGGTTGCTTCCATCCAAAATATTAAGCCTTTCCAAAATGACTAATTAAGGAATGCTGATTCACAACTACACTTGCTCACTTGAGTGATAATTGCATGCCATTGAATCCTTGAGTCCATCGATGTTTGTATGAAATGCAAATAACAGAATCATAACCATAACTTTATACGTTGAAATTTTACTTAGAAGATGCACCTGATGAAGAAAATAAAGAGCATTAGCAGAATAAAGATGGACAATAATGTTTTAGACAATTTTTATTTAGTTTAAAATATTTATAAGTACCGCATGGGGTTGCTGTGAGTCGGAATCAACGGCAATGGATTTGGTTTGGTTTTTGGTTTATTAGCAAATCACTATATTGAGTGACTCAACATGCTTAAAGATGCATAAGGTTTGGCCTAGCTCCTGGGTGAATTTGGGAATTAAGAAAAGTTGACAAATAAACAAAATACAAAGCATAATAGAAAATTAAAGCATCAGTAAAGTTTTGTATTAGTCCCTGAAACGGATATACACTCCTGTATCTACTAAAACCTTTGAAATCAAATAGGATTTAAATGAATTCTTTCAAATAGTCTATCGCTATCAAAAAAATCAAGGTTAAATTTGATTTTGAAGCATGCATATTATTTTTGTTGGTGCCATTGAATTGACTCCAACTCATAGCAACCCTCCGTATAATAGAACGAAACATTGCCAGGTCCTGTATCATCCTCATAATGCTAGGTATGTTTGAGCTCATTGTTGCAACCACTGTATCAATCCATCTCGTTGAGGATCTTCCTCTTTTTCGCTGACCCTCTATTTTACCAAGTGTGATGTCCTTCTCCAGAAACTGGTCCCTCCTGATAACATGTCCAAAGTACGTGAGAGAAAGTCTCCCATCCTCACTTCCACGGAGCACTCTGGCTGTACGTCTTCCAAGACAGACTTGTCCAAAGTAAAGAAGTCTCGTCATCCTCCCTTCTAAGGAGCATTCTGGCTGCACTTCAAATAAAGGGTGTTCAGTGAAGCAATGAATGTATCTGAAAAGATGGCTGGGATTACAATAGGAAGGAAGGAAAGGAAGAACATTTAAGAAGAAAAAATATTGGCAAGCCTTAATTCATCAAGTTTTGCTGAGCCATGGTGAATGTATAAGGAAATTGAGAACTCTTTAGCTACATCACATAGATGAAATCCATAAATTATGATACTATATATTTTCAAGAAAATCTGCAAGTTTGTTAATTTTTGTGTACCCCCTTTGATTTAAGAGTCCATTTTTACTCACCAGTGGAAGGGTCTTCTCTTTTCTGATTTATTATTAATGTATGGTATTATTTTATTGTGGTCAGAGAATGCTGTTTCTGTTGTTTTGATTCTTTGGGGACTATTGAGGTTTTTATTTGTTGTGCAAGGTATGGGTAGTTTTTAATGGATGTGTCATGAGAATTTCAAAAAGTGTATTTTTATTGGGGTTCAAGTATACATATATGTTGTAGTGGTGTGTCCCTGAGTTCATTTCAACTCACAGTTATGGAGTAGAATTGCCCCATAGGGTTTCTTAGGCTGTAATCTTTATCAGAGCAGATTGCCAGGTCTTTTCTCCCACGGAGTCACTGGTGGGTTCAAACAACTGACCTTTTGGTTAGCAGCTGAGTGCTTAACCATTTCGCCACCAAGGCTCCTTACATATACTTACAAATATATACATAAACATGTATATATATACATACGTATATATTCATACACACTTTTGATTATGACTTTAGATCATCTACATTCGCTGATGCTTTGTCCACCTAATTTGTCTGATTGTGAGAGGTTTCTTAAAATCCACTATGATTAGTGTTTAGTGGATTTCTGGCACTCCTGCAACACCTATTGCTTCTGCTCTATGAAAGTTGTTGCTGTGTTATTGGGTGTGTAAATATTAATCACTTTTTATTTTCACTCTCCTGGCATATAGCATGTACACAGAAGTATGCTTAAAGGTCGTAGTTGTTAGCGGCCATTGAGTCGCCTCTGACTCATAGCGACCCCAAGCCCATGTACAACAGAATGAAGCATTGTCCAGTGCTGAGCCACCCTCAGAATTATTGGTATGTTTGAGCCCATTGTTGCAGCCACTGTGTCATTTCATCTCAATGAGGGTCTCCCTCTTCTTCACAGATCCTCTCCTTTACCAAGGATGTTTAAGGGTAGTGTTTAATATATTTTGTCAATGCAAGCACACTCATGTATGAACAGTCAGTCAATAAATAGAACATCCTCATCACTCCAGAAGTCCCTTGTGCCCCTCCTTGTCACTAAATGCTCCTCAGATGTAATCATTATACCAGCTTTAACAATCAGGTTTATTTTTTCCTGATTTTGAACTTCACAAAAATGGAGTTTTACAGTGTTTTTTTTTTTTTTTTTTCCTTGCCCAACATGATATTTGTAAGATTTATCCACGCTGTTTCATAAACTGATAGTTTGTTCATTGGTACTGGGTACATTGTATGTGTCTTTCAGTTGGTTCCAACTCATAGAGACCCTATGTTCTTAGCAACCCAAGTACCACAGTACTGAACACTACCTGGTCCTGTACCATCCTCACAATCATTGCTATGCCTGAGCCCATTGTTGCAGCCACTGTGTCATATAGTATTCCATTAGTCGCTGATGAGGAGATAGGCTGTCCAGATCTCTTTCAAGGAAGTCTTGCTACCCAGCTGTGGGGAATGTTGTCAGTAAACAGCCTCCAGCTGTCAGCTCCTTAGGGTTTTGCCTCAGCAGCAGAGAGCTACCTCACTTGACATTCCACACGTCCAGAGCAGCCCATATCCACTTACTTTGCAATGATATGAGTTACATAGGTCCCATCACTTCAGTCCAATTTAGACAACTCTGGGGAGTAGTCATTCTTGAGATTCCCTCCTGTTTGACTGAAGTTTTGTTGGGCCTGCATCAAAGTTCATTTCTTCCTCTCTTCAATCCCACTTCCTTCCCCTGGCTTTCACAGGTATTGATCCCTATATAATATTTTGAGATCCAAACCCTATTCAGTATATTCCTCCAGAGAACTCAACCTTTGATAGCATTATATGAATATATTTTTATCTGCTCCAGTGTAAAGGGACATCTATCTGGGTTACCAATAAAGCTACTATAAACAGTCTACTAAAATTTTTTTGGGTATATATCTAGGGACAGAATTGCTGAACAACAGGATTTTTTTGTTGTTGTTGTTTAGATTTAGTAAATATATTTTTTTTTTCTAAAATGCTTGCACCGATTTATTACCAGTGCTTGAAATTCCAGTTGATCAACACCTTCACTACACCTTGGAATTTTTAGTCTTTTATATTTTAGTCCTTTTGGTGAGTGTGTCGTGGTATCTCACTGTGGTTTCAATTAACATTTCTATGATGACTAATGCAACTGAGCAATATTTCAAATGTTTACTGGACATTTGGACATTTCCTTATCTTTTTTGCGGGACCTGCCTGCTCAAGTATTTTGCCAATTTTAATTGAGCTGTCTTTTCCTTATTGACTTTAAGAGTCCTTCATTATTCTGTATGTAAGTCCGTTTTCAGATATATGTGTTGGAAATGCCTTCTCCTAATCTGTGGTTTACTTTTACATTTGCAGAGCTGTTTATCATTTAACAGAACCTCTTAATTTTAACATAGTCTGATCATGATTTTTTTTAAATTTAAGTTAATGCTTTTTGTGTCTAGTTTAACAAATGTTTGCTTACCTCAGGGTAATGATGATATTGTCCTGTTTTCTAACACAGATTTTACCGTTGAAGCTTCAATATCTTGTGAGGTAGTTGTCTAGATCATTTTCTTTTTTACAATATGGAAACCTATTTGACTCATTATCCCTTCTTAAAAAGTCTGTTGTTTTTTCTCCCATTGCTTTGCAGGGCTACATTTGTCATAATGAAATTGACAACATCTGTGGCACTTTAAGTTATCTGGTTTATTTTTCTATCATTTCACTGGAATTTTGTATAAGTTAATTATTTAATTGTGTTAGTACTCCAGCTTTTTTTTTTTTAAGACTATCTTGGCTATTTTGAGATACTTTCATTTACATATGTGTTTTAATCAACTTGTCAATTTCAGTAAAAGAGCTGGTGGCATTTTCATTGGTAATGAATTTACACTATAGATGTATTTGAGGAGAATCGATATGGTATAATTATTAATTCTTCAAATTCTTGAAAAATTGTACATCTCTCCATTTATTCGAACTTAAAAAAATTTTCTTACTTCCAGGCAACATGGTGCTATAGTCAGAAGCACCACGCTGTCCCTCCACAGCAAAGATCAGAAAAACTAAGTCAAACAGAGTCACACGTCAATCCTGAAACCCTACGCATCAAACAAAGAGATAAAGAACTCAGCCAAGCACCAAATAGAATAAGAAACTGAGCAAGAACAGAACATGAGGAGAGATACACGCAGAGGTCCCCTATCAGCTACCGCAGCACAGATCTGCCATCTTGGACTCCTATCAGAGATCAGCAAACAGGAGGTACGAGAAAGCAGTTTCACGGAGCTTCCAGCAGGAGTCAGAACAACCGGTAACCCACGATATAGGCTTTCCCACCCCCCACCCTTCTTCACCCTCATTTGGCCTCCTCTGCTTCCTGCAGCCACAGTCTATTGGCTGGGAAGCATGAGCTTACCCCCAGTGCCGCTTGGATTCCACCCGTCCGCACGCGCCAGCTCCCTGAGTGCCATTTGTTGGCTGTTGGTGTTGCTTTTCGTCTGCTTCTTTAGATTTCTACCTTACCTCTCACCACCTTTCCCTCCTTTCTCTCAAATACCTGGCTCTGTGCACCATCTTTGCTTCTTCCTGAAAGGCTGTAAAACACCACTTGACTGTGAAACTGCTTCCCGGCCCGTGCCGCCACGCTGGTGGGACCCCCGGGGCTTTTTTGTTTGTTTGCTCTGATTTGTTCTGCTTTGATTTGTTCATTTTCTTTTTCTTTTCTCACCTTGGGAGCCCCTTCTAGCTGGGCAGTACCACGTGGCTTGGAAGCTAGTCCCTTACTCTGTGCAGACTCAAATGGACATCCCTGGGGCCATTTCTTTTTTCTTGTTTTTGTTTTTTATTTTTCATTTCTCTGTTTAGTTTTCTGGTCTCTCTTATTCCCTTTTTGTCTTTCTTCATTTTCAGTTTCTCGATTTATTCATTTTTTTCTTTTACCCTTTTTCTTTTTTCTTTTTTTTCCTCATTTCTCAGTCTCTCATCTCTCCACTCCAATAGCAAGCTCCCTTAGCACTCATTTTTGTCTGTGTGGGTATCTTTGGTTCCTGTTCCTCTCTCCTCTCTCTCATCTTTGCCATACCCAGCTTAGCTCCACACGTCACAATCTACCCCCTTCTGCCTGCCTACCTGCACCGTGTGCTGAACATCAAACTCCCAAGCAACATAGGCATGGCCTACTGGAACCTTCCCTGCACTAATTCCTGGTCCTCACTCTCAGCCCTGGTACGTGTCACAAAAAAACCTGTCCCAGCAACTCCCCTTCAGCTGGACCTCCCCTACTGTACCATACCTGAGTGACTGACCTTGCCCATTGGAGGGATTATTTTAACTGGTGGAAAAAAGTGAAAATTTATATTCAGGCAGAAGAACTAGTGTAATCAAAGTCACTTGAAGAATGGAACTTACAAGGACTTTAGCATGGATTGTACTTAGAATAATTGTAATAGATAAGAATAGAAAGGTAGAGACTTCCAGCAACATGGCGCTCTAGGCAGAAGCACTACACCGTCCTTCCACAGCAAAGATCCGAAAAACTAAGCAAAACAGAGAAGACAGCAATCCTGGAACCCTAAACATCAAATGAAGTGATAAAGAACTCAGCCAAGCACCAAATGGAATAAGAAACTGACAGAGAACAGAGAGCGAGGAGACATACATGCAGAGGTCCCCTATCAGCTAATGCAGCACAGATCCACCATCTTGGGCTGCTATCAGGACCAGCAAATAGGGGGTATGAGAAAGCAGCTTCACGGAGCTTCCAGCAGGAGACAGAATAACTGGTAACTGGCGATATACATTTTCCCACACCCCACCCTTCTTCACCCCCACTTGGCCTCCTCTGCTTCCCACAGCCAGTCTCTTGGATGGGAAACTCTGGCTGCTTGGATTCCACCCGCACACACTGGCCATCTCCCTGAGTGCCATTTGTTGGCTGCAGGTGTTGCTTTTTCCCTCTTCTTTTGATCTCTTCCTTAGCTCTCACCACCTTCCTCTCCTTTTGCTCAAATACATTGCTCGATGCACCATCTTTGCTTCTTCCTGAGGGGCTGTGGAGCTCCACTGGAGTGTGGAACTTCTTCCCGGTCCATGCTGCCATGCTGGTGGGATCCTGGGGCTTTTTGTTTGTTTGTTTTGCATTGTTTGTTTTTCTTTTTCTTTTCTCTAGTTGGGGGCCCGTTCTGCCTGAGCAGTGGTGCGCAGCTTGGGACCTACCCCTTCAGCTTGCACAGACGTGCAGAGGGATCATTAAGAAAATTTCTTTTTTCTTTGTTTTTTTTTTTTTTTCTCTTTTTTTGGTGGGTTATTCTTGTTCTTTTTTTAAAAATTTATTTTGTTTTTTTCTTCATCTTTTTCACTTTTCATCTTTCTTCATTACTCAGTTTCTCATCTCTGTATACCTTTCTTCTCTTCCTGTCCCCTGAATAGCTGGTGCTGAATACCTCTATGCCTCCTAGCCAGGCTGTATTTCAACACCTGAGAACAACTTCCCCAGACCTCATAGCTGCACTGGTGGGATCCCTGGGAGCTTTTCTTTTCTTTCTTCTTTCTAATTTTTATTTATTCAGTCTTTTCTTTTCTTTTTTTCTTCTTCTTCCCCTTTTTGTTTTTCTCCATTTCATAGTCTTTCATCTCTCCACTCCAACGGCAAGCTCCCCAGCACTCTTTTTTGTTTGTTTGTATGTTTTTGGCTCCTGTTCCTCTCTCCTTTCTCTCATACCCCTCTTAGCTCCACACATAACAATCTCCCCCCTCCATCCTGCCTACCTGCACCGCGCACTTAACATCACACCACCAAGCAGCACAGGACGGCCTACCGGAACCTGCTCTGCACTGATTACCGACCCACCCTGGTGGCTGTAGTAAGTGCTACAAACAACCTATCCCAGCAACTCCTCTTCAGCTACACCTGCCCTGCTGCACCATTTCTGAGCAACTGACCCTGCCAATTGGAGAAGAAGGTGAAAAGTATCATGCCCACAGATGAGCAAACAACAAAGAACACAGCCTGTCTGCTCAGACATAGCCAAATTTAAATAATAATTAAAAAAACAAGTCATGGAATCTCCATAGACACACCCAAACTCCCTGAGGGACTGAATTGCTGGGTGGAGGGCTGTTGGGACCATGGTCTTGGGGAACATCTAGCTCAATTGACATAACACAGTTTATAAAGACAATGTTCTACATTCTACCTTGGTGAGTAGCATCTGGGGTCTTAAAAGCCTGTGAGCAGCCATCTGAGATATTCCACTGGTCTCATCCCTTCGGGAGCAAGGGAGAATGAAGAGAACAGGATACAAGGAAATGATTAGTCCAAAGGACTTATGGACCACAGCTACCACAGCCTCCACCAGACTGAGTCCAGTACGGCTAAATGGTGCCCAGCTACCACCACTGACTGCTCTGACCATGATCACAACAGAGGTTTTGCACAGAGCTGGAGAACAATGTAGAACATAATGCTAACTCACACAAAAAAGACCAGATTTACTGGCCTAAAGGAGACTGGAAAACCCCCTAGAGTATGGCCCCCAGACATCCTTTTAGCTTAGTGGTAAAGTCATCTCCGAGGTTCACCGTTCAGCCTGGGAGTGGACAGCCCCATAAAACCAAATGGGACTAATGAGGTACAGCAGTCCAGAGACAAGGACTAGAAGGCAGAAGGGGAAAGGAAATCTGGTGATAGGGAACCCATGGTTGACTAAGGACAGTGCTGACATGTAGTGGGGTTGTTAACCATTGTCATAGGGCAGCATGTGTAGTAACTGTTTAATGAGAAACTATCTTGTTCTGTAAACCTTCATCTAAAGTGAGAATAGCAGCACAACTGAAAGAACGTAATTGATGTCACTGAATTGTGCATATAGAAATTTTTGAAATCGTGTATCTTTGGCTACGTATATTTTCACCAAAAAAAAAAAAAAATAAGGTCAAGAAGGGAGACAGTTGACATGTCATGGAGTTGCTAACCAACGTCATAAAATAATATGTGTACTGACTGTTTAATGAGAAACTATTTGTTCTGTAAACCTTTACCTAAAGTACAATAAAAAAAGAAATCAACAACAACAAAAAAGAATAAATAGCATCCTTTCAGAAAAAAAAAAAAAAAAGAATAGAAAGGTAGTTTATGACCATATTATGAGGGGTTTTGAATTCCATATTTCATTATTAAATTCTGTGTTTTAAGATCTTAGGTGGTTTAATAAAGGTAAAACTAAATATTCAAGGTTTTTTTGTTTTGTTTTGTTTTTATTTATAAATAGTGCTTAAGTTGTAGTTTCCATTCAAACTTCTTCATCTACCTTTTTCTTTACTTTTAAAAAGTATCTCTCTTAGGTTATTCAAAATCAGATCCTTAGGTGAAGATTTGTTTGTAAGTAGTTAATTAAGGAAATACTCCTAAGAAGAAGCAGTAAGTAAATTGATAAAGAAGAGAGAAGAGGATTAAACCAAGCAAGGATGCAATTCTAGGTAAGGTTCCATCCCCAGCCATAAATTACACCAGATAATTTGTTCCGACTTTGGGAATAGGAGTTGAACTTCTGCACTCATCATTTACTGACTAATGGATATCTCTGAGTTGCCTTTGCTCTTTGCTTGTGCAAGCAAAGCTACTCCAATACCCAAAGGGCAGTATCTCAAGGAAAAGTTACAGCTGAAGTCTTGATTATACAGTCAAACACACGATGAAGCTGAGTGAGTGTCACATATAAAAGGTATGAGAATTTTGAGAATATCTGGGCCAGACACTGAGTATCCACTAAACTAATCTTGTCTGTCCCACTTCCTTAACACCTTCACTCAATCTATTCCCACCCCTCATCTTAGGTGTTTTAGAATTTATTCTATATGAATAGTTAGAAATGCAGATGTTTGTGGAAATCTATTTTATTAGTTATAATATTGATAGTTTATGGAGGATATTGGTTTGGAAGAAATTTGAAATGCTTAACTATATTATTATAAAGGATATAAATAATTTAGTATTCAAGGTTAATATTTAACATTATTAAACTGGGTTCATTGTTTAAAAAAAACAGAAAATCCTGATATTTTATTTCAAGAAAACCAATTTTATTATAAATAAAATGAAATCCAGAGGTCTTTAGAAATTTATAAAACACAGAAGTTTCTAACATCAACCAACTAGTTATCATCAGAACCAACAATTTACTGTCAGGTTTATATAAATTCAGTTGAGAATTCTTTTCACAAGTCTGTGCTGCCATCTTCCTTAATTTTGAATATCTATTACTGAAAATGTCATTGCTTGAAATCTAACCACTAAATGCTTTTAAGTGTGTCTAGAGGGGAGCTGAGTGGAGGAAGAGAAGGTACTGGTTTCTAATACAGTAATAAGTTCATTAATGCTGAGTGTATTTTAATTAGAATAGATTTCTCTTTTTAGTGTACCTGTGAATTACTATATATTATATAAGCTATTATATTACACAATATTATACTGTATATTATATAACCTATTCCATTACACTCTTATTTTCTTGAAATAAGAGTAGCAGGATTTTTTGATCATATTATTAAAATTATTTAAACTATATAAACTAGGATATGACAACTCAATACTAAATAAGAGTAGTTTCCTATGACTATAGCAATCACTGAAAATTTAGTTGAATTTCACTAAACTATAAGATCTTTTAATATTAAAAGTAGGCCAAGACTGTTTAATGTTTAGAATTTAATAAAGGACTGCCAATACTATATGCCTCTACATTAGTGCAGCTAGCAATACTGTAAACCAAACCAAATCGGTTGCTATCGAGTCAATTCTGACTCATAGAGCAATATTGTAGGAATCTGAAAATGAAAATATTTTCAAATAAAACTATTTGATTATTTGCAAACATGTAAGTAAAAGAAGTATTGTCCTGAATTTATTTTAAAATCTTGGAAGGTATTTTATTTTATCTGCATGTGCTCTCACACTTCTGGTTAAAATTACATATTTCTCCCCAGGGTTCAAAGATAGAAATATGCTTATCACTCTTTCAAATATTTGAAAGGGAATTTTGGATAACACTTGTTAACATGATTTCAGACAGTGCTGGGGAGAGCAAGAAGGATCCAAGTTCCTGAAATGGTGAGAGTCCAAGCCAGTTCATTCAAACTATTATGAAAAACATACCTGTTGTTTCTGAGTAGGAGAATTAAGACTGATTTTATGCCTAAACTCTATTTATTTACATTGACTATGGCCCCAGTGGAAACCCTGGTGGTGTAGTGGTTAAGTGCTTTAGCTGCTAACCAAAATGTTGGCAGTTCAAATCCACCAGGCACTTCTGGGAAACTTTATGGGGCAGTTCTACTCTGTCATATAGGGTCACTATGAGTTGGAATTGACTCAATGCAACAAGTTTTTTTTTAAGGCCCCAACAGTAACAAATATAATAATTCTGCTATAACCTACTGGCTCAGGATAATCTCTTTTATTGACACATCAAGACTAGCTCCTTGTATTTCAACATTTGTCAACTGAAAAATCATCTTTAAATCGCTCTCCTTTCCTTTCAGGAAATTAATCTCAATATACCCATTTCCCATTACTATGCATGCAATATGAACATGAGCTTTGCCCAATGAAAATGAAGAGAAGAAATTTAAAAATTGAGAGAGAGCAGTAATGGCAGATGTTAGAAATTTCAAAGCGACAGATGCACTTGGAAATGTCTTAGTTATCTAGGGCTGCTATGAATCAGGGCACCAGCTCTAGAGGAAGACTTTCTCTCTATGTTGGCTCTGGATGAAGGTCCTTGTCACCAATCTTCCCTTGGTCTAGGAGCTTCTTTGTACAGGAACGCCAGGCCCAAAGGATGCACTCTGCTCCCTGTGCTGCTTTCTTAATGGTATGAGGTCCTCCTGTCTCTCTGATCACTTCTCTCTTTTATATCTCAAAGGAGATTGATTTAAGGCACAATCTAATCTTGTAGATTGAGTCCTGCCTCATTAACATAACTGCTGCCTATCCCACCTCATTAACATCACAGAGGTAGGATTTACAACACATAGGAAAATCACATCAGATGACAAAATGGTGGACAATCACACAATACTGGAAATCACAGCCTAGCCAAGTTGACAGATATTTTGGAGGGGGCACAATTCAATCCATGACATTCCACTCTTTGGCCCCCCCAAAATTCATGTCCTTGCCTCATGCAAAACACACTCACCCCATTATATCATAGCAAAAGTCTTAAATCAACTCTAAGCCCAAAATCCAAAAATTCCTCTTCATCTGTGAAATCTAGAATACAAGTTACCTGCTTCCTAAGTACAATGGTGAAACAGACTCAAGCTAGATATTTCCATTACAAATGGGAGAAATTGGAGGGATAAAAGGGATAACTGGCACTAAGCAAGTCAGTAGAACACATTACATTAGCCCTCAAAGCTTAAAAATAATCCTTTGTTCTCCAAGACCAGTTAGACAATGGCCCTGCCCTCTAGACTCTAGGTATTGACCACACTCTCCAGATTCTGAGTGGAGGCACCTCAGCCCTGGGCTTCAGTCCACCTTCTAGGTTCACTGGAATGGCAACTCTGCTTCCTCGAAATTGTCCAACACCATTCTCCTCTTCATTTGAGTGCCGACTCCACTCTTTGAGATCCCAGAGGTCGAGGGCATACCCTTTGAGACTGAGGCAGCTCTGCCTCCTATGTTCCTTGTCTCTTCAGCTTCTGCTTCCTATTTCCTTGGCCTCTTGGGCCCTCATTTAATTACTAACAAAATTGTGGGTAATTTAGGATATAAGGATGGCAGGAGAAGCACTCTGAACTTATTCTGCTTTTGAGAATCAGAGGAGGATAGGTTTCACAAGCATTTATACAAATGAGCCATGTTCGATATTAAAAAGTTGTTGTCTGTCTTTGGAATATCAGAGAAGGAGGCAGCTTTGGGTTATTATTTTCTTTACCTTTTTCATTCCCACAAATCTCCTTTACAAATACATGACTTTAAGCAACTCATTTAATGAAAAACTTAAAAGAGAGAGAGAAATAATGTTGTCATATGGAAAAATGTACATAACCCCTCCCAAAAAAACTGATAAAAATCTATTAACATTGACCAGAAAAATATTTCATAGAGAAAATGAAAATTGGTGACAAATACTCTTTTATAAATTAAAAAAAAGAAGAAGAAATGATCTCCTTGAAGACAATCCTTGAAGGAGAATGTCAAGGATAGGTAGGAAATCATGAGACTAAAGACAGAGATGAAATATCAGCTAAGTAAACTAAGGAAATAAGAATAAAATCCCTTAAAAAGAGGTAAAATTGGAAGAATAGAAGGAGTATAGACTCTTGGAAAATACAGTAAAGTCATGGAGGATGGATATGAGGAAACTCACTAAAACAAAAAAGAACAATTAAGAAACAGAGAGACACAGATATAGAAGATAGAGCCAATGTATACGCAAACAAAGTCCCAAAGAAGAAAATCAAAACAATAGGGGAAAAAAAGAAACAATTGTTTGAAGATAAATTTTTAAAGATTTTCTGAAATAAAAAATGTGCAGTCCACGTATGTGACTCATACTCTTTCTATCTTGTTGTTATAATGTCCTCAACAAGTGACATTTTCATCTCATGAGCAAATACAGCTGGTTTACTGCTACCATCATATTTGAACTCTAGCCAGTGGGATTGGGTAAAAAAATAAAAAGAGAGAAATAGGGAAGAGAATACTTTCTTTCTTTAAGGGTTCATGAAACTTCCACTGCCATTCAATTACCTGAAACTATACACAATCCTCAGTGAGATGGATTGACACAGCAGCTACAACAACGAGCTCCAGCATAGCAACAGTTGTGAGGGGGGCGTAGGACCAGGCAGTGTTTCATTCTGCTGTGCATAGTGTCACTATGAGTTGGAACCGACTCGACGGCACCCAACAGCAACAACAACATACGTAATTCAGGGATAATGCAGCTTTTGTTGGTATTAAAGACTCAACTAAAATGTGTTTTTTACTAAAAAACGAATGGTAGCATAGCTACTGAAGGGACACTACATCCACTCCTTGCTTATCAACATGGTTAGGTTCCAAAGACCAAGTGGTTATGCAGAAATTGGCGTTATGTGAAAACGGAGGATGACCACACCAGATCACAAAATAGAGGATAACCACATCATTACATAATAGCCAAATTGTATCATTTCATAATTGCCAAATTACTTCATTACATAACTGCTAAACCACTGAGAATCATGGCCCAGCCAAGTTGACACGTAACCTTAACCATCACCATCAGCATTACTGTAGCCTAGCACCTCCGCGTTCCAGATGTGCATTGTTAATGCACAAAATAGTTGGATAGATTTTTTACTATTGTCATAAATGCGAAAAGTCAGATAACAAGATAGTCAATAAGTGAGGAGTAGATGTAGTTGCCTCTATCACAATGCATTAAAAATACATTTGGAAACATATACAAGAAATAACACTAGGAGATGGAGGAGGAGGAGAAAATTGGAAGGATAGAAGGTGAAGATTGGTAGAATTTTCAGTGGGTAGCTTTATTGATATTTGAATCATGTAAATATATTCCCTATTCCAAAATATAATTAAAAATGTGCAATGATTAAACTTGCAGCAAATGAAATACACATAGTGACATTAAATGAATCTGAAAGAAGAAGAGACATATGTCAGTAGGTTGAAGAACAAGACAATGGTACTTGATACGCTGAGGATGACTAGTAAAATTAAACACATTTAAAGTTTTGTTTTTATAGTAATGTTTTGAAACATAAATATTATTTCTGGAGTACATGTAATTAAAATTCTAGAAAAAATGTAAAATGATAGTAGTTACTTCTAGAATTTCCCATGATATTGGAAATTGAAATATAACATTGGTCATATGTAAATATAAGTACTTTGATGAATTAAATGATGATTTTATTTTGATCTATTTATAACCCTTCAATTTGAAGGTCCTGAGAGCTACGGCGTGCTATGGCTGCTAACCAAAAGGTTAGCAGTTCAAATCTACCAGCTGCTCCTTGGAAACCCTATGGGGCAGTTCTACTCTGTCCTACAGGGTTGCTCTGAGTTGAAATCAACTCAACAGCAACAAGTGTAGGTTTGAGCTGGGTTAGCTACTACTCTCAATAGGCATGGCCATTAGTGCTGTGGAATCAGATTGCTAAATTATTCAAATTTCTGGATGATCAAAGCAGTTCTGTCATTAATGTAATCAAATTAACCACATGGTCTAAGTTCTAAAAGTATTTTACGAGATTGACTACTGCAAATTATTTTCTATGGTTTAACAGCTTAAAAATTGTCTACATGTACATGTGGAATAAACAGGATCATTGACCTTGTATCAGCAGATGCATCTACTAATGCCCAAACATTTAGATGAGAACTTGAAAGAATGGAAGAAATAAAGAAAGAAGGAAGGGAAGAAAGAAAGAACCACGCAGACTGTACTGTATGATTAATTTTTTAAAAAATGGTTATATTCTATACTGAGTTGGTCTTTTTTGTCCTCCCTTTGGTTCAATTTCAATGAATTGAAATATGTTTTATGTGCACAAACAAAAGAGTTAAATAAAACCGATTTAATTATTCAAACAATTACTTCTTGATAATGGAGTGTTTCATTTTCAGAATATTGCATCATGTTAATGTGATTGATTTGTGTTTTGAGTAATTAGAAGATTACTGGGTTATCTGAAAAATAAATTTTGGCAACCTAAGATATTTCAACTTTGTCTAATCCTCAACATGAAAGAAATAATAATAACCGAGAAGATGGGTGTTACTCCAACAACATTGGACTTTCTGAGAGCTAGATATTAAACACAGAAAGAAAAGTAAAGAATTATCTAGAAAAAACCTTAGGCCTCTTATATGCAAACACTTCTTTTAGGTCTGAAATGTACACTTTTGTTTAGGAAAAAATTCATCCTTGGATAGAAAAGCCTTGATTTTATTTGCAGTGATTTTTAATAAAAAATAAATGAATTTTAACTTCTGTTAAGGAGGGGTAGGATATTTATGGGGAAAGAAGCTTTGGGAAGGCTCAAGGGGAAATGTCAGTACCTGCTAGAAGAGAATGGAAATGTCATTTTGCATTTTCAAAATCATGATTATGACTTTGCTGTGAAATTCACAAAACCTCTTATGGCAAGGGAAAACATTACTTGATTAAGTGGCACCAGACATAGATATATATCAAATCATAATTGCAGCGTCTACCAGAGAAATGTTCATTGACATCCAGGAAAGGCAACCCATTTAATATGGCAGTGTGTTTTGTGCTTATATTTGAGTGGAAATGCACCCCAAGGACCACAGCATTAAAGTCTGTCAGTTCTTGAATTTCAATTGTCTCCATGAGTAAGCGTCATTTCCTAATAACAACCAGAATGCTTGTTTTTCAGTAGTAAACACATTTCCTCTTGACGGAAAAAAGAAAAGCTATTTATGTCCTTAAGAAGTGTGAATAATCCTTGTAAACACCACTCCCCCTGTGTTTAGTTATCTCGAGACTCCAGATTTACCGTCAATAAGCTGGACAATTAATACAGCATGAAGGTGCCTAGGTGGTGCAAGCAGTTTGTGCTGGACTACTAACCTAAAGGTTGACAGTTGGAATCCACCCAATGGTGCAGTGGTACTACGCAACAAAGACCTGGTGATCTGCTTCCATAAAGATTACAGACAAGAAATTCTATGGAGTAGTTCTAGTTTGTAATATATGGGGTCACAGTGAGTTAGAATCAACTCCAGGGCAACAGGTTTGTTGGTTTGTTTTTTGTTTTTGATATAGTACATTGTGCCTAAATGAGTGCATTCATATTGTAGCATTGTAGGCACTGAGTACATATCTGTTGAGTGAATTGATGAACATATGAAAAAATAAACATTTTGAATGTTTATTTATTTGTTTAGGAGCCCTGGTGGTGCAGTGGGTAAAACGATTGACTGCTAACTGAAAGATCAGAGGTTTGAAATCAGCAGGGGTTCCACCGGAGTAAGATGTGGCAGTCTGCTTCCGTAAAGATTTACAGCCTTGGAAATACTATGTAGTCTCTATGAGTTGGAATTGACTCGACAGCAGTGGATTTGATTTAGTTTATTTATTTATTTATCACATTATTTTGAAGTCACCATTCAACTGAATGGAGTATACAGTTTCTGATTTTTATGTTCTGGAGGATCTATGTGTTTCGTCAGAGTGCTGTTGCGGGTGGTCCTATAGCAAATTGTATTTTCTGTCGCATTTCTGTTAAGAATACTACTCAAGGAGAGGTAACTTGAGTCAAGATCAGCAGGACCGGTTAACACTGAGTAATAAATGTTAACTTTCATTTTCCTCAGTGTATAGCAATGTGCATTGATTTTAACACACGCTCAAAATTCATTTAATTTTGTTGATTTCTTTAACTTGTCGTTAAACTTTTATAAAATGTTACATGCACATGATAAAAAAGTTTCCAAAAATTCTCAGGCAATAAATGGAAAAATGAGACATTATCCCTTTTATCCTGAACAACTTTTAACTTTTCTTATTTTTGGTCCTAGTTGATAACCACCGAACTCCAAATAATATACACATATATGAGAAAGTAGGGATTTATTCACTGAACACTAACACTGACCTCACCATTCCAAATAAGTTTTCTACATTATACTTTAATCTTTAATTCTTCTGTTTATACTGTTGCAAACTGGGTTTTCCGGCAGTGGGGAGCAGGCTCTGAGATGGAGATTAATGTGCCGGAAGTTTATTAGAGAGTGCTCTGACAATCAGTGCCTGTGGGAGATGGGAAAGAAGGAATGGGCAGGGAAGAAAAGGTAGGCTGCCAGGAAGTCTCAACAGATTGCTCTCAAGCTGGAATTGCATTTCAGAGTTGTCCCAAGTTGGGGCATTCAGGCTGGGGATTTATAGCCCCATATTAACCAGTCATTGTCATCATGAGCCAGAATTGACTTAATAGGCAAAAGATTTGGTTTTTGGATTAACTAGTTGTTAGGAGTCCCTGGGTAACTCAAATAGTTAATCACTGGGCTACTAAAAGATTATCAGTTCAGATACACCCAGAGGCACCTCCAAAGAAAGGCCTGGTCATCTACTTCCTAAAGATCACAACCAAGAAAACGTTGTGGAGTACAGTTCTGCTCTGATACACATGGGGTTGTCATTAATCTCCATCAACTCCAGTGCAAATGAAAACCGGTAATGAGATGTGGTTGCTAAGAGAAAAGGGATGTGACTTTGGGTGGGGTGGCTGTCTTCAGCCAAGGGCAATTCTTGAATTTAGCAAGCAGTTGAGGGCTATCAGATGGGTACCTTCCCAGCAGTGGAGGCAAAAAACAAACAAAAACTCTTCAGTTCTAAAGCAGTATCTGTGCAGTGCACCACAATGTCCACCATGTTGAACTTTAGAATTTTAACTAAGGAATAAAACATCCATTTTGTTCCCTGGACCTTTGATTGCATCTCTTGACTCTTAATAAATTGCTTAAACACACAAGGGTTTCATTTTCTCTCATGAAAAGAGGGCAGAAATTGGAAGTCTGGGACTGGCATGGTGACTATAGTAATTAGGAGCAGAGGTACAGGCAACCTTCTGCTCTTTCATCTATAGCACTAGTTTCCATGTTCCATGTCACTTCATGTCCAAGGTGGGTGGTGGAATTCCATTTCATCCCATTCCAGACAGCAGAAATTAAGGGACAAAAGGCATGCTCAAGTTGTTCTTCTACCTAAGAGATTCTGCTCAATATTATTAACACATAGCACAATCACATGGTACTTGTAGTATTAAGGAAGACCAGGAAACATCATCTTTAAGCTTAATATGTTACAATAATGAAATAATGTTGGGTTCTGGCACAGTAGTTAAGAGCTTGGCTGCTAACCAAAAGGTCGACAGTTTGAATACACCATTTGCTTCTTGGAAACCCTATGGGACAGATCTACTCTGTCCTATAGAGTTGCTGTGAATTGGAATCAACTTGATGGCAAAGAGTTTGGTTTGGGGTCTCTTACTGCAGAAGGTGCTAAATAACTATGGGAACCAGTAAGCTCTGAGGCTCTTGTTTGTGTGTGTGTGTGTGCGTGTGTTAGTTCTGGCAAACAATAATCATTTTTTCTTAGAATTGATTTTAAATATTACTTAAAGATATGCAATAACTAAATAACTGCATTAAAAGTTATATTCAATAAAGTTTAATAAGACTCATGAGAAATAGCTTAAAAGTAGAATAGTACATTTACTTAAATACAAATATTTGAAACTTCTTTATTTAGAAAGAAAATTCCTCTTTTCAAGCCCTACCATCCAGTTAACTCTAGTAGCAGAAGAATCATCAGAATAAATAAACAACCAAAAAGGATGCCCTCATCATGCATGGTAAGTTTTCAAATCCAAACATACAAAATATTTACAATATTAAGGAGCCCTGATGGCACAATGGTTAAGCGCTCGGCTGCTATCTGGAAAGCTGACAGTTCAAACCCAACTGGCGATCTGCTCTTGTAAAGATTACAGCCTAGGAAACACTATAGGGTAGTTCTACTTTGTCATATAGGGTCGCTAAGAGTTGGATCGCCTCAGTGGCATACAAAAACAACATTACAATGTTAAGGGTGATTAGTACTACCATGAACTAAGAAGGGAATAACCAAACTATCCTTTCTTTAAAATTATTTAATGATGAAACACAGAAAGTAATATAAATCAAAAGCAGAAAACAAAGGGAGCATTACCAAAGAAAAGAAAAGAAAAATATCAAAAATAATTTTGAGAACACATATTCATTTATTTAACACTATGTCATTGCTGTTCAATATGTTAGCTTTAGCAATTATTTAAGCAGAAACACATTCTAAGCCAAAGATGAGAGGCTGAAGAACAACTAGAGAATATGGCCAGCACATTGAGGAAACAAATGGGGACAAGGGCATTAGTAAGTGAATTCTTATCAAATAAAATAAAATGTTATGCACCATTTGCCAAATATTAAAGTAGTTAGTCCTAATACTAGTCCTCATTGTAATAATATGATAACATTTGGGTAGCTTAAGAGCCATTACAAAATAAGGAATGTCAAATAGGAAAGTATTCCAAAGAAAGAAATGAGTTGAATAAAGTGTACAACAATAAAGAACTAGGAACATAACAATTGAAGAAAGACTGATTTACTAAATCTTGAAGTATATGAAAAAGGCTTTGTGCAAGTATGGTAATCAATACTTTTCTTATATTGAAGTCAGAGCAAGGGAAAACTAGGCTTAATATTAAGCATGGCAGATTTGAATTAAAAAGTAGTAAAATCTTTTCTGAAAGAGAGAAAGTGACAGAGAATGTCTTTAGAAGGCCTTTGAAACAAGAATGGATTCTTACTTTTCTATGATTTTTCATGCGTTCTCCTGACTGATGTTTGAAAAAAAAATGGGGGCTATGATTCATTTTCACACTTATGATCCCATGAAATAAAATATAGATCGTGTGTGAAACATCTTCATAAAAACAACTCTTCAAAGGTAAAAATAGTCTAACTTTTTATGGAGGAAGATATTAAAATGACTTAGAATGATATTATAATTTTCTTGGTATTATCTTATCCTAAGTATATAATTTCCATATTTGGAACATTAACTGAGCTAGCAAGAGACTAAAACCAAACATAAAAACAAAATGACAACATTCTTTAATATGTTTTGCAAAAGTTAAACATGTTAATGATCCTTAGACACTATTATACAAATAACACCAGTATACTAGACGCGTTTATCAATTATTGAAAAAGTAAATAAATATAAAAACCAGTAATATTCTTGCATCAATCAAGTATTTTAAATTCACCCTTTTTAAAGGTGTATTTCACACTTCTTTAAAATTTTACTTTAAAAAATATTATAAATAGAAAGACATTTGTGATATGAAACAATCTGTATCTTTTTCATGATGGTTCAAGATTTATGGTTTCTTCTGAGTAACTGAGAGACATTCTCATGAGTTATTCTCACTTAGAGAGAAAACAAAACTTACTTTCCCAAGGTCTTTCATGTGCAACCATCCATCAAGAAGGAAATTCTTTACACTACTCTACGATGTCTACCCCTACACAGGCTGCCAAACTTGATTAAACTTTCTAAAAACAGCGATTACACCTGGATATCCCCGAGCAGCCTCCTGTAGTCCTAAGTTGCAACGGTAAAAATGACAGGATGAAATTTACCATTATTCATTTAACTTAGGCTATGAAATAGGTCTTTTTTTTTTTTTTTTTTTTTTTTAACTAAGTTTCATTGACTAGAAACAGAATTTATCCGTTGGTCTGAGGTCATTGAGGGCAGAATAGTCTGGATGTGTAGAAAAAGACAAGAAAATGTTTCTTTAAAAAGGCTACTAATTTAAACTAATTGAACATGTGAATGACTTGACTTTAAATTGATAATGAGTTAGAAGAACTTCCAGTAAAGTAAGATGCCTGTAAATTGAATTTTTGTAATATCTGTACATACCATAATTGCATGGAACATATTTTTCAGACTGTCTGCAAAAACCAAACAAAATAAAATCATTTTGTTTATTATCCCCAGGCTAAGGCTATTCTTTTTTTCTTTTGGTTAGAAAAATTCTCATAAACTTCTCATTCTGACCTAAAGAGCTTTTATGAAATTTTGGCTTTGGGTATGATCAAAGATGCAAGAGACTGGATTTTTGCTGTCCATGATAGTATATTTCTTAAAAGCAATGACTAATTTTATTAGCTTTCTGAAAAGGGTATAAATCTTGATGCTGTCAGGTATTTTGTCTGTTGAAGCAGTTAGAGAAAGAAAAACAAAGACTCTACTTTTAATCTATTTGGATTACTTAGTTGCATTCATGCATTTTCTCTGGTTTGTATTTGTAAATATAAGCATGAGTAACAAAGTTCGCTTTTAATTTCAAACTCGTATAGCAATGCTATAGTCATCAGGATTTCAAGAACTCTTGGATCTGAAAGGACATCTGAAAGGAGTCCTCTTAAAACCGCTAGGCAGGGAAGCACTTATGAAATAATGATGTAGATGTTGAGAGTATAATAGAGAAAACAGAAAATAGAATTCAGGCAGGTTCATGGAAACCTGTCTTTGATTACCTAGGTTTACTTAGGAATTAAAAAAAAAAAAAAAAATCTTTTCCTTCACTAGCAGCGTTATTGGAATTGTGGCCTCTCTCTGACTTAAATTGGACATGAGGAGAATATCTAATTCTCATTTATTCTCTGAAATTTGCCTAAAACTAGAAAATTGAAAAAAATGTGATAAAATCAGGCACACAGTTTTCACATTTGTTAAACAGTTTATTCAACCCAAATTTATTTTTGAATAAGAGGCTTTGATACTGGTAATGAAGATAAAGCAGAGAACAGAACAAAGACCTTGCTTTCTTAAATTTTTATGATCAAGATCATATTGAGAAAGAGAATCTGAGAAAATGATAGAGAAAAAATACAAAATGATGTAGCGAGAAAAACAATATAAAGGACTCTATCATGGATTGGTCCTTTTGTATCTATATGAGGGAAATTATTTCCTGTGGGCTACCTAAACTCTCTAGTCAGTGCGTTGTAAACCTTTTCACATTTTGGCATGCTTTAAAAATGATAATGTTAAATAGCAAACTGAAAAAGACTTGAGGAATCCTATAGTGGGATTGGTTAAAAAATGTGTGGGTATATACACAACTTTTCTTATATTACATCATTAAGAAGAGAAAAAAAATCCAGAGATTATAAAAGATAATCCATATTGAAATATTGGATTTGCAAAAAAATTTCAAATAAAATATTTTCTTTTCTTTTCGGTAACAAAAGTGGACTTCCTTCTGTGAACACTTCTTTTCTTACATAATTTTTTTTCTTAATGTCAAAATATAATTACTGATGAAGATTTTTTAATGATAATCTTTTCATTTCTTGATAAACCAGTTGCCATCAAGTTGAAATTGACTCATGGCAGATCCATGTGTGCCAGAGTAGAGATGTGCTCCATAAGGTTTTCAATGGCTCATTTTTTGGAAGTAGACACCATCAATATCAAATATTTCTCACACACATCAGTGCTAGCAAAAAGACTGAAGACTTTTTCTCTGCTTGACAGAAACTAAATTATAAGCAAAGACTACAATTCAAATAGAATTATCTTTATAAATTATATTTTGAGATTGTGAGCAATCTTCAAATCTAACACCTTTCATTTTTATTGGTTAACAAATGTATTACTGAATTTTCTTATTTGTAAATTCCAGATCCTGTGAAAGAATTTTGAATCCAATTGAATTTTTCATGCCAAATATTAAACATGATGATAAAGATTTTCCTCAGGTGGACACAGTTGTTGCTCTACTAGACTTAACAGTTCTGAACTAACATGTTGTTGTTATTGTTGTTAGGTGCCCTCGAGTCAGTTCTGACTCATAGCTACCTATGTACAACAGAATGAAACACTGTCCAGTCCTGGGCCATCCTCATGATCATTGTTATGCTTGAGCCCATTGTTGCAGCCACTGTGTCAATCCAATTTGTTGACGATGTTCCTCATTTGCAATGACCCTCAACTTTACAAAGCGTGATGTCCTTCTCCAGGGACTGAACCCTCCTGATAACATATCCAAAGTATGTGAGACAAAGTCTTGTCATCCTCACTTCTAAGGAGCATTCTGTCTGTACTTCGAAGACAGACTTGTTCATTCTTTTGGCAGTCCATGGTATATTCAATATTCTTCACCAATACCACAACTCTTCTTTGATCTTCCTTATTAATTGTCCAGCTTTCACATGCATATGAGGCAATTGAAAACACCATGGCTTGGGTCAGGCGCACCTTAGTCCTCATAGTGACATCTTTGCTTTATAACACTTTAAAGAGGTCTTTTATAGCAGATTTGTCGAATGCAACGTGTCGTCTGATTCCTTGGCTGCTGTTTCCATGAGTGCTGATTGTGGAACCAAATAAAATGAAACCCTTGACAACGTCAATCTTTTCTCCGTTTATCATGACGTTGCTTATTGGTCCAGTTGTGAAGATTTTTATTTTCTTTATGCTGAGGTGAAATCCATACTGAAGTTTGTGGTTTTTGATCTTCATCTGTAAGTGCTTCAAGTCCTCTTCAGTTTCAGTAAGCATGGTTGTATCATCTGCATAGTGCAGGTTGATAATGAGTCTTCCTCCAATCCTGATGCCCCATTCTTCTTCATATAATCCAGCTTCTCAGAGTATTTGCTCAGCATACAGGCTGAATAAATACGGTGAAAGGATACAACCCTGATGCATACCTTTCCTGACTTTAAATTACACAGTGTTCCCTTGTTCTGTTCGAACGACTGCCTCTTGATCTATGTATAGGTTCCTCATGAGCACAATTAAGTGTTCTGGAATTCCCATTCATCACAATGTTTTCCATAATTTGTTATGATCCACACAGTTGAATGCTTTTGCATAGTGAATAAAACACAGGTAAACATCTTTCTGAGATTCTCTGCTTTCAGCCAAAATCCATCTGACATCTGCAATAATATCCCTCATTCCACATCCTCTTTTGACTCCAGCTGGAATTTCTGGCAGCTCCCTGTCTATGTACTGCTGCAACCAATTATGAACGATCTTCAGCAAAATTTTAGTTGGGTGTGATATTACTGATATTGTTTTGTAACTTCAGCATTTGGTTGTATCACGTTTCTTTGGAATAGGCATAAATACGGTCCTCTTCCAGTGGGTTCCCTAACATAAAAGTTACAAATTGTCTAAACATTAATAAATACACTTTAATATACTTTTTAATCAAATTATAAGATACTTACTGAAAATCGTCTCTCCATAAACAAATTGAAAATGTACAGTTTCATAAATCCACCTGAGAAACCACCACTCTGAATGACAAGAGAACATACTCAGCTCCATGGCTTTCCTCTTCATGCTTTTCAATTACTTTCAATCACTGTTCCCCCCTCAGTTGAAAGGTAACAATGACCCTGACTTCTGCTCTTTTATGTTGTCTCATTTAGAATTTTATATTTTATATTAATGGAACAACGCCATGCATATCCTATTATGTGTGGTTCCTTTCACTCAACAAGATGCTAGGGAGAATTTTTCTGTTACAGAGCATTCCATTGAATACCACAATTGATTTTTCCATTTTTCTTTTAATATCTATTTGAGTTATTTCCAGTTTTTGTCCATTATTTCAGTATATGTCTTTTGTTCCACACATGCTCAGCCCTGGTGGTGCAATGGTTAGGACCCCGGCTTTTAACCAAAAGGTCGACAGTTCAAATTCACCAGCCACTCCTTGGAAACCCAACTGGGCAGGAGCAGGTCTACTTTGTCTCTATGAGGGTCTCTATGAGGACAAACTCAACGGCCTGTAACATCAACAACATGTGAAATTTAGATCTAAGCATATGCATTTGTTTAGCATTGGAAGATACTGTCAGTTTAACAAAAGTGGTTATGCAAATATGCATTCCCACCAGTACTGTTTGTGAGTTCCAAATGTTCTACACATTTGCCAACATTTGATAGTGTCAGAATTTAACCATTGTGGAGCCCTGGTGACGCAGTGGTCAAGAGTTATGGCTGCTAACCAAAAGGTTGGTAGTTAGAATCCACCAGCAGCATCTTGGAAACCCTATAGGGCAATTCTACTCTGTCCTACAGGGCCGCTATGAGTTGGAATAAACTCGACGGCAATACGTTTGTTTTTCTTAGTGTGTGTATGGTGTTATTTTGGTATCACTCAAGAAAATAAAACCAATGGCATAATTTTACATATAAAGAATCTCTCAGTGAGCAAAACAATGTATTATTTGAATATCAGGTTTTTGTTCCTGGAATAAACTTAGGTAGCATTTCTGTAATATGTGCTTCAAAGAATTATTTACTATGCAGAATATTTTAGGATTTAATTTTGAATTAGTTTGTTTTGATATGTATCTTTGTGGAAATAATAATCTTTTTTTTCTCAAATTTTTTTCAGGAATTTTAACCAGTGCTATTAATGCCAGTTACCAACCTCAGTAAATTAATCTATTCCAGTAAAAAATCCATGCCAAATAAAGAGCTTTAGTTATGATAAACACACTATTAATAAGTAATAGTCTGACTAACCGAGATGACCTACTATGAAGGTCAGAGGAATGGACTACATAGCATACCTGCTACAGAGCTGCTTCTGGTGGGTGTTGGTGGGTATTTGTCCATAAAATCTTACAACTGTAATAAAATGTGAAATATGAGAGTACATGAAATCAAAGAAAAGTTAAATATTTTAAATGTTCACATAAAATGAACTTCATTGATGATTACAAAAGAAAATTGACTAACATAATAAGACTACCTAGGATCATTCAAGGTGTTACCCCAGGGAGATACTCATGATCATAAATCATATAGGGCTTTGTTGGTGGATACTAAAAATACTTAAAAGTAATAGTTATTAAATGCAGAATTTTGCAGATAAAATTATGCATACAAAGCTCAACTATAATTACATATGTAAACTTTCACTGATTAAAAAAAATCTCTTAGCAAATTTGTAATGTACCATGGAACACCATGGCATCATGGCTGTGTCTCATCTCATTTAAAGAAGGGTTATTATCAGATTATTGGGCAAATTCAAACTAGTTGGAATTGAATAACACCATGCTTTGTTCTTCTAATCTTCTAGTGAAATATTTATCTTAGGAAAAAAGTCCAAGTCAATAAACTAGGAACTTCCTAGGCATGTTTCATACAGGGTTGAGACTAGAAGTACTTCTACAAACATAGTAGCCTGTGCTTGGAAACAGTATTTAAATTGTTGCCGTCATACTATAGACATTTTAAATTTAGAGATAATGTTAGAACCTAAGATGTGCCTATTCCCTTTTATTCCATTCTCAAAAAAAAAAAAAAAAAAAACAAAAAAGAGATCCAGTATAATGATTAAATGTTCTAGAAACTTCATGTTTAGGAATAAACTTAGTGGGTATGAAGGAAAATTTTAGAACTCTTCCTTTCAACATGCCTTGAATATTCAAACATATACATGAAGACTTGTTTTTGGCTTCTTTCTTTAATTCTGTGATTTACAACTTTTAGCACAGGTAAAAATTAATATACCTGATTGTCACACAAATTAATATACATGGTTGTCACAGAAAGCCACACTTTATGGTATGTATACTGTATAAAGTATATGATACCTTATGGTCAGTTGTGATGGTTAAGGTAATGTTTCCACTTTACTGGACCATAATTCTCAGTGGTTTGGTAGTTATGATGTAATATGGCAGTTATGTAATGATGTAATCACATCTATGATGAGATCTGACATAATGTAATCTTCTCCATGATGAGATCTGCTATGAACAGCTAACAGTTGAAAGGCCGTTTCCTTGGGGATATGTCCTGTACCCAATACATGTAGACTTTTGAGCAGAGATCACTGGCTTTTGCTCTGCTCTGGATCCTGCATTCGCCTCATCATCATCTGAACTCCGGTTCTTGGGACTTGAACCAGCAGCCTGCCATTTAACTTGTTGATCTTGGATTCTTCAGCCTCCACCACCCATGACCCAGCAGCCTTCTCTCTGACTTGCTATTCTTGGGTTCATCAGCCCCTGCAGCAATGTGAGTCAGAAGAAGTCTCCAGCCTGACACCTGACCTACAGACTTGGGACTTTCCAGCCTCTATAACCATGTGATCCAACACCTTGACCTGTAACTAGACTTCAGACTCAGCAAGTCCTAAAAGATGAAGCAGAAAGCGTGAACCAGGAGGAGGTATGCTACACTCTAAAAGAACTGCTTGACTTTTCTAATAAATATAAACAGAAACCTGGGGAATACGTGTGGGAATGGCTATTAAGGCTGTAGGATAATGTTGCAAGGAACATAAAGTTGGATCAGTCTAAGTTTATTGATATGGGCCCACTAAGCACAGATTCTTCATTCAGTGTTTCAACTCAAGAGGTTAGGAAAGGACTTAAGAGTTTTTTGGAGGTGGGTCACTGAAGCATGCATTATGTGGTAGCCTACACAAAATCAAGTTGAAATACCAGACCTGCCTTAGAAAGCTGAAGAAGAAGGTGTCCAAAGGCTTAGGGAAATTGGCATGTTAGAGTGGATTTCTCTGGTTAGACCCACAGACCCAAGCATGCAGTATCCGGAGGACACACCTTGTACCACAATGATGAGGAACAAATTTGTAAAGGGAGTCCCAGCATCCTTGAAGACTGCTATGATTGCTATTTCAAGTAAGTTGGATTTGACATTGGGACCTGCCCAAACTGAATTAAGACACCTAACTACACTGGGGCTGATTGGACCCCGTGGTGGTAGGGGCCACGTTGAGGCACTCAGTCAACAAAGACAAGGTGGGCACGGTGAGTCAGACTAGTTTAAAGACTAGTGGAAATTTACTGGCATTCATAGGGTCAGGTTACAACTTGAGCCAGTTTACAGACCCACACCCCCTTGATTGAAGGGGAGGCCAGGTCCCCTTGAGGAAGGACCGCACTATACTGCCAAAAATTTATACTGTTAATCTTTCTCCCAGCTTTCCCCAAAGGAATCTATGGCTTTTTATGAGAGGACTTTTTACTGGGGAAAAGGAAATAGTCAGACTTTTCAGGAATTACTGGATACTGGCTCTGAAAGGATACTAATTCCAGGAGACCCAAAACATCACTGGGGCACACCAGTCAGAGTAGGGGCATATGGATGTTAGGTAATTAATGGAGTGTTAGCTCATGTCCATCTCACAGTGGGTCAAGTGGGTCCTCAAACCCTTCCTGTAGTGATTTTCCCAGTTGCAGAACACATAACTGGAATATGCTTACTCAGTAAATATCAGAATCCACACACTGAATTCCTGACATGTGGAGAAAAGGTTATTATGGTAAGAAAGGGTAAGTGGAGCCATTAGAACTGCCCCTACCTAGGAAAATAGTAAACCAAAAGCAATACTGCATTTCTAGAGGTATTGCAGTGATTACTGCCACCATCAAAGGCTTGAAGGATGCATGGGTGGCTATTCCCACTACATCCCCATTCAACTCACCTATTTGGCCTGAGCAAAAAACAGGTCAATCTTGGAGAATGACAGTGACTTATAGAAAACTTGATCAGGTGATGACTCCAATTTCAGCTGCTGTTCCAGATGTGGTTCCATTGCTTGAGCAAATTAATATATCTCCTGGTACCTGGTATGCAATTGTTGATCTGGCTAATACCTTTTTTCCATGTTTGTTTCAAAAGACCACCAGAAGCAGTTTGCCTTCAGCTGGCAAGACCAAATAAAAAACCTTCATTGTCCTACCTCAGGACTATATCAACTCTCCAGCCCTATGTCATAATTTAGTCTGCAGGGACCTTGATCACCTTTCCCTGCCACAAGACGTCAAACTAGTCCATTACATTGATAATATTATGCTGATTGGGCCTAATAAGGAAGAAGCATCAGTGACTCTGGACTTATGGTAAAACATTTGCGTGCTAGATGGTGGCAAATTAATCCAACAAAAATTCAGGCGCCATCCACCTCAGTGAAATTTCTAGGGTCCAGTGGTTTGGGGCATTTCGAGACATTCCTGCTAAAGTGAAGGATAAGATATTGCATTTGGCACCTCCCACACCTAAAAAGGAGGCACAAAGCCTGGTGGGCCAGGCAACGCATCCCTCATTTAAGTGTGCTACTCCAGCCTATTTATCAAGTAATTCAAAAAGCTGCTAGTTTTGAGTGGGGCTCAGAATAAGAGAAGGCTCTGCAACAGATTCAGTCTGCAGTGCAAGCCGCTCTGCCACTTGGGCCACATGATTCAGTTGATCCAATAGTGCTTGAAGTGTCAGTGGAAGAGAAATATGCTGTTTGGAGTCTTTGGCAGGCCCCTATTAGTGAATTACAGTGCAGATCCTAAGGATTTTGGAGTAAAGCCCTGCCATCCTCTGCAGATAACTACTCTCCTTTTGAGAAACAGCTTTTGGCCTTAGTAGAGATGGAACAATTAACAGTAGAACACTAAGTCACCATGCATCCTGAGCTACCCATCATGAACTGGGTGTTGTCTGACCCACAGAGCCATAAATTCAGATGTGCACAGCAGCACTCTCTCACTAAATAGAAGTGGTATATATGAAATCAGGCCCAAGCAGGCACAAGTAAGTTGCATGAGGAAGTGGCCCAAATGACCATGGTCTCCACTCCTGTCACACTACCTTTCATCTCCCAGTCTGCACCTTTGGCCTCATGGGGAGTTCCTTAGATCAGTTGACTAAAGAAGAGGCAACTTGTGCCTGGTTTACAGATAATTCTGCATGATATGCAGGCATCTCTCGAAAGTTGATAGCAGCAGCACTACAGCCCTTTTCTGGGACCTTCCTGAAGAACATTGGTGAAGGGAAATCCCCCCAATGGGCAGAACTTCTAGCAGTGTACCTGGTGGTTCACTTTGCTTGGAAGTAGAAATGGGCAGATGTGTGACTATACACTGATTCTTGAGCTATGGCCAATGGTTTGGCTGGATGGTAAGGGACTTGGAAGGAACATAACTGGAAAACTGGAGACAAGGAGGTCTGGGGAAGAAGTATGTGCATAGACCTCTCTGAATAGGCCAAAAAAGTGAAGAAGATATTTGCATCTCGTGTGAATGCTCAACAAAAGGTGACCTCAGACAGAGGAGGATTTTGACAATCAAGTGGATAGTATGACATGTTCTCTGGAAACCAGTCATCCTCTTTCCACAGCCACTCCCCTGATTGACCAATGAGCTCATGAACAAAGTGACCAAGGTCGCAGAGATGGAGGCCATGCATGGGTTCAGCAACATGGACTTCCACTCATCAAGGCCAACTTGGCTACAGCCACTGCTGAGTGCCCAATCTGCCAGCAATAGAGACCAGGTCTGAGTCCCTGATAAGGCACTATTCCTCGAGGTGATCAGCCAGCAATCTGTTGGCAGGTTGATTACAACAGACCATTTCCATCATGAAAAAGACAGCATTTTGTTCTTACTGGAATAGACACTTTTGTTATGGATTTGCCTTCCCTGCATGCAATGCTTCTGCCAAAACTATCATCCATGTACTTACAGAATGCCTTGTCCATTGTAATGGTATCGCACATAGCATTACCTCAGACAAAAGGACCCATTTCACAGCAAATGAAGTGTGGCAATGAGCCCATGCTTATGGAATTCACAGGTCTTACAATATTCCCCATCATTCTGAAGTAGTTGGCTTGATAGAACAATGAAATGGTCTTATAAAGACACAGTTATGGTGCCAGCTAGGTGGCAGTACCTTGCAGGGTAAGGGCAATGTTCTCTGGGACACTATATATGCTCTAATCCAGTTTCCAATATATGGTGCTATTTCTCCTATCGCCAGAATTCATGGGTCCAAGAATCAAAGGGTGGAAATGGGAATGGCACCACTCACTACTACCCCTAGTGACACACTCACAAAATTTTTGCTTCCTGTCTTCATGACCCTATACTCTACAGGTCTAGAGGTCTTAGTTCTAAAGGGAGGAATAGTCCCACCTGAGACACAACACTGATTCCATTGAACTGGAAGTTAAGAATGCCACCTGGCCACTTTGGGCTCCTTATGCCTCTGGATCAACAGGCAAAGTAGGAAGTTACCATATTGGGTGGTGTGATTGATCCTGACTACTAAGAGGAAATTGGATTGATATTGCATAATGGAAGTAAAGAAGAGTAAGTCTGGAAATGCAGAAAATCCCTTAGGTTGTCACTTAGTACTATGATGCCCTGTGATTAAAGCCAGTGGAGAACTGCAGCAACCCAATTCTGACACGACTGCTAATGGCACAGACACTTCAGGAATGAAGGTTTGGGTCACCCTACCAGGCAAAGAACCACGACCAGCTGAGGTGCTTGCTGAGGTTAAAGAGAATATGGAATGAGTAGTGGCAGAAGGTAGTTTTAAATATCAGCTATGACCACGTGACCATTTGCAGAAATGAGGACTGTAATTGTTATGAGCATTTCTTCCTTTTATGTGTGCATCAAATATCTTTGTTTTCTTCAATTATAAAATGTAACACGTAAGCAGGACTTGTGCATTTTTGGTTGTATGAGTGTTAGTTGTATCATGTTAAGCACAGTATGACTTTATAACTATCTTTATTTAGAGATTATGTATGGTTTAAGGAGATGTATACAGGTGCCAAGTTGACAAGGGGTGGACTGTGATGGTTAAGGTTGTATGTCAACTTTACTGGGCCATGATTCTCAGTGGTTTGTTAGTTATGATGTAGTTTGACTATTATGTAATGATGTAATCACCTCCATGATGAGATCTGATATAATATAATCTCCTCCACCAAGAGTTTTGCTATGAGCAGTCAATCAATTGAGAGGAAGTTTCCTTGGGGGTATGGCCTGAATCCAATATATATGAATTTTTTGGCAAAGCTCGCTGGCTTTTGCTCTGCTCTGGATCCTGCATTCAGCTCATCATCATCTGACCTCTGGTTCTTGGGACTTGAACCAGCAGCCTGCCATGTTATCTGCTAATCTTGGATTCATCAGCCCCTGCAGCTATGTGAGTCAGGAAAAGCCTCCACCCTAACTCCTGATCCATGGACTTGGGACTTTCCAGCCTCTACAACAACCGCATGGATATAAATCTCTTTATCTCTCTCTCTCTCTATATATATATATATATTTACACACTTCACTGGTTTTGCTTCTGTATAGAACCCAGCCTAAGACATCAGTTTTGACTATTTTTTAAGGATAATTTTAGCAATATGCAAGTTTTATAATTGTTTTTCCATTTATTTCAGACTTGAGAAACTGAGATGTACCTAAGATATTATTTCACTGTGCTATTTTCTCAAGTAGGAAGTAGTAGTACTAGTATTACAGTATGAATTAAGCTATAAAACCATCACCAGAAACAGTACACTTAAGAATTCAGAGAATAGATTTAAAACTCCACTCCGACTGTGAAATTTTAGCTGTTCTAGTTAAGAAATAATGAGCACATTTTGTTACAGCAGCATAATCATGTAAAAATCCAGATAATATGCTTTCTGAAGTAAACACCACATTCTCTTAGAGGTCAAATTTCATTTATAAACTATAAACTTTATGCAGCACTTAAATAACACATTAAAAGATGCATTTTACAATTAGTTCCTTTTGTTTTTCAAATTTTTTGGTATTCTTTAAAAAAGTTTTTCATTGCACCCCTGATTATGTCTTTTGTATACCATTTACACATTATCACTTAGGGAAGATTGAACATAATTTAAATTGAAGATTAATTCAAATGGTAACAAAGGTGGGACAATGACAGAAATCCTTGCAACTCTCAAACTACACAATTGTGTCAGAAATATTTATCTTGTATTCTGACATTTAAGACCCTCCAAAACATGACCTGTTACATTTAAAACATATATTTCAGTTAACCAATATTTTCATATTTTAAAGCAGACTGGCCAACTCCTTTTGCTCAACACCTGTTTTATGACTCTTGTATCCATGCCTTTAATATTATTTTCATCTCTTTTGTCCTTTCCATGTTCCGTGTATCCAAATCTATTTAAGAAGTCCAGATCACATGACATTCAAAGTCACTTACTATTGTGCCACCTCTTTGACATATATCCTATGAAGTATCGGTTTGGGTAACTGTCATGGATTGAATTGTGTCCCCCCAAAATATATGTTAACTTGAGTAGGCCATGCTTCCCAGGAATGTGTGGTTTTCCTCCATTTTGTGATTGATATAATTTTCCTATGTGTTATAAATCCTAATCTCTGCTTGTGGTTAATGCGGCAAGATTAGATGTATGTTAAAGCGGATTAGGGTGGGATGTAACACCCTTGCTCAGGTCACATCCCTGGTCCAATGTAAAGGGAGTTTCCCTGGGGTATGACGTGCACCACTTTTTATTTTACAAGAGATAAAGGGAGAGGGAAGTGAGCAGAGAGTGGGGAGATCTTATACCACCAAGAAAGCAGCACCAGGAGCAGATCATGTCCTTTGGACCCTGGGTCCCTGCGCCTGAGTAGCTCCTTGACTAGGGAAAGATTGATAACAAGGACCTTCCTCCAGAGCCAACAGGGTGAGATAGTCTTTCCCTGGAGGTGATGCCCTGAATTCAGACTTCTAGCCTACTAGACTGTGACAGAATAAATTTATCTTTGTTAAAGCCATCCACATGTGGTATTTTTGTTATAGCAGCACTAGATAACTAAGACAGTGACTATTTGTGAACTAAATTTAATCTGACCAACTTGATTATACCTCCATAAGGGTTGGCTTGTATAACATTTTTGCTTAATACCCCACAGAGATAAGCAAGAAAAGTGTGATTTTACAAAGGAGTTCAAGGACAGAAGTACTCAGATATCTTTTTCACTATTTTATTAATGAGAATTTTTGCAAATGTGACCATTAGCCAGAAAGATGTCTCTTTGTGAACAGCAAATGCTTAAAACAGTCCAGATTCATCAATCTTTGCCTCCAATTTTTCTTGGTGCCTCATCTTGACATTTTATTTTAAAACACTGTTAAAACCGACTGACACCAATATCACCTAGGGTATTCAGATAATCTTAGTAGCTCACAGTGTGGGAGAAAATCTACTTCTGCCTGAGCAGTAAGACAATTGTGTTGCTTTTCCCCGTAAGTGTGCAATCAGAACACTACTATTTATAGTTTGATGGCAGCTTTGCACTGCCTATATCGTTCAAATTATTCAACAAATATGTGTTAATTTTCACAAGGCACTAGGTACTGTTCTCGAGATCCTGGGTGGTACAGATGGTTAACAGGCTTGGCTGCTAACTGAAAGGTTGGGGTTTGAGTCTACCCAGAGGCACCTCAGAAGAAAGACCTGGCAATATAATTCCAAAAAATCAGACATTGAAAAATCTGTGGAGCACAGTTCTATTATGACACACATGAGATCCTTCTAACTCAAAATCTTTTTTTTTTTTTTTGTATGGACTGTTCTTGGTGGTGTAGATTCAACTGTGAACAAAATAGACAAAGTCTGCATTGTTACTATGGAGACCAGAATGGCTTAGTCCAGGTAATGAGTAGAAGAGTGGTTTAAGAAATGAGATCAGAAAATCGCTTCTGGTCAAATCATGACATCTTCATCGGGGATGGCAAAAAAAATTTCTATTCTGTGTGTGATGGAAAGTCATGGAAAGTTTTCTGTGGAGAATTTAAATGAGCTGACATAGGTCCAAAAAGTTTTATTTTGATTTATGTTTAAAAAGTTACATATAAACAAATATAAATTATATAAAATGTATATATGTAATTTATATATAACTATATATGAATTGCATGTGTGTGTGTGTGTGTGTATATATAGATATACATATATGTAACAGAATTTTGACAATGGTTGTCTCTAGTGGTGGGAATGAGTTCTTTCTGATATTTTTGGCTACTCCATATGGATATTGGAGCAGCACCACAAGCCTATTACAGGAAAGTTCTGTAATTTGTCATTATGCTTTCATCCTCTCTAAAATCCACACTCACTAAGATGATCTTTCTAAGGTGAAAATTTGTTGAAGTTACTCACTGTTTAAAATCCTTCATTGACTCTCTATTGCTGTCATATGATATCTCAGAAATTTTAGGGCACATAAAAAGCATCAGCCTCATAATTCCTCATTGTCCTCTTGACCATATTCAAATCAACTCAAACTCCTTGATGTCCACAAGTGTTTGAAGTCTTTCTAGCCTGTATTTCTTTTGTACACTGTTCCTCTTTCCTCTTGCAAAATATTCATCCTTTTGAAGAAAGCAGAGATATTAGCTCCTCTGAGAAAACATCCCTATTCTTCCTAGGTTGCCCTTTCAAGTTGAGATTGTGGCATCCACGGCGGATCTCTCATAAGGAATCTACTGTACTGTATCATAATTGGCTCTCTACTTGTCTTTCTTCCTACTAGGTTGTAACCTCCATGGAGTCAGAGACTTCTTCTTTCTATTTATTAATTGAAATTCTTGTTTTTCTTCAATAAACAACATGATTTGGGGATTTCTATTTATAAAACACTTTTCAATGGGTTCACAAAATCCAATAGCTCTAGATCAGGCAAAATCTACCCTGATTAATAGATTAGGATTTGTGAAAGAGTATTTAAAAAACATGTTACTATATTTGATATTGTAAAGAATTATGAAAACAAATGTCTTCCTGAGTGAATCCAGCTTTTATGCTTCCTGTTACAGTTCACCCAGCATATAATGTTAGCTTCATTTTGCCTGTAAAGCAGGAAGTTCTTTCACTGGATGAAAATCTTTACAGACTCAATGTAATCTACTGCCTAATGTGTAAATTCCATATGGTTGCATTCAGTCCTCCACATTAGGGTCCTTATCTGTGATAAATGGGATAAAGAAATTCATTTGTAAAACTTGCACCTGAAATTCTCCCTCCTATGGTAGAAACAAAATAATTCACTTCGATATATTCTATTTGGAAAGGAAAATACCAAAGTGGGCTTTTATGCTATGAGGTAGTTGATCATCAGTGTATTGTCCAGAAGGTAGAGTGAGGTAAAAGGAAGTAAATTGTGTTGCGTAACACAATAAGAAGATATTTTAGCTTATACAAGCAAGAAGGAGAGATGATAAGGTCTTGGAAGTAGTGAGAGTAGGAAAATCCTAGCGAAACACCTAGAAGCTAGTTATTTTTCATGTAAGATGACGTAGAAGAGATAAATGCCTTCCTTTTATTATAAATAGAATCTCCCAAGTTTTATGTAGCACCTGGCTGCCATAGCAAGGGCTACATTTCCCAGCCTCTCTTGCAGCTAGGTATAGCCAGGTGAATAATGTGGGCCAGTGGGTTTTGACAGAAGAGAGGTATACAGCTTCTGGGTCACCTGTATAAAGAAGAATCCACTTGTCCTGGGCTTTATCCTTTCCCATTCCCATGAGTTGAGAAATGGTGGGCACTCGAAGCTATCTTCTGAGCCTGACAGAATTACCATACCAACCCTATTCTACTCACCTGTGGATTACCATATGAAATAGGAATAAAGCTCTATTTTGCCTTAGGCAAAAGTTCTTGGTTCATTTTGTTTCACTAGCTTAGTCTATAAATAACAAGGATTACTAATATCTAATTTTAAGTTATTTCTTATGCACTATCTGAAATTTATTCTCCTTGTTACTCCAACACTTCAATAAAATCCTCCTACATTTTCATTCTTATGTAAGTGATTGGCATGTGTCCCAAAAAGGGACAATCTGTAAAAGAATAGATTAGCAGAAATGAAGAAGTAAGTAGAAGCATAAAATTGAGTCAGAAGTAATGATGACAAATGTAAGTTCTAGAATCCCTGGAGGAGAAGTACAGAAGAAAAAAATGAGTTTTCTTTTACATTTATTGTTGTTAGGTGCTGTTATGGATTGAATTATGTTCTTCAAAAATGTCTGTCAATTTAGCTAGGCCATGATTCCCAGTATTGTGTGGTTGTCCTCCATTTTGTGATCTGATGTCATTATCCTATGTGTTGTAAATCCTAACCTCTGTGATGTTAATGAGGCAGGATTAGAGGCAGTTATGTTATTGAAGCAGGGTTAGAGGTAGTTACGTTAATCAAAGAGGACTCAATCTACAGGATTATGTTCTTTTGAGATATAAAAGAGGGAACCAAGCTGAGAGGAGAGAGACTTCCTACCACCAAGAACGTAGAGCCTGCGTCCCTGCATTGAGATGCTCCTAGATCAGGGGAAGATTGATGACAAGGACCTTCCCCCAGAGCTAACAGAGAGAGAAAGCCTTTCCCTGGAGCTGGCATCCTGAATTCAGACTTCTATCCTCTTAAACTGTGAGAGAATAAATTTTTCTTTGTTAAAGCCATCCACTTATGTTATTTCTGTTACAGCAGCACTAGTTAACCAAGACATACATTGTCCAGCTTTCACATGTATATAAGGTGATTGAAAATACCATGACTTGGGTCAGGCTCCACCTAGTCCTCGAAGTGATATCATTCCTTTTTTATACTCTAAAGAGGTCTTTTGAAGCAGATTTGCCCAATGCAATACATCTTTTGATTTCTTGACTATTTCTGTGGGTGTTGATTATGGATTCAAGTAAAATGAAATCTTTGTCAACTTCAATGTTTTCTGCTTATATCATGATGTTGCTTATTTGTCCATTTGTTTTCTTTATGTTGAGGTATAATCCATACTGAAGGCAGTAGTCTTTAATCTTCGTCAGTAAGTGCTTCAAGTCCTCTTCATTTTCAGTAAGCATGGTTATGTCATCTGCATAATGCAGGTTGTTAATGAGTCTTCCTCCAAACTTGATGCCACGTTCTTCTTCATATAGTCCAACTTCTCAAATTATTTGCTCAGCATACAGATTGAATAAGTATGGTGAAAGTATACCACCCTGATGCATACTTCCCTGATTTTAAACCAGGCAGTAACCCCTTGTTCTGTTGAAATGACTGCCTCTTTTTCTATGTACAGGTTTCTCATAAGCACAGTTAAGTTTTCTGAAATTCCCATTCTTCATAATGTTATCCATAATTTGCCATGATACACACAGTCGAATGCCTTTGCAGTCAATAAAACACAGGTAAACATCTTTCTGGTATTCTCTGCTTTCAGCTAACGTGCATCTGACATCAGCAATGATATCCCTAGTTCCACGTCCTCTTCTGAACCTGGCTTGAATTTCTGATAATTCCTTGTTGTTGTACTGCAGCAATCTTTCTGAATTATCTTCAGCAAAATTTTACTTGTGTGTGACACTGATGATATTGTTTGATAGTTTCCACTATCCATTGCATCACATTTCTTTCAAATTGGCCCAAATATGAATTTCTTCCAGTCGGTTGTCCAGGTAGCTGTCTTCCAAATTTCTTGGCATGGATGAGTGACTGCGTCTAGCATTGCATCTGTTTGTTGAAACACCTCAATTGGTATTCTGTCAATTCCTAGAGGCTTGTTTTTCTCCAATGGCTTCAGTGCAGTTTGGACTTCTTCTTTCAATACCATCTATTCTAGATCCTATCTTACCTCCTGAAATGGTTGGATGTTTACCAAATCATTTTGATACAGATGCTTCTTGCATAATTCAATATTTTGCCCATGATTCCTACGAGGGTTTTTTTGGTTTTATTTTGCCCATAGAATCCTTCAACATTGCAACTGGAGGCTTTAATTTTTTTTCGGTTCTTTCAGCTTGAGAAATGTCAAGCGTGTTCTTCCCTTTTGGTTTTCTAACTCCAGTTCTTTGCACATTTTATTGTAATGCCTTCTTGGGCCGCCCTTTGAAATCTCCTCTTCAGCTATTTTACGTCGTCTTTTATTTTATTTGCTTTAGCTACTCTATGTTCAAGAGTAACTTTCAGAGTCTCTTCTGACATCCATTTTGGCCTTTTCTTTCCATCTGGCAAGGTTTACATGTATAGTTACCATTTATGTTGTTGAAAAATGGTATTACCAATCAATAGGCCATTGTTCTTGCAAAGGTCTATCATGCGATCTCCAGCAGTATTTCTATCACCAAAATCATATTTTCCACTACTGATTATTCTTTTTTATTTCCCAGTTTTGCATTCCGATCACCAGTAATTATCAACACATCTTCATTGCATGTTTGATCAATTTCAGACTGTAGCAGCTGGTAAACATCTTCAATTTCTTCATTTTTGGCCTTAGTGTTTGGTGCTTAAATGTGAATAAGAGTCACATTAAATAGTCTTCGTTGTAGGCATATGGATATTATCCTGTCACTGACAGCATTGTACTTTAGGATAGATCTTGAAATGTGCTTTTTGACAATGAATGTTACAGCCTTTCTCTTCAATTGTTCCTTCCTAGCATAGTAGATCATATGATTGTTCAATTCAAAATGGCCAATACAAGTCTATTTCAGCTCACTATTGCCTAGGATATCGATCTTCCAGTGTTTCATTTCATTTTTGCCAACATCTAATTTTCCTAGATTCATACTTCGTACATTCCATGTTCTGATTATTAATGGGTGTTTGCAGCTGTTTCTTCCCTTTTTGAGTCATGCCATATCAGCAAATGAAGGTCCCCAAAACTTTACTACATCCGTGTCATTAAGGTCAACTCTACTTTGAGGAGTGTCTTTCAACCTGAGATGTCACCTTCTGGCACTATGTCAGACATTGTTCCGCTGCTATTCATAGTTTTCACCGGCCAATTTTTTCAGAAGTAAACTGCCAGGTCCTTCTTCCTAGACTGGCTTAATCTGTACACTCCACTGAAACCTGTACACAGTGGGTGAGCCTGCTGGTATTTGAAATATTGGTGACATATCTTCCAGTATCACATAAAACTCAAGGTACCACAGTATGACAAACTGACAGATGAGTGGTGATTTTTTACGTTCATACTAGTAGTTTTATTTGTAGCCTATAGGCAAGCTGTCCTAGTGTGCTAGAGGACTTGAACTTCTCACATAATCAACTCTTAGGTTACATTACTTTTGTTATTTCATCTCTTACTATCTCTCATTAATGAACACTTTGCTCCATTAAAAATATGTACAATTTGCTGGTTTCAGAATAGGTCATGTTCTGAAGCAGATTTTTTCTTTAAGCATTCTCCCTCCATCGTCACATGTCCATTTATTGTATTCCCTCTATTGTAATGATTTGATCCCAGGAAAGTTTGTAGCGTAAACTTACTTATAGATACCAAAAATAACTACACAATATCAAAGAAAATTTTAAACAGTATCCTTTCTCTTCTTTCCTGACTCTTGTTATTTATTATAAAATTATGTCTTTGACTTTAGACATGCAAAACTGAAATGATGTTACAAGTTTATAAATAATTGGAGGTTACAGTAGATTTATAAAGTTTCCCATACTTAAATTTAGTATTCTTATTTTTAAATAGTATTAGAGAATGGAATGATTCAGATAATGAGCCATACACCTTGACTCTATAGCCTAGATAAGTTAAGTACCTGTTATCAACTACTTCTTTGTATGGTTTGGGTAGGAGTAGCTAAACTATAGGTTGCTGCTTTCCTTTATGTAATTCAACTCTCAATCCTTAGAATTCCTCACCACACCTACTTAGACACTGTTATAGACTTTGATCAGATAATTGTCTTTATTTATATTTTGATTTTTTTTTCTTACCAGCAATATATGTATAGTAAATTTTAGTATCATTGTTCTTGTTGAATTTGCCTTCATTTCACAAAAGTAAGATCAGAGAAATGATTCATTTATTTACTAATTGATTTCTTATTTGGTGAATATTTCACTGACTCTTTAATGCATACCAAAAACTGAAGGAATGGGTAATTGGGACATTATGTGTATTAGTTTCCTAGGGCTACCATAACAAAATACCACAGATTGTGAGTGGCTTGAAACAATAGAAATTTACTGTCTCACAGGTCTGGAGGGTAACCCGTAAAAATTCAAATCCTTTGCTGTCGAGTCGATTCCAACTCATAGTGACCCTATAGGACAGAGTAGAACTGTTGCTTAGGGTTTCCAAGGCTGTAATCTTTATGCAAGCAGATTGCCACATCTTTCTCTTGCAGAGCAGCTGATGGATTCAAATTACCATCCTTTCAGTTAGCAGTGCAGGTCTTGACCACTGCACCACCAGGGTTCTGGAGGATAGTAGCCCAAATTCAGGATTTTGGCAGGGTGGTTTTCTCTCTGAAGGCTATAGGAGAAGATCCTATCTTGTTTCTCCTAGCTTCTGGAAACCCCAGGCATTTCTTGACATTACTTTGCTTGTAGATGCATCTTCATATGGCCATCCTCCTCCTGTGGATCTCTCTGTGTCTGTTCTCTTCAGACTGGATTAGGACCCAGTCTACTCATACATGATTTCATGTTAACTTAATTGATAACATCTTCAAAGACTCTATTTTCAAATAAGGTTACATTTACATTTACTAAGGGCTAGGACTTCAGCATATCTTTTTTTGGGGACACAGTTATATCCATAACAGTGTGTAAATAAAATCTATGTCCTATCCTCCATGGTTAGGTGCTCCATGGTTGGTCTTCCAAGACTACAGTCCAAATCTATAAATTTTTATTTAATAGTATCAGTAAGAATGCCACTTTTCCCCAAGAATGATGAATTGGAATTGATAATGATCTAGCATCTGTATGTCCCAAAATCATGCGCTCCTTGTCTACCTGGCATTCCCCTTTCATTGGCATCTGGCCTACTTTTCCATCCTTCAACGGACGGGACCCATGAATCAGTGATCGTACATTGTGCTTTTTATTGAGTGAACCCCTAGAAATCTAAGATGATTCATCAGTCCTCTAGAGGGGTTACATTTAATGGTTTTCCAGTATTTATCTTCCTAACATAGAGGAAAATAAAAATCCAATTTTAATCTCTGGAGGTGCATCCTACTCTTACTATAATAATCGTTACTGCAGATTTACACCAGTAGTGGCCCAAAACAGTGGAAATCAATTTTACTTAGCAAGATGATTTCAGCAAAGACTTCATAGAGAAGCTGATACATCAACAACATCTGGAATATGAATATACATTAGGCCAGCTGGGTAAGGGGGTGAAGAATATTCCTACCAAAGTGGTAAATAATTCAATATGATTTGTACTTTGAATGTGAGTGTAGATCAGTATATGACAGGTCATAGGAGTAGACAGGGGTTAAATCATGTAAAAATTGAATGAATGCCTTGCTAAATATTTTGGTCATAATGCCGTACTCAACATAATGGTGAAAAAATTTAAAAGTTTTAATCAGATCTTTGACATGATTAGATTTATATTTTGAAAGATGACTCCAGCTGTCAGTTATTGTTGTTGTTGTTAGGTGTAATCCAGTTAGTTCCAACTCATAGTGACCCTGTGTACAATGGAATGAAACACTGCTCAGTCCTGCACCGTCCTCAGAATTGTTACTATGTTTGAGCCCCTTGTTGCAGCTACTGTGTCAGTCCATCTTGTCAAAGATATTTCACTTTTTTGCTGACCCTCTACCAAGCACGATGTCCTTCTCCAGGGATTGATCCCTCTGATAACATCTGTCTTAGTTATCTAGTGCTGCTACAACAGAAATACCACAAGTGGATGGCTTTAACAAAGAGAAATTTATTTCTTCACAGTAAGGTCGGCTGAAAGTCTAAATTCAGGGCGTCAGCTCCAGGGGAAGTCTTTCTCTCTCTGTCGTCCTTCCTCTCATCAGTGTTCCCCGGACTAGGAGCTTCTCTGCACAGGGACCTGGGTTCAGAGGATGCGCTCTTCTCCCAGCACTGCTTTCTTGATGGTATGAGGTCCCCAACTCTCTGCTTGCTTCCCTTTCCTTTTATCTCTTGAGAGATAGAAGGTGGTGCAGGCCACACCCCAGGGAAACTCCCTTTACATTGGATGTGACCTGGGTAAAGGTGGTGTTACAATCCCACCCTAATCTTCTTTAACATAAAATTACAATCACAAAATGGAGGCCAATGACACAATTCTGGGAATCATGGCCCAGCCAAATTGATATACACATTTTTGGGGGGGACATAATTCAAACCATGACAATATCCAAAGTACATGAGACCAAGTCTCGCTATCCTTGCTTCTAAGGAGAATTCTGGTTGTATTTCTTCCAAGACAGGCTTGTTCATTCTCCTGGGAGTCCATGATATATTCAATATTCTTTGCCAACACCATAATTCAAAGGCATCAATTCGTCTTTGGTCTTCCTTATTCATTGTCCAGCTTTCACAAGCATATGAAGTCATTGAAAATATCATGGTTTGGGTCAGGTACACCTTATTCCTCAAAGTGACATCTTTGCTTTTTAATACTTTTAAGAGGTCTTCTGCAGCAGGTTTGCCCAATGCAATACATCATTTGATTTCCTGACTGCTGCTTCCATGGATGTTGATTGTGGATCCTGGTAAAATGAAATCCCTGACAATGGCAATCTTTTCTCTTTTTATGATAATGTTGCTTATTGGTCCAGTTGTGAGGATTTTGGTTTTCTTTATGTTGAGGTGCAATCCACACTAAAGGCTATGGTCTTTGATCTTTATCAGTTAAGTGCTTCAAGTCCTCTTCACTTTCAGCAGGCAAGGTTGTGTCATCTGCATACTGCAGGTTGTTAATGAGTCTTCCTCCAATCTTGATGCCCCGTTCTTATTCATATAGTCCAGTTTCTCAGGTTATTTGCTCAGCATACAGATTGAACAAGTATGGTGAAAGGAAGCAACCCTGACGCACACCTTTTCAGACTTTAAACCATGCAGTATCCCCTTGCGCTGTCCCAACAACTGCCTCTTGATCTGTGTACAGGTTCCTCATGAGCACAATTAAGTGTTCTGGGATTCCCATTCTTCGCAATGTTATCTATAATTTGTTACGATCCACACGATCGAAAGCCTTTGCATAGTTAATAAAACACAGGTAAACATCTTTCTGATAGTCTCTGTTTTCAGCCAAGATCCACCTGACATCACCAATGATATCCCTGGTTCCACGTTCTCTTCTGAATCCAGCCTGAATTTCTGGCAGTTCTTTTGACATAGTGCTGCAGACTCTTTTGAATGATCTTCAGCAAAATTTTACTTGTGTGTAATATTAATGATATTGTTTGATAATTTCCACATTCTGTTGGATCACCTTTCTTTGGAATGGGCACAAATATGGATCTCTTCCAGTCAGTTGGCCAGGTAGCTATCTTCCAAATTTCTTGACATAGACAAGTGAGTACCTCCAGCACTGCATGGGTTTGTTGAAACATCTCAGTTGGTATTTATTCCATCAGTTTCTGGAGCCTTGTTTTTCTCCAGTGCCTTCAATGCAGCTTGTACGTCTTCCTTCAGCGCCATAGGTTCTTTACCATATGCTACCTCCTGAAATAGTTGAATATTGACGAAATCTTTTTGGTAGAAAGACCTGACAGGCTAGCTATCAGTCATGTGGATAATGTAATAATGTAATTGAGGAATATTAGATTATGAAACTTTTCCAAATTAGAATCAATTATTGCCTGAACAAAGAATTATAATTCCAAAAAAAACAAAAATTCTTGACAAGTGTTTGTCACTTTCAAAGCCTTTAAAACCACAAATACAAACCTGTTGCAGTTGATTCATGGCGACTCCATGTGTTTCAGAGTAGCACTGTGTGCCTTAGAGTTTTCAGTGGCTGATTTTTTGGAAGTAGATTGCCAGGCCTTTCTTCTTTGGCACCTCTGGGTGGCCTGGAATCTCCTATCTTTTGTTCATAGCCCAGAGCTTAACTGTTTGTGCCACCCAAGGATTCTTTGAAGGCCCTTAAGTTACTTTAAAAAGACAGGTTAGTATAAATTCATCCTTCAGCCAAAGATTAGACAGGTCTATAAGGTCAACAATAATACATGTGAGGAAGGTGCTTTGGAGTTCAATCATGTATACAAGACTAATGGGCACACCAGCCCAAAAGGCAGAAAGGCAGAATGGGACAGGAAAACGGGATGAATGGAAACAGGGAACTCAGGGTAGAGAAGGGGAAAGTGTTGACACATAGGGGAGGTTAGCAACCAATGTCACAAAACAATTTGTGTATTAGATGTTTAATAAGAAACTAATTTGCTTTGTAAACTTTCACCTAAAGCACTATTAAAAAAAAAAAAAAAAAGAACAACTACTAGGAGGAAAAATTTCTGATTCAGTATCCAAATTTACACTAGAGTGTCTTTTCTTTATGTAATAATGTCCTTGACTCTTTTTCACCATGTAGTATATGCTGTCTTGCAATTTTTAAGTAATGCTTCTCCTCTGAAGCTATACAAAAAGTAACATTTAAATATATTTCATCTTTTTTGTTTCTATAATTGATGCTAATATTGGAAGTTTTTCTATTAGAATTAGTACTTGGCTAAGAATCAGTTTAGTATGATTAAAATATTTCTGCTCAGAACTCGAAACTTTAGAAACGTTTCTGGCAATGTATAATGGGAAAATCTCAACTCGGCTTTATGTTGTAAATAGTTTTGAGAAAGGTGAGATGACATCCTCACTATTATCTTTCTTCACCTCCCTCCGCTACTACTGTTTCTGTCCTGCCCCTCAGAACCCTGGGAATCTTAGGTCACTCAAAATATTTATAGTTGTATATAAGCTTGAAAGTAACTATAAGAAACAATGACTTAATCTGGGGCCGCTCTAATAGTCAGTTGGGCCTATGGAATGCAGGAAGATTACAAAATTTGCTGGGGTCACTACAATCTGAAGATTTTTGAATGAGTACAGAAACAGACATTTCCTCCCCACAGATGCTCTGAGGAAGCTCCTGCTGAAGCTACTTTTAGCCCTCAGGCACTAGCACTATGTTTTTAGCCAGGTGTTCATCTTGATTTTTCCATGGCTAACATTATTGTAGTCACCTTTTGGGTATCAGCTGAATGCTTAACCACTGTGCCACCAGGGCTCTGTGTATGTTGTATACATAGAATGTTTATGTACTGAAGTTTGACCTCCTCACTTCAATTATAAGCACATTAGAAATGAGGATCAATGATGTAGGCTTTTTGTGCTGCTAACAACTTTTAGCCTGATGCCTTGCATTCCTTATTATCATAGAAATCAAGCAAATATTTGTTTGTTCATTAGAAGGCTGTCCCAATTCTAACCTCCCATATTGTTCTAACCCTTTATAACCTAGAAGATAAGTGGACACACAATATTTGTTGTTTCAGTTGGAAAAGAAAGCAAATGTTTTATTCAGAGTTAGTATTTTACATTTATTAACTGATTTTCACGTCCAAGGCATCTTTGAATATCTTGCAAGCTTTGCAGCTTTCCCAAATTTTGACTTAAAATGCTTTCAAATTTCAGTGCACACATCCTTTTATTGGAATGCTCAGGTGGATGTTTATTTTTAACCTTTTTTTGCCATATCAAATTGTAGATTTCTTTATATACAATTTAAATGCAGAATTCTGATAAAATATTTATTTTAATTTATTTATTGGGTAAATTACATAGCACACTAATGTATTTCCATATTTCTCTAATAACAGATTGATACTTAAAAGAGCCAAAATTCTAGTCAACGCGAATAAAAGCACCACCAAAGATTGGTTTTGTAGCATTTATTTTCAATGTGCTTTTAATTGCGCTAGAGCTTTAATTGAGCTGTAATCGCACTTTATTGCATGCATTTGTATGAATTAAAAAATACTTAAACCTGAAATGTGGTGGATGAAAAAATTTCATGCCTATTGCAAAACCGCCACCATAAAGAAAAGTTTTATCATCTGTTTTATAGTATCACTATCAGGCACTTTGAAAATTAAGCTTGCGATACAGTTGCATTTTATTTATCTGGGCTAGTTATTTTTTGTTTATTCCTTTTTCTGCTCCCCGGGCCCTTTTATTGATTCTCAGATCCTCTTGGACCTATTCTGTGCCCTGGTAGACTGAACCTTAGGGACGGCATTATGTGGACTTCCTTGTCCTCTGGCTTTAGGTGGTATTCAGCCAATGTGAGACATTTGATGGAGGTGAGAATCATGGGAAAAGGGTGTTCTGAGTATTTATACCCTCACTGCCTCCCTGTCTCCTTATCCCTTGCTCTGTGCCCACACCTCTTGCTGGCTGTCCCTCTTCCACAAATCTAGCTTGGGCTGGACTCTGACAAACATCAGAACATACTGGTTTCTGCTGTTGCTAGTTTCTGTGTGCTTCTCTGTCTCTTCTTGTTTTCCTTAACGCCAGCCTCCCCTTTGTCAATAGTCCCTCTGTGAAACACGCTTGAGTCAAATACTCGGAATGCCATCTGTTTCCTGTTTGGACTTTAACCGATACATCATCCCTACAAATTTATAAATCAGTTTCTTTTCTGCATCTTTATTACACAAGACAAAACGCAAATGATGTTCAACTAAAAACAAGAAAGAAAAAAGAAAAAAAATGTCTACTAAATACCGTATGTGAGATTAGTTTCCAGGCTAAATCTTCACATCCTTATTCATGAAGCAACAATTAAAATGAAACTACAAGTTAGTTTGCAAGTGTTGGGTGTAAGTTCTCATTATTGTTTAGGCCAGATAAATCTGTTAATGTTTTCTTATTAAATAGAGCTGGCATGCAACTGCTGTTTTAACACTGAGGCAGATTATCACGAAAGTTAGTTATTGTCCATGTGCCTAGATAAGAAGAGGTGCTGTCACTGATATATGAAAATCTAAGGTCCCTGGGTGGTGCACACATTTGCACTTGGCTACCAAAACCACCCAGAGCCCTGTTGGCACAGTAGTTAAGAGCTTGGCTGCTAAAGAAAAGGTTGGCAGTTCGAATCCACCAGCCGCTCTTTGGAAACCCTGTGAAGCAGTTCTACTTTGTCCCGTATGGTCACTATGGGTCAGAATTGACTTGAGAGCAACGAGTTTTTTTTAACAGAAACTACACAGTAGCTCCATGGAAGAAAGACTTGGTGATCTGCTTCCTTAAAGATTACAACCAAGAAAAACCTACGGAGCAGTTCTACTCTGAAACACATGGGGTTGCCATGAGTTACAGTCGACTCTACAGCCATGGGTTTTATGTTGAATTAGACAACCTGGCACTCACCTGACGCATGACATGAGTTTTATAGCTTAAAAGTTTTGATTTCCATGTTCCTCGCTTTTGAGTTTTGCTAAGATACACCTAAAATTTACCTAAGAATATCCTGTATTCACTGTTTTTCTTCTCGGAATCTCACCACAATTTTTTAGCTTGCCCTGAGTGTACTCATGACCAGTTTTCTTAAGCTCTTACAATTATTTTGTTTGTTCCCTTCATATTTATATCTTTAATGGGCCATCAGCTACTCCCCATACGTTTTTAGCAGATGTAGCATTATTTTCCCAGGTTCAATATTTGCAAAGCAATAAGCTGTTTATTGGCCATTTCTAACAGGAAACCATTCTTGAAATTCGTATGTATTTTGTTTACAGAGTTAGCAGAGCTCTTCTCAGTATGCAGAGCCATTAACGTTTTCACAGCCAGGCACGGATAGCAACTGTTGCAGAGGCTCTGCCAAAATAGGTTACATTACTGCTTCAGGAAATAAAACTAAAAATGAGACACCAAAAGGTCTTCTTTTAATATTGAAGTGTTTAGTTTTTCATATTCTTTTCAACACATATTACACCACTTTAATAATAATGGTTGGTGTCTACTGAGGGCTTAATTTATGCCAAGTATTGTGTTAAGGAGCCCTAGTGGTGCAGAAGTTAAAGCACTGGGCTGCTAACCTAAAGATCAACAGTTAGAACCTAGGAGCCACTCCACAGGAGAAAGATCCAGCACTCTACTCCCATAAAGATTACAGCCTTGAATCCCATGAAGCAGTTCTATTCTTTCCTACAGGGTCACTATGAGTCAGAATTGACTTCATGACAATGGATTTGGGTATGGATTGTATTAAGTGATGTTTACACCATCTTGTTAAAATTTTCAACTATTCTATGCTACATACTAATAAAATCCTGGATTTTGGAAAATGAAATAAAGGATTAGAGTAGTTCAGTAACATGCCCAGAGTCACACAGCTGTTATTTGCAGGAGAAATATTTCAAATTAAGTCTGTGGTAACCCAGAGCTTTATAGGTTCTCATAGGCACATACTAAGAACCTTCCATAACGTTAGTGAGAATGTAGATATATCAATGTCGTGTTTGGAACACACTGAACCAGAGTCAAGGTACTTGAGCAGGTTTTAAATGTATTAGACTTAAAGGTTTTTTTTTTTTTTTTTAATTTCATGGCTGACAAATAAGAATAAAAGAAGAATAAGAGACAATCCTAATTGAAAAATTAGTCTTCTTTTTATTTGTGTCAATTTTTCATTACCATTCAAATATTCTTTTTCAAACTGGAATTTAGTTCATAGATTGCATTTTTTTATTTCTATGGAAATTCAAGTTGCTGCCTCTTTTTTTCTTTTTTTGTCTCCTCTAGTTTTTTCCATTCCAGAGTAAAGGTCTTTTGCATTAGCAAGATCGTCTTATATTCATTAGGAAAAAACATATGTGTTATTGTAAATGTCATTTATGTCAGCAGCAAGTTATTTTTTTCTTTTCTCACTTATGTGGGGCTTTAATTTATCATGTCATCTACCATCTGGTTTTTAGAAGAGATTTTTATTACATTTTAATAAAGAGCATATTGAAGACAGCAATTTTGTTGCTAAGTAAAGTATATAGGCATTTGCATTTTTTTCCGCGGTAACTTTTCACTGACAATTATTTGCCATTTAAAATTTCTGTTAGATTATTTTATTTTCACAGGGAAAAACCATATTAAAGTCTTTTAAGTATATTTAGGGTGATATAGTATCTGATTAGATAAAAGTTTCTTTTTAAAGCTTCAAAACTATTTTATTTTGATCTTTATAAATCTTGGAGTACTTAATGTGTTTGTTTGGAGGGAAATGGAGCCAGTGCTTCTTGGCATACCTTGGATAAAGCTTTAACATGTTTTTTCAAGTTCTTATTCAGTAAAAACATAATATCCCTGAAAGAGAAGACCCTTTCCAAATCTGTAACTTATTGTTCCCTTAATGAGAATAATCAATATTGACTCACCCAAGAAGAATCATGATTAGATCATCCCTTTGACATTGGAATTTCCTGTAAACAGTATTTCCATTGTGAATAATCTATGGATGGATTCATGAGTCTAAAGTGGGAGTTTAGTCACCCAAGGCCAGTCATATTTTATCTTAATGCATCTTCCTTGTAACGTGTTATCTACTTATGAAAACGCATTGTTCCAGGGTCTTTTTCTACCTAAAGAAGTATTCATTATAGCATTTTTGGACCTAGTGCAATGCAATCTTTTCCACACAGATGAGATGGCTGGCACATCCGTATTCCGCACTTCAGTCTCTTCCAACTCTGATGTCAAAATAATTACCTGATTAGAGGGAAAATACAAGCAAAGGAAGCATGAGCCATGTTCCTAGATTGGCCTGGCTTTATTTCTGAAAAATGGTAAAGAAACCAAAAAGAGAGCTAAATCTCTGGAGCTACTGACACATTTCCCCTCCACCTGTCATTTGCTTTCAGTCCTGGAACACCGTGAGACAGTCAGATAGACATGGGTGTGGCTTTGATCTCACTGTATTTAATTAGGGAAACCAACAGGATCTTTTATATTTAGAGGCCAGCGGTGTGTAAAAAGCCATGTTCAATGTGAAGCCTGACAAATTGTGGTGAGTATTTTTGGACAGCAGACCTAGCAGCCCCTTTGTTGTCTGTGCACTGTCAGCTTTTGGCTCCAAGTGAGTGGATTAACATAAAAAGAGAAACTAGCATTCCTGGGGCATGCCTGGAAAGCACGAATCTGCCTCTTTTGATTCTTTTCTCTGAGCTAGGTCAGGTACTATATATATTCATCTACAGTTAATCGTCCTCAGCTTTTTTTTTTTTTATATTGGCTTTAGATAGGTAGCTGTCTGTTCAATGCCTCAGTTTTCTCTGGGGTAAAATAATAATATCTGTTCCATCCATATCATATAGCAGTTTTCCAAGGATTAATATGCTAATAAATTTAAATCATTTGTGTTTCTCAGTGACAGTATCATGAAATATAATATAACAATATTTAAGTTATAGGTAACCTCCAGAGAGAGACATGGAAAGTACTCTTTTTGGGAGAGTTTTCGTTACAAAGTATAAGTACAATGTAATGAGTTTGATTTTTTTTTTTTTTGCTAGTGCAGGGAGAGTACATTTATGATATTTGTATGGTACTGGAAAAAATGGTTTTCAATCTCTCCTAAATTTCAATTCCTCCTAATCATGGTTGGGGTATTTATGATTTAAACAATTCACATAATCCCTCAAGTCAGGTAGCTTGCCTTCTTCAGTCAAGCTTAGATACTATAATCTTTGCCCTTACGGGATGCCCTGTGCCCTAGGTCCTCTTCCCTGGGGTGCACCAACAGCCCAGAAAGTTCTCCCAGATCCCTGAGGTATTGCCAAGGGTAAGTGTTGTCTCTCAGACACTGACAGGAACCTACAGACCCCAGTGCTCTGGGAGGTCTTGAAGACTCCTCTCTCCCTATGCTTTAGCCTACTACCCCTTCATAGGCACTGACCACTATTTCTAGACTAATCCTTGAGAAAAATTCAAATTATCTGTAATTTAACAGAAGTATATATCCACTTTCGATAACCTGCAAGCCCCATCTCTTTCCCTACTCAAGGCAACTTCACTATTACACAGATGACTCTTCCAGCAACCTAGTCTCCTACTTCCCTGGCTTAATTACAACTTTTAATCAAAGTCTACTTTAGCACCTGTGCTTAGAACTTTAAACTTGCAGAAACAAAAAGAAAGAGACTGAATATTGAGCACTTCTGTACCATGTGTCAACCCTTTTTTGTTCTCCTTTTCTTAAGTTTCAAGCTTGACTGAATAGAGACAAGCTATCTGAAGACTCCTCATGTTGGCTTGCAACCCAGCCTTGGCCCAGCTCTTCATGATGTGTGGAAATGCCAAAACTTTCTCAGGAACTTCTAAACCTTTACTTCTTGACCACCCAACCTGTTCATATTCGGCAGCCAGTTTTGTAAATTACCTCACAAAGAACACAAAACTATCCAAGAAGATATTCCTTGAACTCATTCCTTAATTTTTCTGCATTTCTTTTATATTGTTAATCTTTCTTTTACAATGGTTTCTTTTCACAAATAGCATTTTTGCTTAATTAGTTGCTTTGAGTTCAGTCTATATTTTTTAAACACTCTATACACAGGAATCAGCTTGCAATGCACTGTAGGATATATAAAAGAGAATACAAAATAGCCATGGCAATCCCATAGCTAACAGTATTTCAAAAAAATTATTCTTTGATCTGGTTTACAGATTAAAAAATCCTTCCTGTTTTTTTTTTTTTTTGTCTTTTTTCCTACATCTCCAAATAGTTTGAAATATTCACACTGCATTCAATGGTTCTCCTGAAACTCCTTAATCCATTACCCTTTGGCTTTAGACCCTATCACCAACTGAAACTATACAGATGGTCAATAGCGACCTCCTTCTTTAAACAATCTACTGTCTTCTTTTTGGATATTGTTTTAGATTCTTCTTCTACTGCACGTGACACTATAGAACAAACATTATAATTAGCATTGTTTTTTTCTAGATTTCTGTAGTGGTTCATGTTCTTGAATATGCTATTACTGTACTGGCCACTCCTTCTCAGCTTCCCTACAGTTAACTTTTGTTTTCACAGCCCCCTCCACTGACACATTGTCCCTAAGCATCTATCTTTGACAGTGTTCCCTATATCAGATTTGGTGTTTTCTCTGGATTTTATCAACTTCCTTGTGAAGCTTCAAATATAACCTCTACAGATGTTTCCTTAAATCACCTTCTCAGTTCTGATTATTTACCTGTGTTAATCATTTGCAGTGTGACTGTCCATAGGGCATTTGCAATTGGAAGTATGCCTTAATCTGTCACTCAATGTGTTGCAACCTGAACTCATTATTTTCTCAGATGTTTTACTCACTTGTATTTGACATCTCCATTAATTATATTAGTCCACACCACGTGGTAGAAATCATTTGCACCTTGCAATAAACATATTCCACATACAATTATCTGGTGTGTTTTCATTTTAAGTGTTTTATTTAAAAATAAATGTTTACCCTTTCTTTTCACTTGATGAAAGTCATATAATTTAAGCGATCAGGGGACTTAGAGATCATTAATTTGCTATTGTTTAGATGAGAAACCTGAGGCTCCCCGGGAGAAGGATGTCTCCAGGTTAATTGACGTATAAGTCAGGTTTAAAGCAAGATCCCCTTAGTGCTAATCTAATGATGTTAATGTTCTTTCTACTATCATAGTTTATGAATCTGTTTCCTACCTTCCCAAGGATCCTCTATTTGATCTTCCAGTGCATTCCTACTATTGATTTATCAGTCATTTATCTGATGCCTCTTCAATGCCATAGATTGATGTAGTCTTACCATATTACACATCAAATAATTTTATTACATGAGGAAGAAAATTAATGACTGCATGATTTTTGTGATGAAGTTCAAATTACTTAGAAAGTCACGTACAATGTTCTGGGACCTGGTCCCAACTCTTGTTTTCATTTTCATTTTCTATTATCCTTCCATGTGTCTATATTTCAAGCCTCATTATTAGAATAATCTGTTCTTCAATGACACCATGAAATTTCACAACCTACTGATTTTACATACATCCTTCTCTCAAGATCAAATGCCTTTCATTCAAACCTACAAAACAGTCTCCCTTTCTTGCTTCAAAATTGAAGAGTGGACATTGTTGTAACAACATGGATAGAAGATCATGCTTTGGAATTACGCAGTTCTGGGTTTAAATCCTGGCCTTAACACCAGTAGTGTGACCTTACATGACTATTGTAACAATGCTGACAAAAAAAAAAAAAATATATGTTACTGTCGAGTCAATTCATAACAATCTTATATGACAGAGTGAACTGCCCATAGGGTTTCCAAGGCTGTAATTTTTACAGAAGCAGGTTGACACATCTCTCTCCAACTAGTGAGCAACGAGTGAGTTTGAACAATTGAACTTTTGGTTAGCAGCCTAGTGCTTAACCACTGTGTCACCACGGGTTCAACAATGCTGAGTGGGAGTTTAATTACTGGTAAAATGGGTTTACTATTTACCTGGACAGAGTAGAGGAAACAAGACAAAACATGTAAAAAACCTAAATTTGATATTACTATTAGGAGTAGAATCGAAATGTAAAGAAGAATAAAAGAAAGCAGGATTAAAAGAGGAGGAAAAGGTTATTATAGTGTGTATGTCCCTTTCCCTTTGTTAAAATTCTTATTTTCTTTCTCTTATCCCCACTTTATTTTTTGTAGCCTATTTTCATAGAAGGTTTTATGGATTGTGCTTGACAAGTACATGTGTCACACCTGTTTTGTCATCAATGATTTTAAATTCAAGGAGAGTATTTTACTCAAATTTGAATTCTCTTTAATGCTTAATATATCATCTTGTATACATCTTGCACACTCAGTAAATATTGAAGTAATTAAACAAGGCTATTGTTGTGGTTGTTAGGTGCCATTGAGTCAATTCTAACTCACGGAGACCCTATGTACAACAGAATGAAACACTGCCTGATCCTGTACCATTCTCACAATTGTTGTTATGCTTGAGCCCACTGTTGCAGCCAATGTGTTAATCCATCTCGTTGAGGGTCTTCCTCTTTTTGACTGATCCTCTGCTGTATCAAGCATTATGTCCTTCTCCAGGGACTGGTCCCTCCTGATAACATGTCTGAAGTATATGAGACCAAGTCTCACCAAACTCACTTCTGAGGAGCATTCTGGCTATAACACCAAGTGGCTCTCATAAAAAGTTCTAGGAATTCATGGGATGTCTTAGGAAGAGAGTGATCACAACACAGGATCAGTCTCTCAGTTTACACAGTAAGAATGCTTTCTACTCTACAGCATGGTCTCTGGTGCTAGATATTAGAAGAAACCAACTTGAGCTGACAACAGAAGAAGGAGTGGTTGGCACAGTCTCTGTTTTGCTATTGATTTTTGATTGTTAGGCAACACATTTCTTAGATTTCTCAACTGAATGAAGATAAAAATATTAAATCAACATAGACTAATGCTTTAAGCACAAATATGAGAAATGAAGGCCCACAAATGCACTAATTTGTGTCAATAAGATTGCATTTGCTGAAATTAACAATTACTGATAGCTCTAGAAACAGGCTGTGCTTATTTCATGCATATATACCTGAATTTGGTGCATATAAAATATGCATTTTAATATATGAAAATGGAATTTGGTGTTAGAATTAATACCCTTGTGCTTTTCTTTAATGAAATTTGGAGCTTAGAAAATATCTTTGAGATTTAGACACAAATCCCACTTTTTATAGCTTCAAAATATATTATGCTTAAAATATGATTGACTGATAATTATAAGAACTCATATTGTGTGGGAGTTGTCATCTACAGTCTCTTCAATTTAAGTATGTGCAATTTAAGGATACAAAAATAAAAGGAGATTGTATATATTCAAGAAAAATTCTCCCAAGTAAAAACCTTTTGAATTGCAAATAGGAGAAGCAACTTGTTTTTTGAGTGAAATATTAAGGATCTGTATAGACTAACATAATATTTGGAAAAATAAATATATTTAAAACAATAGTCTTGAAGAATGATAAAAATGCTAAATACCATCTCTTATGAATTGAATTGTGTCCCCCCAAAATATATATTGAATTCTTGGTCCTTGTACCAAAGGATCTGATCCTGTTTGAAAATAGGGTATTTCTTTTGTTATGTTAATTAGGTCAAATAAGTGAAGGGAGGATCCTAATCCTAATCACTTTTGAGTTACAAAAAGACTAGAATAGAGTCAGAGACCCACACATGGGGGAAGACGAAAGCTATGTGAGGATAGTCTACAACTCAAAGAAATCTAAGAAAACAAGGAATGCCCGGGGCTACTGACAAGGAAATAATCGACATGGTTAGACCCCAATTTGGACTTTCAGCCGCCAGCACTGTGAGGAAATCAATGCCTCCTATTTAAAGTCACCCACTTGTGTTTGTTACAGCAGTACTAAGTTACTAAGACATCATCCTTTATCGTTGTCTCCAGGTGACAATTTATATGTGTTTGTCTTGTTTAATGGAAGTGTTCAGTTATTTCAGTTATTATTGTTCAAGTTATTTCTTCAGAAACTTCCTTAATAGTAAATTATTTTTCTTCAACAAGATACTGATCTCTTAGATCATAAGTAATTTCTTACAGTTTGCCAAGTATTTTCACGTTAATTATCTTACTTGAGCAATGACATATTAATGTAATGGAATCTTCTCTTTAAGGATGTGGAGAACATAAAGCCCAAAGTAGTTAACTGATTTGACCAAAGCCACAAAACTGCTAAGTGGTAAGAATAAGATTTGGAATCATATTTTATGACTTACCATAACTGTTTGTTTATTCAGTCTTTCATTTGTTCCACAAGATCTTTTTGTGTTGGGACTGCAAGAAGGAAATAAAACAGATGAGGTCAATGGTCTCATGGAATTTACATGCTGAGAGAAGAAAGATAACAAACAAATATCTTCAAATAGAAAATAGTTCCATAAACATAATAAAACTAAGTAATACGATAGAGAGTGAAGTATGAAGACTAGGGTTATTTTTAGGTAAGAGAGACTCAAAAGACTGCTTTGGGCTGAGATGCCATTAATGAAATAAAGCCAACCATGCCAAGATCTAGAAGAGGGAAAATTTTAGTTCATTTTGTCTTATGTATAAATGTTTCAGATACTCATGGCATATTTATCTTATTGATTTGCTTTGTGTATAATCTAACAGGATGGTGGATAGTATTATTCACAAACACATTTTCTACAAGTGAGCAAAAATATATAGTGTGCTTCTCTTCACATAGTGCAGTATGGTTAGGTTAGGCTTCAAAATTATTGCCTCTGTCTCTGACAGAAACTTGCTATGCTTCAGACATGTTAATATGACTAAAATTAATTTTATGGAACAATTTCAGCTAAGATGTTTGGGATTCACACTATTTTCTACAAATGTAGTATGACATCAGGGTATCCACACAAATCTTTGCTGCCAATTTCCTTAAATTGAATACCGGAAGGGTTGTTTACAAAAGGTTAAATCACAGCATTATAGAACATAGCTTTGGAAGAAACTTCAGAGTCCATCTAGTCCAAATACTCACAAAGTGCAGAAATGTATTGATTTTAGCAAATCAAATTACATTGCTTTTCAATAAAAATTGTTGATAACTTCTCAATTATCCTTAGTATGAATCTCAGTCATTAACTAGAGTTTTAAGTTCACACATGGGAAGGGATTCGATGAATACATAGACAGGCCACTTCATATCTGCTTTCTTTGTAATAATCACTAAATTGTAAAAATAAAAAATAAGAACAAAAATAAAGTATTTTAAGTTAGTGAGGATAAGATGCCTTTCCATTGGGCAAAAAATTAAGACTACTTTTCTCTAAGCCTCAGTTTCCTCATTTGAAAAATAAGATTTATTCATTCTTTCCTCCTTTGGGCAAATATTAATAATATTGATTTATTCGTCTATTTTTTGCCAAGCACAATAATAGGATTACTATATAATGAAAAAAGAGTATAGGCGGCATTTCTACTCTTAAAAATCTTACAGTCTGCTGACAGTGATAGATAAAACACGTATAAATGAAAGCATGATTTAGACAAGTACTTATGAAGGAGCTAAACGGGTTTGTGTATTAGAGAACAGCAAATGTAAAAGACCGATCTGAGAAAAAGTTTAGGCTGTGAACTGGTTGATGTGAAGAGACAGGGAAGAATGTTAGAAGGAAAAGGAACAGCAACAGGAAATTCCTAATGTGACAAAGATCTTAGTGTTTTCAGAGGAAGCCAGTGTGAATGGAAGCTAGTGACCAAAGACTGTGCCATGTAATGAGGTTGGAAATGATTGGAGGGCTCAGGTCAAGCATGGGGAGGTTTTAAATTTAATTCTAAGAAAAGGTAAAAAAATTAGATGGCTTAAACAAAAGGCTTTCATTTATAATACTAAGACAATTGCTAGAGAGTGGGTGGTAACGGATTAAAAAGGCAAGAGTGGAACTAGAAAGACCAATGATTGCATTACATCAGGGGATAGAAGTTAGTGTGGATGAAGAGGGTGGCAGCAGATATGAGATGTGGGTGGATTTGGAAACATTTTAAAGGTAGAATCAACTGAACTTGATATTTAATATAAGGAAAAGGAGTTTATTAAACATGAACCCAAGTGTTCTGACTTTAGTAAATAAATGAATAATGGTATTAATCAGAAGAAAATATATTTGTAAATCTTTGTAAACATATATTAGGGAAGGTCTGTTAATCTTGGTAAGAAAAGACAAAAATCATTTTAAAAATAATAAATGTAAATACATAATATAGCTTAAAACTTATGCTTATTATACTTTTTTACATTAACTATTAGAGGAAAATCTACAAACTGATAAAATAAAGTAAAAGAAGCAACATTTATGGGAAATAAAGATTAATATGATGCTTTGGAAAGAAATCTAAGAACAATAAAGCAAATAGTCCAGTAAAATAGTGGACAGTGGTCATTATGGGCAGTTTAGAAAATAAGAAATATAAATGATAGATATATTCTGCTTCATTGGAGATCAAAGCAATGGAATTTTTTTACCAATATAACTGTCAAAATAAAATCAAGAGAAATATCTGAGGCAAGACTGTGAAAAAAACAGTCATTTTATTCACTTTAGGAGTGAGGGTAAGTTTGATGCAACCATTTGTAGCAAAAAAAAAAGTCAATATGTAGCAAATATAATTACAATCCTCTCCTTTGGCAGAGTAATTCCCATTCTATAACTTCTGCAATGAATAACTAATTGAGAGAGTGTGCAAAGATTACTTATACAATTGTGATACTGTCTATAATAATAACACCTTGGAAACATCTGAATACTGATTTACAGAAAATTGGCCAAATAAATCATTGTAAATGCATATTTTAAATAAATTTTTGGAGAATATCTGTTGATATATAAAGATATTCACTATATATTGTTACACACACCTACACATTTACAAAACATTATACACATCATATTTATGTTTTGCTATGTTCTGTGTAACAATATATAGATAAGGAGACCACATATGGATGGGATAGGTCGATGGATAGATAGACAGATAGATAGATATAGATAGATAGATAGACAGGCAGATAGATAGATATAGATAGATAGATAGGCAGATAGATAGATGATCAGGTAAAGTTGAGGGAGAGACACAGAAATAAGTCTAGACATTTCAAATAGAGGGAATTTAGTACTGAGAATGGTTTACAAAGCTGTAGAAGGGTAAAAGAGAAGGAAGAGGGTTGGGGTGGACAGTGGCACCTGGATAAAGGCTAATTTCTAGGAATGAGAAACAGTTAATGCCCTTGTGGTAGGGGCCTGCAAAGATGCATTTGCTGCTGAACTGTTGGAGACACAATTATGGTAGATTCTGGATCCACTAAAGAGGAGCTGCTTCACCCAAACTAGAACCATCAAAAAGGCCAGAAGCCAATTCCACTACCCCTACTCATCCCCAGCCCTTATGTCATAGTGTAAGCAACCTCTGGCACTGGTGGCAACTGTCAAATGTCATGACCAGAAGAAAGTACGCCCTTGCTCCTTTTCACCCTTTCATTTCCTGCCAGTGCTTCTTGTTATCAGGAGTTAGCAGGAAGACAGCAGTCGGCTGGAAAAAGAGATACATTGTGCAGATTATCCTGCCCAGAGCAAGGTGTAGAAGGGCAGTTGCAGGACTAAAGAACAATAGGTAAATAACCAGGAAAGACAGGCAGACAGACAGAAGGAAGGATATAAGATGGGGAGAAAGAGGGTAAGGGGAGAAGAAGATAGCAGAAAGGTAGGAAGGAAAAAGGAAAGAAGGAAGGGAGGGAAAGAGGGAGGAAGGAAGCAAAAGAGGAAGGTAAGGAGTGAAGGAAAGGGAGGGAGTGAAGAAGGAGGGAGAAGGAGAGCAGTATTCCTTAGAAGAGAAGATGGCAGCGGGACTTCATCTCACTTACTTTGAATATGTTATCAGGAGGTACCAGTCCCTGAAGAAGGAAGAAAAATAAGTAAATAATGATTATCTCTGAAACCTTGCTAAAGGGTGATTTTTTTTTTACTCGTTTTTTTTCCCAAAAAAATATTTTTGTTTGTAATTTTTATATAGCAACAATGTATTTTTTGTTTCAGTAAGAAAAAAAGAAAATATATTGAATAATAAATAGATCACTGTACTTACTGTGAAGTGATATAGCTTCCAGGTCTAGCTTTGCATTAAATCCTATAATTCTAACTAATTGTCTCATATCATTA
>NW_004444071.1:1358227-1365712 GCF_000243295.1 Trichechus manatus latirostris | reverse complement strand
ATATTTGTTGTTAATTGTCATCGACTCGGTTCTGACTCAAAGCGACCCTATGCACAACAGAAAAAAACACTGCCCTGTCCTGCACCACCTTCACAATCATTGCTATGTTTGAGCCCATTGTTGCAGCCTTGGTGTGAATACATCTTGTCGAGGGTCTTCCTCTTTTTCACTGACCCTCCACCTTACTAAGCATGATGTCCTTCTCCAGGGACTGGTCCATCCTGATAACATGCCCAAAGTACATGAGACTAAAGTCTCATCATCCTAGCTTCCAAGAGCACTCTGGCTATATCTCTTCCAAGACAGATTTGTTTGTTCTTCTGAAAGTCCATGGTACATTCAATATATACGTATACATAATTTTTAATGTAACTATAATGTCATTTATTCATCATCTGTTTCTTTGAGGAAACTATTTTGTCAAAATTCATAGAGTCTAGGAGGGATATGTATCAGTGTTCTTGAGGAAGAAAAGTTTGTAGCAGAGCACTGACACTATATTTTTATTTTAGTACAAACACATAGAAATGAGGCTATAAACACATAATTCCTATATCTATATCCAGCACTGGCTTTGGAAAAGACTATTACAGACCACCTTCCATATCTGTGAGTTCCACACCTGTGGATTCAACCAAACACAGATCAAAAATATTAAAAAAAAAAAAAGGTCCAAAAAGCAAAGCTTGAATTTGCTGCCTGCCGAGTACTATGCTGAATGCACGGCAGTGAAGTGATGTGTAGGCATACCCTGCCATTTCAAAGATCCTCAGTCTCTCTGCAGCACTCATTGTTTGAGTATTGTTTGCCTCTGGTCTTGTTGTTATTCCCTAAAGAACACCTTACTGTGTAACAACTATTTACATAGCATTTATATTATGAGTAGTTATAAGTAAATCTAGAGATGATTTATAGTGTAGGTTATTTGCAAATACTGTGCTGTTTTATATAAGGGACTTGAGCATCATTGGATTTTGGTATCTGTGGAGGGTCCGGGAACCAATATCCCACAGATATTGAGGGACAACTGTGTAAGAAAATTTGGCTAGTTTAAGCTAGTATCAGGAAAGAAAAATAACTGGAAAAAAATGTCATGTTTGGTAAATTAAAAGGTAGTGAAAATAAGGAAAATCCTCAATGAGATGGATGACACAAAAGCCTTAACAAGGGGTTTAAACATATCAGTGATCATGGAGATGGCACAGGATTTGACAATGTTTTGTTCTATTATACATAGACTCACCATGACTCACAGTGCATGGTTTAAAGTCAGAAAAGGTGTATGGCAGGGTTGTATCCTTTCACCATACCTATTCGATCTGTATGCTGAGTAAATAATCCGAGAAGCTGGACTATACGAATGGGGCATCAGGATTGGAGGAAGACTCATTAACAACCTGCCTTATGCAGATGACACAACTTTGCTTGCTGAAAGTGAAGAGGACTTGAAGCATTTACTGATAAACACCACAGCCTTTAGTATGGATTACACTTCAACATAAAGAAAACAAAAATCCTCACAACTGAACGAATAAGCAACATCGTGATACATGGAGAAAAGATCGAAGTTGTCAATGGTTTCATTTTACTTGTATCCACAATGAACACCCATGAAAGCAGCAGTCAAGAAATCAAAAGATGCATTGCATTGGGCAAATCTTCTGCAAAAGACCTCTTTAAAGTGTTGAAAAGCAAAGATGTCACCTTGAAGACTAAGGTGTGCCTGACCCAAGCTATGGTATTTTCAATTGCATCATATACATGCGAAAGCTGGTCAATGAATAAGGAAGACCGAAAAATAATTGACACCTTTGAATTGTGATGTTGTTGAAGAATATTGAATATACCATTGACTGCCAAAAGAATGAACAAATCTGTCTTGGAAGAAGTACAACCAGAATGCTCCTTAGAAGCAAGGATGGCGAGACTACATCTTACTTACTTTGGACATGATGTCAGAAGGCATAAGTCCCTGGAGAAGGACATCATGCTTGGTAAAGTAGAGGGTCAGCGCAAAAAAGGAAAACCCTCAACAAGATGGACTGACGCAGTGACTGAAACAAAAGGCTCAAGCATAACAACGATTGTGAGCATGGCACGGCACCGGGCAGTGTTTTGTTCAGTGGTACATAGGGTTGCTCTGAGTGGAATTCACCCGACAGCACCTAACAACACCAACAACACTGTGAGTCAGTCAGAGTTACAGTAACTAACAACAACAATAAAATAGAGGTATCAAATGGCTCTCTTCCATATTTTTTTAACCTACTAATTACATATTCCAAGCCAAAACAAGTGCACACTGGGTTCAAATCAACTATTCTGTTTTTAAGACAGTATTCTTTTCTGTAAGAGAGCTTTGAAGATTAAACTTTTATTTGTGGCTCAAAATGGAGCAAGTATCTACAGGTATGTAAAATATTTGACTCAATCTTTATTTTATTACTTAAAGTCATGCTATTTATATTTATGTAGACTGCTCAAGAATGAAATAAGAATATTAAAAACAACACACTCTGTTACTGAATATTAATATTGTAACATCTCTCCTAATATCTACTACATAGAATTAATTAAAAAAAAGAATTATTCTAACAAACTGAGCATCATGTATTGTTAACTGTTACAGTGTAGCAATTTAATATTCTTACGTGCCCACCAAGTCTTGTTTCTTTCTATTTTTTTTTTTCTAAAACAAAATAGACACTTACAATTTGGACAACTATTTTTCAAATTTTAAACAATCTATTTATGGTTAATGTATACAATTCTTGGGAAAGAGATTTTGTTGTTGTTGTTAGCTGCTGTCGAGTCAGTTCTGACTCATAAAGATCCTATGTAAAATAGAATGAAACACTGCCTGGAAAACACTATCATCACAATCCTTGCTATGCTTGAGCCCATTGTTGCAGCCACTGTGTCAATCCATCTCAGTGAGTGGCTTCCTCTTTTTTGCTGACCCTCTACTATATGAAGCATAATGTCCTTCTCCAGGGACTGGTTCCTCCTGATAACATGTCCAAAGTACGTGACATGAAGTCTTCCCATCCTCACTTCAAAGGAGCATTCTGGCTATACTTCTTCCAAGACAGATTTGTTCATTCTTCTGGCAGACCATTGCATGTTCAGTATTCTTCACCACACAAACAAATACCATCATTCAAAGGCTTCAATCTCTCTTTGGTCTTCATTATTCATAGTCCAGATCTGCATGCATATGAAGAGATTGAAAATTTCATGGCTTGGTTCAGACACACCTGAGTTCTCAAAGTGGTACGTTGGCTTTTAACATTTTAAAGAGGTCTCTTGCAGCAGATTCATCCAATGAGTATGTCATTTGTTTCTTGAATGCTGCTACCCTGGGTGTTGTTTGTGGATCAAGTAAAATGAAATCCTTGACAACTTCAATCTTTCTCCACTTATCATGATGTTGCTCATTGGTTCAGTTGTGAGGATTTTTGTTTTATTTACGTTAAGGAGTAATCCATACTGAAGGCTGTAGTCTTTGATCTTTATCAGTAAGTGCTTCAAGTTCCCTTCACTGTCACCAGTTATGTCATCTACATATCACAAGTTGTTAAATGAGCCTTCCTCCAATCCTGATACCACATTCTTTTTCATATAGTCAAGCTTCTCATATTATTTGTTCAGCCTACAGATTGAATAAGTATGGTGAAATGATACAACCTTGACTCACACCTTTCTTGATTTTAAACCAGGCAGTAACCCCTTGTTCAGTTTCAATGACTGCCTCTTGATCTATGTACATGTTTTGCATGAGCACAATTAAATGTTATGGAATACCCATTATTTTCAATGTTATCCATAATTTGTATGATAAACATAGCCAAATGTCTTTGCATAGTCAATAAAGTACAGGTAAACATCTTTCTGGTATCCTCTGCTTTCAGCCAAGATCCATCGGGCATCAATAACTATATCCCTAGTTCCAAGCGGTCTTCTGAATCTGGCTTGAATATGTAGCAGTTCTCTGTTGACGTACTGCTGCAACCGTTTTTGAGTTATCTTTAGCAAGAGTTTTCTTGTACGTGACATTAATGCTATTGTTCTATAATTTCCGAATTCTGTTGGATCACCTTTTTTTGGGGATAGGCAAAAATATGGATCTTTTCCAGTGAATTGTTCAGGTAGATGTCTTCCAATTTTTTTTGGTCTAGGTGATTGAGTGCTTGCGGGATTGCATCTGTTGAAACACGTCAATTGGTATTCTGTCAATTCTTGGAGCCTTGCTTGTCACCAATGCTTTCAGTGTATCTTGGACTTCTTCCTTCAGTACTATCAGTTCTTGATCATATGCTACCTCCTGGACTCAACAGCAACAGGTTTTTTTTTTTTTTATTTGATATGGTTGAATGTCGACCGATGATTTTTGGTACAGTAACTCTGTGTATTCCTTCCATCTTCTTTTGCTATCTCCTGAGTGGTTAAATATTTTCCTAATAGAATCCTTCAATATTGCAACTGGAGGCTTAAATTTTTTCTTCAGTTCTTTCAGCTTAAGAAATGCTGAGCATGTTCTTCTCTTTTGGTTTTCTAATTCCAGTTCTTTACACATTTCATTATACTTTATCTACTTGAGCCATCTTTTGAAATCTTGTGTTCAGCTTTTTAACTTCATCATTTCTTCCTTTCAAACTTGTTACGCTATATTCAAGAGCAAATTTCCGAATCTCTTTTGACATCTATTTTCTTTTTTTTTTTGGTCCTTCCTGTAAAAGTAAAAGCAATTTTAATTAGTGAAACAATGTAGAAATAATCACAAGTCCCAAAAATTATTTTCAATAAACCCATGAGATGAATTTGGAAATAAAAAAGTCCTCAAAAGGTTTCAATATTCCCAATTTATTTCCACATTAATAAAGGAGGTGTATAATTATTTTAAACTTAATCTTTACAAAGACAAGATTTTTTATCTTGTTGTGTTTACTCATTGTTGTTGTTATTTGGTGCCATAGGGTTGGTTCCGACTCATAGTTATCCTATTCACAACCGAATGTAGCAGTGCACAGTCCTGTGCTGTCCTCACAATTATTGCTATATTTGAGCCCATTTCTGCAGCCACTTTGTCAATCCATCTCCATAAGGATCTTCCTCTCTTTCCCTGATCCACTTCTTTACCAAGCTTGGAGCCCTTCTCCAGGGACTGGTCCCTCCTCATAACATAAAAAAATTATATGAGATGAAGTCTCTCCAGTCTCTCTTCTAAGGAGCATTCTGCCTATACGTCTTCCAAGACAGATTTGTTTGTTCTTCGGCATTTTCATGGTATAGTCAATATTCTTTGCAAACACCATAATTCAAACGCATCAATTCTTTGGTTATCCTTATTCATTGTCCACCTTTCACATGCATATGAAGTGATTGTAAACACCATGGCTTGGGTCAGGTACACCTTAGTCCTCAAAGTGACATCTTTGCTTTTTAACACTTGAAAAAGATCTTTTGCAGCAGATTTGCCCAATGCAATATGTCTTTTGATTTCTTAACTACTGCTTCTCTGTTTTCTCTACCTATCATGATGTTGCTTACTTGTCCAGTTGCAAGGATTTTTTGTTTTCTTTATGTTGAGATGTAATCCATACTAAAGGCTGTAGTCTTTGATCTTCTTCATCAGTAAGTGCTTCAAGTCCTCTCCACTTTCAACAAGGTTGTGTCATTTACATATCACTGGAATTTTTTTTTAATGTTTAAAAGATTAACTGCTTTTTATTGTATAAATACAAATTATTTATATTGATTCTTGTACTATCAAAAGACATTCCATGCTTTTCTGGTTTTAACACAGTCTCAGAAGATACTCTGGAATCAGATTGAATTATTAAATTTTTCTTTTTCTTTTGCAATCCAGAAGATTCCCTTTATTGTAGTATATAAAGGAAATTTTTTTTAAAAATTCAAATATTGTCATCACTTCATTCTGGAGATATAAGTTCCCTGAACATTCTTTTTTTTTTTTTTAACTTTTTTTATTGTACTTCAGGTGAAGGTTTACAGAACAAATAGATTATCACGAAACAGTAGTACACATATTGTTTTATGACATTGGTTAACAAACCCACGACAGGTCAACCCTCTCCCTTCTCGACCATTTATTTTTTTTGTGAAAATATACATAGCCAAAGATATATACCATTTCAAAAACTTCTACATGCACAGTTCAGTGACATCGACTATGCTCCTGCAATTGTGCTGCTTTTCTCACTTTAGATGAAGGTTTACAGAACAAAATAGTTTCTCATTAAACAGTTAGTACACATGTTGCCCTATGACTATGGTTAACAACCTCACAGCACATCAACACTATCCTTACTCAACCTTGGGTTCCCTATCACCAGCTTTCCTGTCCCTTTCTGCCTTCTAGTCCTTGTACCTGGACTGCTGTACCTCATTAGTCCCATTTGGTTTTATGGGGCTGTCCAACCCTCGGCTGAACGGTAAACCTTGGAAGTGACTTCACCACTGAGCTAAAAGTGTGTCTGGGGGCCATACTCTCGGGGTTTCTCCAGTCTCCTTTAGGCCAGTAAATCTGGTCTTTTTTGTGCGTTAAAATTTTGTTTTACATCGTTCTCCAGATCTGTCCAGGACCCTCTGTTGTGATCCCGGTCAGAGCAGTCAGTGGTAGTAGCCAGGCACCATCTAGCTGTACTAGACTCAGTCTGGTGGAGGCCTTGGTAGCTGTGGTCCATTAGTCCTTCAGACTAATCTTTTTCTTGTAGCCTGTTCCCTTCACTTCCCCTTGCTCCCGAAGGGTTGAGACCAGTGGAGAATCTTAGATGACTGCTCACAGGCTTCTAAGACCCAGATGCTACTCACCAAGGTAGAATGTAGAACATTGTCTTTATAAACTGTGTTATGCCAATTGAGCTAGAAGTTCCCCTAGACAATGGTCCCCACAGCCCTCCAACCAGCAGTTCAGTCCCTCAGGGAGTTTGGAAGTGTCTATGGAGCTTCCATGACCTTTCCTTGTACAAGTTGTGCTGGCTTCCCCAGTATTGTGTACTGTCTCACCCTTCACTCAAGATACCACTTATCTATTGCTTACTTAGTGTTTCCCCCCACCCCTCCCATCCCTGGTAACCAACAAAGATTGTTACTTTTGATGTGTGAATTTTTCATGGGTTTTTACAATAGAGGTCTCATACAATATTTGTCCTTTTGTGACTGACTTATTTCACTCAGCTTAATGTCCTCCATTTTCATCCATGTTATAAGATGCTTCACAGATTCATCATTGTTCTTTCTCGTTGCATAGTACTCCATTGTGTGTATGTACTGTAGTTTGTTTATCCATTCATCTGTTAATGGGCGTCTAGGTAGTTTCCACCTATTTGCTATTGTGAACAATGCTGCCATGAACATAGGTGTGCATATGTCTATTCGAGTGATGACTCTTATTTCTCTAGGATATATTCCTAGGAGTGGCATTGCTGAATCGTATGGTAGGTCTATTTCTAGCTTTCTAAG
>NW_004444071.1:1356724-1357812 GCF_000243295.1 Trichechus manatus latirostris | reverse complement strand
ATAGGTCTTTTACATCCCTGGTCAGATTTATTCCTAAGTATTTTATCTTTTTAGGGGCTATTGAAAGTGGTATTGTTTTCCTGATTTCTTTTTCATCGTTCTCCCTATTGGTGTATAGGAATCCAACTGATTTTTGAATGTTTATCTTGTATCGTGCTACTCTGCTGAAACTTTCTATTAGTTCCAGTAGATTTCTCATGGAGTCTTAAGGATTTTCTATGTATAGTATCATGTCATCTGCAAACAGGGACAGTTTAACTTCTTCATTACCAATTTGGATGCACTTTATGTCTTTTTCTTGTCTTACTGCTCTAGCTAGGACTTCCAGCACAATGTTAAATAGGAGTGGTAATGAAGGGCATCCTTGTCTTGTTCCTGTTTTCAAGGGGAATGTTTTCAGCCTCTCTCCATTAAGAATAATATTGGCCATTGGTTTTGCAAAGATGCCCTTTATTATGTTGAGAAATTTCCCTTCTATACCTATTTTATTGAGAGTTTTTATCAAGAATGGGTGTTAGACTTTGTCCAATGCCTTCTCTGCATCAACTGAGATGATCATGTGATTTTTTTTCTTTCCTTTTATTTATGTGGTGGATTACGTTGATTGATCTTCTAATGTTGAACCATCCTTGAATACCTGGTATGAATCCTACTTGGTCATGGTGTATTATTTTTTTGATATGATGCTGAATTCTATTGGCTAGAATTTTGTTCAGAATTTTTGCATCCATATTCATGAGAGATACTGGTCTGTAATTTTCTTTTTTTGCGGCTTCATTGCCTGGTTTTGGTATCAATATTATGCTGGCTTCATAGAATGAATTTGGAAGTGTTGTTTCCTTTTCTATGCTCTGAAATAGCTTGAGTAGTACTGGTACAAGCTCTTCTGTAAATGTTTGGTAGAATTCTCCAGTGAAGTCATCTGGATCAGGGTGTTTTTTGGTTGGGAGTTTTTTTATTACCTTTTTAATCTCTTCTTTTGTTATGCGTCTGTTCAGATTTTCAACATCACTTTGTTGTAGTTTGGGTAGGTAGTGTGTTTCTAGAAATTTATCCATTTCCTCTAGGTTTTCAAATTTGTTGGAGTA
>NW_004444071.1:1346269-1356087 GCF_000243295.1 Trichechus manatus latirostris | reverse complement strand
GTTATGTCTTCATGATGGATAGTCCCCTTAATCATTATATAGTGTCCTTCTTTGTCTTTTATGGTGGATTTTGTTTTAAAAGTCTATTTTATCTGAGATTAGTATTGGCACTCCTGCTCTTTTTTGGTAGTGGTTAGCTTGGTATATTTTTTTCCAACCTTTAACTTCTAATAAATTCACATCTTTGTTTCTAAGGTGTGTCTCTTGTAGACAGCATATTGATGGATCCTGTTTTCTTATCCATTCTGTCACTGTCCATGTCTTTATAGGTGCAATGAGTCCGTTTACATTCAGAACATATCACAGGTTTTTAATGAAACTTCTTCCCATCCTGATGTTGTATTTTTCCTCATATCATCCAGCTTCTTGGATTATTTGCTCAACATACAGATTAAATAAGTATGGTGAAAAGATACAGCCCTGTTGCACACTATTCCTGATTTTTAACAATGCAATATGCCCTTGTTCTGTTCCAACAACTGCCTCTTGGCCTATGTACAGGTTCTGCAGGAGCACATTTAAATGTTCTGGAATTCTCATTCTTCACAATGTAATCCATAATGTGTTGTGATCCACACAGTTTAATGCCTTTGTGTAGTGAATCAAACATAGGTAAACATCTTTCTGGTATTCTCTGCTTTCAGTCAAGATCCATCTGACATCACCAATGATATGCCTTATTCTACTTCCTCTTCTAAATCCCAGTTAAAGTATTATAATGAAATGTGGAAAGACCTGGAGCTAGAAAACCAAAAGGGAAGAAAAAGCTCGGTATATCTCTAGCTGAAAGAATTGAAGAAAAAATTCAAGCACCCAGTTGCAATACTGAAGGATTGTATGGGCAAAAATTGTATGATGCAGGAAGCCTCAAAACAATATGGAAGGAATCCATAGAGTCACTATACTGAGTTGGTCAAAGATGAAACTAAGTTTTAGATATTTAATACTATTTTGTTTTAAATCACACCTCCAAAGCTCTATGAATTGCAGTTTGTAATTAGAAGTAAAGCCCGTAAAATTTTAAGTTACTGGAGCCTACAGCAGGAAGTCATTTTTTGACAGCTTAAACTATTCAAGGGTCAGAGAGAAATACTGAAGGTGCCCATGGAAGAGAGGAAAGTCGTGTTAGGAAAACAGAGACAAATCATTGACTTATTTGATACATCAGTAATTAGAAAGATGTTTATAGGATGAAATGGAGAAAATTTACAACTATTTTAAAAGACGAATCTATCTTTCTCATTTAATTATGTAAAAAATAAATTGATCCATTACAAATTACTCATTCAAACATTTAAACACTTTTTGCTGTGGTTATTGAATTTTTAAAAATAAAGCAGTTTATTAAAAGTAATTTTACTTATCCCAGTCTACCTGTCTTAATCCTTACCTTTTTCAGTAGTGATGTATTTATCACAAATAAATACACTGCCCTGATATCAACACCATTTTAAATGACAATATCACATCTGCCTCTCTACATTTTTTTACTTCTTTAGTAGTTAATATTTCCTAAGTATTTTCAGTAAATAATATTAATTGTGTGGTAAGTAAGCAACGTGATAAACAATTTAAAACATTATCCCCATTTCACAGGTAAAGAAATTGAGGCTTGGATAGGTTAACTCACTTGCCCAATTTAATTTATTTGGGAAGTGGTTTGGCAGGACTTTAAATCCAATATATTTACTTTTCAGATTTGAAACTTCCAAATTTTCATGGCAACCATAATGAGACATATACTTTCTATTAGATATTAAAGGTAATTTTTTATATTAGGAATTTAACAGTTGTAATAATTACAGAAACTTTAGTTTTTAAATCATATTAACAAGATATAGAACCTGGGACAAGTATAGATACTTATAATTGGCCTTATCTCTTGGCAAATGAAAGGAAATATTGACATTTTTTATTTGCGTGGTTGGCATTGTTTCAATTATGTAAACTATGTTTGTTCATATATGGAGGGCAACGTGTGATGAAATTTAGGTTAGGAGAGGTAATATGGGTGATTTTATTATTGTTGTCATTGTTATTAATTTTATTTTTCTTTAATGTTACAAATAAAATGAAAATATCAATAGAAGCAACAAGCATGCTGACTTTATCTGACTTTATTTTCTAATGTTAAATAAATATTCAGAGAGAGAGACAGAGAATTTTATTTTTGTTATAGCCAAAAAGAAACTTTTCAGTGCTTTAAAATTTACTTTTTTCCATTACACTTGAGCACATATATACATGCTATTGCAGTAAACATTGCTCCATTTTTTTGTGGCATATGACACAGGCTGGAAGAAAGTTTATTTTGTTTTCACATTTTCTGGTCATATGAAACCAAACTCAAGGCAAATCTCCTTTGAGCTGTTTTGTTGTTTTGTTACTACTGTCGGCTTCAAGGTTCTCAGTACGCTGCTTGATGACCAAAGACAATAACCCTGAGTTGGAGCCAGAAGACTTTCTTATTGCTCACATGGACCTGTGAACAGGAAGCTTCATCTTTCTCTATGTGGGTTCTAAGAACCCTACTCCCAACAGTTGCAACCTGCTGAGTGAATTTATACTGAAATCTGACATACTGGGAAACATAACTAGATCTCAGAGGCAATATCCACAGACCTATAAAGGAAACACATGATACTGAAATTCAGAGTGCTTGTACCTTCCTACAGCGCTGGGTATTTACAGGATCCATAGATCATAATGCTTAACAGTACAGTCTTGAGAGCTTAGAGTCAGTGCTGATAGGCAAAAGAGTCTCTGTCGATACCAGCAGTGTAGAAAAAAAGAAGATCCCCTGTTTATTTCCATATCTCTTTTCAGATCTTTGAAACCGTTCTTTGGAGGCAAAAAATATCACATTTACTCATTCCTCAGTGATATTAAACAAACAAAAACAAACAAAAAACCTTGGCTTTTCTGTATATTTAGTAGAAGAATAACTGAAAATGGAAGAAGGAAGAGGAACTGGAAGAGGACAAGGAAGAGGAACAGGAGAGGAAGGTGGATACAGAATTACTGATTTTGCCACGAATGTGAAAACATCTAATTTGTAGATAAACATGGCATGGTACACTCTTTCCTTTGTCTATGAGTCATTCCCTTTCTGGAGGAAAAAAAAAAAATTGGTTGGGTTGATTAATTTCAATTTTGGCTGAGTCCAGTACTAATAAGCTGGAACACCTGACTTCTTGGAAACCATTATAATGCTATGTAAACCAGGAATGATCCTTTAAGAGTTCTGTAGCTCAGCATGGACTTATTTAGAAACTGGATATTTTAGGTACTTGAAAAAATCAGTGTTTATGCCTTTCTGTGGACTAGTGCTGATTTTCATGGCTAACGATGAAGTAAACATTTTAGAACATTTATGAAATGCTCAGAGACCATTCTAGAATTATTTGATAGTATTTCTTTGTTTTAGTCCTCTGCTTGTGGGCTCTTGTCTCTGTTGTATACGTCTGAACAGATCTCAAGCCCACTTTTTCTTGCAACGTATGTGTAAGATATTGACCACAAGGTAGTATTTATTCTGACTCCTTTTTGCTCTCCTAGGGCAGATATGCTAGGTCATGGTGAGCTTCATTCATAGCACATTACTGCATTTAAGGCTGTTAAAATGGACAGGTCCTGCTGTGTTTTTTAATAGCACATTTCCCAACAATTCAACACATTTTTAGACAATGTGTCTCAGAGAAACTTTGTAAATATTAGTAAGTCTGGGAAATTTGCTTACAAATCTTGGTATGACTTGAGATAAATAACAGCCACAAATTGATTTTTTTCTATGATTTTGTTTCTTGCTTAAAAAAGTGAAAGTAAGAAAGAAACATATTAAATGTAGGGTGAGGATTAAGGGGTTTGCAGGGCTATAAAAGAGGAAGTGATAAAGTTTACTATTACACTGGGTAGCGTGAACTAAAGGAGCATATCAATTCAGTCGAGTACAGTTAGTATGTTTTGACAGATTTAATATTTCAGGTCAATATATTGGACCATGTGATATAAGTAGCCATCTAAAAGAAGTAAGGCAGTCAGAAGTTATATTAACTTTGGTGGTGATATTTCATTCTTTTTTGAACAGAACAATTACAGGGCTGTGATGATAAATTACTGAGAATTCTTATATTAAACTCTTCTCTGTTTGGCTATGTAGTATGTACTTCTTATTTGTGTGATATGGTTTTCTTTCCCAGGAACTGTGCAAAGGGGTGCCAATGAGCTTAACAGTAGGTGAATCCAACATATTTCACCTGGCAGTGATTGGAATGGTTTAGAGTCTTTTCAGCATAAAATGTTGAAGTGGATGCTTTTAAAATCAAATATACCAAAATTTTTGTCACATTCTCAATAAGGTGGAATGAAATGGGTACTGGCATTTATCATGAACCTACTTGAATCAGTATTCCACTAAGGAGTTTCCTTAGATTCTTTTACCCAATTTAGGTAAGATTGTGATTAGGATTAAATTAATTGATATAGTGTCTTAAAAGTGCTGAGCATAAAGTCTGATGCATAAAAAAGAAAAAATATCTGTTTAGGAATTTATCTTTGTCTTGTTGTTGTTGTTAGGAGCTATGAAGTTAGGTCCCACTTGTAGCGACCATATGTACAACAGAACAAAACACTACCTGGTCCTGCACAATCCTTGCTATATTTGAGCCCTTTGTTGCAGCCATTGGGTCAATCCGTCTCACTGAGGGTCTTCCTCTTTTTCACTGACCCTCTACTTTACCAAGCATGATGTCCTTCTCTAGGAACTTGTCCCTCCTGATAATATGTCCAAAGTATTTAAGACGAAGTCTTGCCATCCGTGCTTCTAAGAAGCATTCTGACTGTACTCTTCCAAGATAGATTTGTTCATTCTTCTGGCAGTCCATGGTATATTCAATATTCTTTGCCAACACCATAATTCAAATGCATCAATTCTTCTTTGATCTTCCTTATTCATCATCCAGCTTTCACGTGCATATAAGGAGATTAAAAATACCATGGCTTGGGTCAGGCACACCTTGGTCTTCAAGGTGACATTTTTGCTTTTTAACACTTTAAAGAAATCTTTTGCAGCAGATATGCTTAATGCAATGCATCATTTGATTTCTTGACTGCTGCTTCTGTGGGTGTTGATAGTGGATCCCAGTCCAATGAAATCTTTGACAACTTCAAACTTCTCTCTGTTTATCATGATGTTGCTTATTAGTCCAGTTGTGAGGATTTTTGTTTTCTTTATGTTGAGGTGTAATCCATACTGAAGGCTGTAGTCTTTGATCTTGGTCAGTAAGTGCTTTTCTTTGTCTTAGCATGTATAATTAGTGTATTCTAGAATAGAAGGGTTTGAAACTCAGAGAGCTTAAAAGACTTCCCCAACGTTGTATTGCTAATGCAACTTTTTATGTGAATACAAATTCCTCCAGCTATTTATGATTTTAAATAATCATACTCTGTGAAACAATTCTCTCTAGTTAGATAGGAACACTTATGTAGTGTTCTTGTGAAATAGTGGCAAGGAATATTATTATTTATATTTGTTCTAGAATGTGAAAAACTTTGCTTTGTAATTTATTTTCCTTCTGTGAATAATGAACATGATGTTGAAATTATTTTTTTAAATATCCACAGTCCAGAGATTTATAATGAAGATATATTTGCTTTAATGTGGTCATCTATCAAACAGTGGTTCATAGTGATGTTTAACAGGTTGTGGATAAGCATGGCTAACATATGACTAGTTTTCTGTCATCTAGCACATTGACAGGATCATCCTGAAAAATAAATTCGAGGTCTGAAAATTTGGTTAGAAGAGAGAGGGCATGTTACCGTACATGACGAATTGGTACTTTGGTTCAAGCAGGAGATTGATTGACCTATAGATTTTTATTAAAACACTAATGTCCAATGCTGCATGCATACAGAAGCATTAAGTTATCAAGATGGGTAGGCAGGGAGTACTTATTTTCCTTGGTCCTACTTTCTTCAAGATAAATGTAGTAGTGGAGAAGCAAAGAGAGCAATGGGCATTGAACAGTTCCAGGAAGCTGAATTTGTCAGATTTTAGCTAACAGAACATAGAGGCAGACTTTTTAAACTCCTTCTGTTTTTCTGCAGTAGAAAACACAAAATCTTCGAAATATATTAATTCTTTTTCTCTACAGGATAAACAATTGATAATTTTTTGAACATTCTCTTCTTTTCATCACTATTTGGTTAGTATTTTGTTCATGCTCCCTTGCATTATAAACAGTTTATTAAAAAAAAGAATATCAGGGATAATCAATCCTTACTTGGACAAAAATTCGGTCTCAGTAAATTCCACCCAGACTGAGGATGATTTTCAAATTTTCTTGGTAAGTAAAATATTAATACATTTATAGCCATATTAATGAAGAAGTTAAGTTAAAGGCATACAAATAAATTACTTACATAGTGATGGTTGAATATAAATCACTACTTACTAGAGAACTGATCTGTGCCACGTTTCTTCTACAAACACCTTAGTCTTCTCTATCAGTTATCCATTGGCACAATAATGCTGAATATGAAAGCACCTCAAAATCACCTGTATTTTTCTTATAATATTGTTAGAGCTTACTCATACCAGTCATCTGCTGGTCAGGTAGGAGGCTCTGCTTAACTTGGTTGGGTTTCCTCAACTGGTTTGGGGTGAGTTGAGTATCAGCTGTCTTTCTATTTTCTCAGCTTTTCTGGTCATAGTCCCTCATCTTCCAGCGGACTGTTGTTGTTAGGTGGCATCTAGTCAGCTCTGATTCATGGCAACCTTATGTATAACAGAATGAAACATTGCCTAGTCCTGCATCATCTTCACAGTTGTTGGTATGCTTGAGTCCGTAGTTTAGAAGCGTCTAACTCATTGAGGGTTTTCCTCATTTCCAATGACCCTCCACTTTACCAGTCACACTGTCCTTTTCTAGTAATTGGTCTTTCCTGATTAAGTGTCCAAAGCAGGTGAGATAAGGTCTTGCCATCCTCGCTTCTAAGGAGAATTCCGGTTGTATTTCTTCTAAGACTGATTTGTTCATTCTTCTGGCAGTCCATCAATATTCTTCACTGATACCACAGTTCAAATGCATCAATTCTTCTTCTGTCTTGTTTTTCATTGTCCAGATTTTGCATGCATATAAGGTGATTTGAAAGACCATGGCTTGGTCAGGGGCACTATAGTCATCAACATGACATCTTTGCAGATTTGCCCAATGCAATATGTCATTTGATTTCTTGACTGATGTTTCCATAGATGTTGGTTGTTGGTCCACCTAGGATTAGAGAAGAAAAAGATCTAAGAGAGAATAGAAGTATGCAAGACTTCTTGAGTCTTAGATCAGGAACTATCACAGTATCACTGCTGCCACATTCTAAGAGACATAGTAATTCATAAAACCTACTCAGATTCATGTCAGGGAGGAATACATTTTACCTCTTGATGGGAGAAACAGCAAAGTTACATTGAAAAAGTATAGATTCAGGGAGAGATAGAGGATTGGGGTATATTCTGCAATCAATCTGTTGTATTGATCCTCTTTGCTTATATGAACAGAGTTATCATCACTTGATGCTAGAGATCACATGATAGAATTTCAAAAGACCAAAGACTTATTCACCTTTTTCCAACAACATAAACAATGACTATACACTTGGACATTAACAGGTGAAACACAGGAATCTTTGGAAAGATACTATGGAGAAGCTCAATATGATCAGTCAGAACAAGGCCAGGGGCTGACTGCAGAACAAACCACCAATTGCTCATATGCAAGTTCAAGTTGAAACTGAAGAAAATTAGAATAAGTCCACGAGAGCCAAAGTATGACGTTGAGTATATTCCACCTGAATTTCGAGGCCATCTCACGAACAGATTTGACATGTTGAACACTACTGACTGAAGACCAGAAGAGTTGTGGAATGACATCAGGGACATCATACATGAAGAAAGCAAGAGGTCATTAAAAAGAGAGTAAAGAAAGAAAAGACCAAAATGAATGTCAGAAGAGACTCCAAAACTTGCTCTTGAACATCAAGCAGCTAAAGCAAAAGGAAGAAATGATGAAGTAAAAAAGCTGAACAGAAGATTTCAAAGGACAGCTCCAGAAAACAAAGTAAAGTATTATAATGACATGTGCAAAGACCTGGAGATAGAAAACCAAAAGGGTAGAATATTTTCCCAATTTCTTAAGCTGAAAGGATTTAAGAAAAAATTCAAGCTTCTACTTGCAATTTTGAAGGATTCTATGGGGAAAATATTAAAGGATGCAGGAAGCATCAAAAGAAGATGGAAGGAATACACAGAGTCACTATATCAAAAAGAAGGAGTCGATGTTCAGCCATTTCAGGAGGTAGCATATGATCAGGAACCTATGGTACTGCAAGAAGAAGTCCAAGCTGCACTGAAGACACTGGAAAAAAAACAAAGCTCCAGGAATTGATGGAATACCAACTGAGATGTTTCAATAAATGGATACAGCACTGGAAGTGCTCCCTCATCTATGCCAAGAAATTTGGAAGACAGGTACTTGTCCAACCAACTAGAAGAGATCCATATTTATACCTATTCACAAGAAAGGTGATCCAGTGGAATGCGGAAATTGTTGAACAATATCAATGTCACACGCAAGTAAAATTTTATAGGGCTACAGCAGTATATCGACAAGGAACTGCCAGAAATTCAAGCCTGATTCAGAAGAGGACGTGGAACCAGGGATATGATTGTCGATGTCAGATGGATCCTGGCTGACAGCAGAGAATATCAGAATGATATTTACCTGTGTTTTATTTACTATGCAAATGCTTTCGACTGTGTGGATCATAACAAATTACGGATAACATTGCAAAGAATGGGAAATCCAGAACACTTAATTGTGTTCATGAAGAACCTGTACAAAGATCAACAGGTAGTCGTTCAAACAGAACAAGGTGATACTGTGTGGTTTAAAGTCAGGAAAGGTGTGTGTCAGGGTTGTATCCTTTCACCATACCTGTTCAAACTCTATGCTGAGCAAACAATCTGAGAAGCTTGACTATATGAAGAATGGGGCATCAGTATTGGAGGAAGATTAATTAACAACCTGTGTTATGCATATGACACAGTCTTGCTTGCTGAAACTGAAGAGGACTTGAAGTACTTACTGATGAAGATCAAAGACCACAGCCTTCAGTATGGATTACACCTTAACATAAAGAAAACAAAAATCCTCACAACTGGACCAATAAAAAACATCATGATAAATGGAGAAAAGATTGAAGTTGTCAAGGATTTTATTTTACTTGGATCCACAATCAACACCCATGGAAGAGGCAGGTAAGAAATCAAAAATGCATTGTATTGGGCAAATCTGCTGCAAAAGACTTTGTTAAGGTGTAGAAAAGCAAAGATGTCACCTTGATGACTAAGGTGTGCATGACCCAAGCCATGGTGTTTTCAGTCACCTCATATGCATGTAAAAGCTGGATGATGAATAAGGAAGACTGAAGAAGAATAGACACCTTTGAATTATGGTGTTGGCGATCAATGCTGAATATACCATGGACTATCAAAAGAATAAAAAAATCTGCCTTGGAAGAAGTGCAAGCAGAATGCTACTTGGAAGCAAGGATGGTGAGACCACATCTCGCATACTTTGACATTGTATCAGTAGAGATCAGTCACTGGAGAAAGACATCATTTTTTTTCTTTTTTTTTTTATTGTACCTCAGGTGAAGGCTTACAGAACAAACAGTTTCTCATGAAACAGTAGTACACATACTGTTTTATGACATTGGTTAACAACCCAACAACATGTCAACCCTCTAACTTCTCAACCTAT
>NW_004444071.1:1237784-1339121 GCF_000243295.1 Trichechus manatus latirostris | reverse complement strand
CCCCCCCCCCCAAAAAAAAACAGAAAAAAATGACCAATGAGAAAAGAAATGCCCTCAGGAATCCCTCTGCACGTCTGTGCAAAGAGAGTGGGTAGTCTCCTTGCCACGCAACACCACCTGGCCAGAAAGGGGTCCCAACTCAAGAAAAGGAAAAGAAAACAAACAAACAATTCAAAACAAATGAACAAAAGCCCCGGGATCCCACCAGCACAGCAGTCCGGACCAGGCAGCAGCTCCACACTCGAACGGAGCTCCACAGCCCCTTAGGAAGAAGCAAAGATGGCACACGGAGCCAGGTATTTGAGGGAAAGGAGGAGGAGGTGGCTAGAGGTAAGGAAGAAATCAAAAGAAGCAGAAAAAAAAGCAACACTAGCAGCCAACAAATGGCACTCAGAGAGCCAGCTAGTGCAGGCTGCTGTTTCTCAGACAAGAGACTGTGTCTGTATGAAGCAGAGGGGGCTGAGTGTGGGTGAAGATGGGTAGGGAGTGGGAAAGCGTATATCACAAATTACCAGAGCTCTGCAGCCCCTCAGGAGAAGCAAAGATGGAGCACGGAGCCAGATATTTAAGTGAAAGGAGGGGGAGGTTGTGAGAGGTAAGGAAGAAATCAAAAGAAGTGGAAAAAAGCAACACCAGCAGCCAACAAATGACACTCAGAGAGCCAGCCCGTTCGGGTGTGTGGAATCCAAGCAGCCGGTGTTTCCCAGTCAAGAGATTGTGGCCTCAGGAAGCAGAGTAGGCCGAGTCCGGGTGAAGAAGTGTGGGGGGTGGGAAAGCGTATATCACAAATTACCGGTTGTTTTGTCTCCTGCTGTATGCTCCGTGAGGATGCTTTCTCATACTCCCTGTTTGCTAGTGTCCGTTAGGAGTCCAAGATGGCGGATCCACGCTGTATTAGCTTGTAGGGGACCTCTGCATGAATAGCTCCTCGCTCTCCATTCTCTGTCAGTTTTCTCACTCCATTTGGTGCTTGGCTGAGTTTTTTCTCTTCATTTGATGTTTTAGGGTTTCAGGATTGTTGTATTCTCTGTTTGGCTTAGTTTTTTGGATCTTTGCTGTGGAGGGACGCCGTGGTGCTTCTGCCTATAGCGCCATTTTGCTGGAACCTCTGAAAGACATCATTCCTGATAAGGAAGAGTGCCAGTGAAAAAGAAGAAGACCCTCAACAAGATGGATTGCAACAGTGGGTGTGATTTAGAAAATAATATTTGGAATCATTATTCCCTGACCTTGAGCATGGAGAAATGTGACCCTGCTGGAGCTGGGCCTTCATGGACTTACAAAGACACATCAACTAGGCCCTAAGATAAAGACAATAGATGGGACAATCTCAGAAATCATCTTAAGGAAGTTTTCACAAAAGGGCAATCAAATAGAACACAAAAGACTTCCAACTTTTTGTCTTTTTCTATTAGCATTTAGTGAATAGAAATTTGTTGGACCAATGAAGACCCTCCTGACTGTCATTACTGAAACCTGTACCAATGATTGTTAAGAAAGATGATTCAAAATGTAAGATCACAGTTTCTAGCCATTCTGTGAAAAGGTGATGCTTTCACTGATTCTACCCATTTTGTGATGTCGATATATACTGATGATTCTGTAACCTTACTTGGATTTGGGCAGACATTCCAGCTCTGGCAGCATGCTTGTCTGCTTCCCAGTTTTGTCCTTTTGAATATATGCTGAATAATACTTTCTTTTTGCTTTACTAAACTTTATGATGTTTTTCCCCTATAGCAGCTACAACTGTGGGCTCAAGCATAACAAGGTTGTGAGGATGGCTCAGGACTTGGCGGTGTTTTGTTCTTTTGTAAATAGGGTTGCTATGAGTTGGAACCGACCAGATGGCACCTAACAACAACAAAAACGATAGACGTGGATATTGCCAGATGGAATACACAGGAATCAAATCAACTACATTTGTGGAAGGGGCAATGGAGAAGGTCAATATCATCAGTCAGAACAAGGCTAAGACCAACTATGGAATAGACCATCAATTGCTCGTATGCAAGTTCAAGTAGAAGGTGATGAAAATTAAAACAAGTCCACCAGAGCCAAAGTACAACCTTGAGTATAACCCACCTGAATTTAGAAACCATCTGAATAATAGATTTGACTCATTTCACACTAATGAACAAGGACTAGACGAGTTGTGGAATGACATCAAGGACATCATACATGAAGAAAGCAAAGGGTAATTAAAAAGACAGGGAAGAAAAAAAGACCAAAATATGTGTCAGAAGAGACTCTAACTTGCTCTTGTACTTAGATTAGCTAAAGTGAATGAAAGAAATGCAGAAAAAGAGATGAACAGATTTCAAACGGTGGCTCATGAAGACAAAGTAAAATATTGTAATGAAATATGCAAAGAGTTGGAGTCAGAAAACTAAAAGGGAAGAACATGCTTGGCATTTCTCAAGCTGAAAGAATTGAAGAAAAAATTCAATCCTCCAGTTGCAATATTGAAGGATTTTGCAGGCAAAAACATAGACGCAAGGATGGCGAGACTTCATCTCACATACTTTGGACATGTTGTAAGTAGGGACCAGTTCCTGGAGAAGGACATCATGCTTGGAAAAGCACAGGCTCAAGATGTATTGATTCCAAGGCTCCTAACAACAACACATGTGCAAAATATTGAACAATGCAGGAAGCATCAAAAGAAGATGGAATGAATACACAGAGTTACTGTACCAAAAAGAATTAGTAGACGTTCAACCATTTCAGGAGGTAGCGTATGATCAAGAAATGCCAGTACTGAAGGAAGAAGTCCAAGCTGCACTCACTGAAGGCTCTGGAGAAAAACAAGTCTCCAGGAATTGACAGAATGCCAATTGAGATGTTTCAACAAACAAATGCAATGCTGGAAGCACTCACTCCTCTATGCCAAGAAATTCAGAAGTCAGCTACCTGGCCAACCAATAGGAAGATCCGTATTTGTGCCCATTCCAAAGAAATGTGATCCAATTGTACGTGAAAATTATGAAACAATATCATTACTATCACATGCAAGTAAAGTTTTGCTGAAGATCATTCAAAAGCGGTTGCAGCAGTGCATCAACAAGGAACTGCCAGAAATTCAAGTTGGATTCAGAAGAGGATGTGGAACTAGGGATATCACTGCTGATGTCAGATGGATCTTGCCTGAAAGCAGAGAATACCAGAAAGACGTTTACCTGTGTTTTATTGACTATGCAAAGGCATTCGGCATGTGGTTCATGAAGGATTATAAACAACATTGAGAAGAACGGAAATTCCAGAACACTTAATTATGCTCCTGTGGAAACTGTATGTAGACCAAGAGACAGCATTCAACCAGAACAAGGGAATATACTGAGTGGTTTAACAGGAAAGGTATGCATCAGAGTTGTATCCTTTCACCTTACTTATTCAATTAGTATGCTGAGCAAATAGTCTGAGAAGGAGGACTATATGAAGGAGATGTGTTATCCAGATGGCACAATCTTGCTTGCTGAAAGTTAAGAATATTTAAAGCACTTACTGATGAAGATCAAAGACTACAGCCTTCAATATAGATTACGCCACAAAAAAAAAAAAAAAAAAACCTATACCAGTCAATTCTGACTCATAGAGAACTTGTAGGATAGTGTAGAACTGTCCCATAGGATTTCCAAGAAGCCGCTGATGGATTCAACTGTGGACTTTTTGGTTAACAGCCAAACTCTTAACCACTGCACCACCAGGGATCCATATAGATTACACTTCAACATAAAGAAAATAAAATGTTCAGTACTGGACCAATAAGCAACATCATGATGGAGAAAGTATTGAAGTTGTCATGAATTTTATTTTTTTGGGATCCACAATCAAGGCCTATGGAAGCAGCAGGCAACAAATCAAAGGACATATTTCATTGTGTAAATCTGCTGCAAAAGACCTCTTTGTTGTTTTTGTTAGGTGTTGTTGAGTCAGTTCTAACTCATAACGACCGTAAGTACAACAGAAGAAACACTACCTGGTCCTGTGCCATCTTCACAATCGTTATGCTTGAGCCCACTGTTGCAGCCACTGTGTCAATTCATCTCTTTGAGGGTCTTCCTCTTTTTCACCGACCGTCTACTATACCAAGCATGATGTCCTACTCTAGGGACTGCTACCTCCTGATAACATGTCCAGTGTATGTGAGACGAAGTCTGGCTATCGTCTCTTCTAATGAGCATTCTGGCTTTACTTCTTCCAAGACAAATTTGTTTGTTCTTCTGGCAGTCCATGGTATAGTCAACATTCTTAGCCAACACCACAATTCAAAGGCATCTTCTCTTCTTTGGTCTTATTTATTCATTGTCTGTTTTAAAGACCTCTTTAAAGTGTTAAAAAGCACAGACGTCACATTGAGGACCGAAGACTGAAGAAGAATTGATGCCTTTGAATTATGGTGTTGGTGAAGAATATTGACTATACCATAGATTGCCAGAAGATAGAATAAGTTTGTCTTAGAAGAAACACAGCCATAATGCTCCTTAGAAGCTAGGATGGAGAGACTTAGTCTCAAGTACTTTAGCCATGTTATCAGGAGGGACTAATCCCTGGAGAAGGACATCATGTTTGGTAAAGTACAGGATCAGTGAAAAAGAGGAAGATCCTCAAGGAGCTGGATTGACATAGTGGTTGCAACAATGTGCTCAAACATAGCAACAATTGCTAGGATGGTGCAGGACTGGGCAGTGCTTCTTTGTTGTACATAGTGTTGCTATGAGTGGGAACCGACTCCACAGCATGTAACAATGACATTGAGCATTTGTCTTTTTGCCCTTTTATGTCTAATTTTCTTTTTATATATTTTGATATTATTTGCATTAATTTTTTCCACCCCCCAGGGATTACCACTTTTATCATTAGATATGTTACTCTTCACTTCAATAATGCTTCATGCCTTAAAGTCTAATATTTTGTCTAATATTACCAGCAGCATCACTAAGGGGATGCAGGGTGTGTGGAACACACAAGGTGACACCGTAAGAGGGGATGACACCAGAGCACAACAGTGCCTGGCTTTGGCGGGCCACACCCTACTCTGCTGGTTCTGGCTGTCTCTCAGGCCTCTGGGCACTGCTCAGTTCCCATAGGTGGCCCATCGTCCAGTTCAGTGGCACTGATCCTACCCCTTCAGGCCCGGAGAGGCGGCAGTGTGGGTATGAGCTGCAGGCTAAGGGCGGAGGCAGAGCTGGCTCTAGCTGCAGGTTTTGGAGCCCCAGAGCTAGGATGAGTCATGCATTCTGTCCCTGAGAAGGAAGCGTTGCCAGCAAGGCCTGGCTATTGGCTTGCGTCCCTTGATGCGGGAGGCAGTATGGCTGCTCCACCAGCCCCTGCAGCAGAATGTGACAGTCCCTGTTAGCCACCATTGCCTTCTGCAGAGCTGGCCCTGCTAGCTCAGTCACTTTAACCACATGAAAGCATGTAAATGTAAACACATTTAAGCTGTGTTTATGATGTTGTAATTTAAAGGTGTAATTTTAATTTTGCTAGTAGTTTATTTCACTACTATTGCCAATATACTCGGTGATGTATGGGAATTATGATTTATGAGTAATATTAGTACAAAAGGATTCTATCTGCTCTGGTAAGTGAGAAGGTCCATTGGAGGGGTGACATCATGAGTTATCTCATTGGGTGACACCCTAGTGATGTCACTATCACTATAGATATATATACAAGCCTTCTTTGGATTAAAGTTTGTGTAGTTTATCAGTCTATTCTTGTATTTTCAACATTTTTCTATCCCATGAAAAGGTTGTCTCTTTTAATTGGTGTATAATAACTATTTATATGTAAATTAGAGTATTTTGTACTTTAATATTTAGTGTAATCATGAAGATATACTTATTTATACGATCATATTCTTTGTTTTCTATTTATCTCATTTTTTCTTTTTTTATCCTTTCTTGACTTTTTTTATATTTTAGAAAAAAGATTTTGTTCTTTTGTTTTTAGCTTATTGCTTTTGTGTTATTTTAGTATTATTTTAGTCCTTGCCTTTAAGAGTTTATGATCCTTCCTTAGCTTTAAAATTTATTATGAATCAATAATCTTATCTCTTGTTTTTGCTCCATTTAACCCCTTCTTGTCCTGAGTGCTCATGTGCAGTAAAAAAATTTATAACTTGTAATCTTACAGTACTTTTTTTTTTTACTTTTTTCTTTATATTTTTTAAAACTTCTTCTGTATCCCTGTACTTTCATTTATTACTCTTCTTTTAGTCAATGAAACAAACTGTCTCTTTCCTTATTTGCCTGAAAATATCTTTATTTTAATTGTCTAAAGGTATGTCTGTGGATATAGCATTTAGATTTGCTGTTATTTTTTTTTTAAAATCACTTTGAAGATGTCATTCTTTGTCTTCTACATTCTATTTAGTTGTTTATTTATTTCTGAGAAGTTTGTTCTCAGTATCTGGATTTTTTTTTTTTTTTAATAGTAGTAACCCCACTTTCCACCACCTTGGTTACTTTTAGATTTTCTATTTGTCTTTAGTTTTAAGCAGTTTTACAATGTACCAAAGGGAGGCTTTTACTAATCTAGTTTTTTTTTAAATCATTCTTGGGGTTTGTAGCACTTCTAAATCTGTATAGTGAGGTTATTTTAAAAAATTTTTCTTAATAGGATTTATTTTTTAGAGAAGTTTTAGATTTACATACAAATTTTATAGCAAGTACAGTGTTCCCATATACTCTTTGTCTCCCGTACACATAGTTTCTCCAATTATTAGCATTTTGTATTTTTGTGGTGATGAACCAATACTGATACATTATTATTGACTAAAGTCTATTGGTTATACTATAGTTCACTCTTCGTGTTGTACTGTTCTTAGAGCGCTGGTGGTGCAGCGGTTAAGAGCTACAGCTGCTAACCAAAAGGTCAACAGTTCAAATCCACCAGCTACTCCTTGGAAACACTATGGATCAGTTCTACTCTGCTCTGTAGGGTTGTTATGAGTCAGAATCGACTCACAACAACAAAAAAATGGGTTTTAAAAGATGCATAATACTATCTATCCACTCTTATTGTATAAAGTAGAATAGTTTTACTGCCCCTGTAATGCCCTGTGATCTACCTATTCATCCCTTCTTGCCTCTGAACCCCTGGTAACCAGCAACCGCTAATTGTCTTACTGCCTCTATAGTTTTGCCTTGTCCACAATGTCAGTTGGAATAAAGCAGTATGTAGCCTTTTCAGACTGGCTCCTTTCACCAGTAATATGCATTTAATATTTTTCCATGTCTTTTCATAGCTTGTTATCTCATTTATTTGTATCATTGAATTATACTACATTTAATGGATGTACTTGAGTTATCCATTTACCTTCTGAAGTACATCTTGGATGCTCTTAATTTTAAACAATGGATTCCTTATTAAATATTGCTTCTGTCTCATTCTTTAACTTTTATCAGAATAAAAGTATTTATGTATTTATTTTAGTATTCTTTGCAATATTTCTTATCTATTGTCTGAAACATTTCTTATCTTTTCGTATAATTGTCGACTATAGATAAGTTATTTTAAAGTTTTTGGCTGGTAACTCCAATATCAGCTTTGCCTCTGGGTCAATTTGTATTTTTTTGTGTGTGCATATTTTAAGTTGAATCTCATCTTCCTATTGTCAAAAAATAAACAACTCAGAACACCATTAATAGATTGCTATGCAGGTTTAATAGACAATTTGTAACTGGGTAACATTATTTACCAAGTAAATGAGTGCTCCAGTTTATCAGGATTCTAAAAGTGCTTAATATACAATGTCATCAGGAACTTCTGAACAAAATTTCTGATTGGTTGACATTTGTGTAACTTTGCTAAACAGTTACAAGACAATCACAAGATAAGTGAGTCTTGGTTACAAGACTTCTGAAGATTTGAAAACAAGATATGTTCATTCATTTTGAAAACAGGATATGTTCATTCACCATGAAAACAGGATATGTTCATTAGTTTTGAAAGCAGATTGTGTTTATTAATTTTGATTTTTTTCTGAAAGAATTCGTTTTAAGTGAAAGTTAATGGATAATGGAAACCAACTTTCTGGTTTCAGCGGGCCTGGTCACCTAGAAACAATTATATGAAACAAGCTACTTTTAAAGGTTAGTTTATAGCATAGTTAAAAGATTATTTATTTGTTACAGGGCACAGATTTTTAACAACATTTAACAAGATGACCTTTAGTGTCATGGGTAAGAGAATTCTTTATGCTTTCATGATGAAAAATTTATCATTTTTTACACAGTACTCCTGTATGGTTTTGATTGAATACTGGACATTATCTTATGGCAATTCTAGATCTAACATTATGCTCTGGATGATGTGATTAGATTGCTTTCTGAAGAAAAAAAGAAACTAAATTAAATAAATGTGTTTTGAGATTAAAAAGTATTTTTCGATTTACTTAATTTAGATTTTACTTGACCTTAATTAACATGAGTCTATGGATCCATTCATAAGTTCTGTGAGCCCACCAGATTACGTGAAAATTGTTTTTGCATGTATTTCTTTTGAGTATATGGACTCTTGAGGAATGAGGGAATAGGTTCATAATTTTTGCCAGATGTGCTGTATATCATCTATGAAAAATGTTTTAGTATAATCTTTCTAGTTTGAACAACCTTACTCAGTTTTTAGTAAGGAAGTTTTCAAAATAAATTTTTGTATGTAATGGAGATAATAAAAATTGGTTACTTTCTACAGATACATTTGTTATCAAAAGTTGCTTATACGTAAGTAGCCTACATGCTAATCCTTGGGAACTATTCTGTAGAAAAGGAAAATAAAAAAGGGTTGATACTCAACTCAGAAGAAATTACATGATTAAAAAACCTAAGAAAGTGAAGGGTGAGAAATAATCAAACAGTAAATGGCAAGAGTAAAAAATGAATTGCTGACATGAAACCAGGGAAAGAAAAAGCTCCTCTTACGTAATTACATACATTTTATGATAATGAGAGATGAGGCACATGAAAGAGAATGATGGAAAAAAGTAATTGTTAAAACAAAAATTCCATGATACAGATTACTTATTTTTATAAATAAAGGAGAGTAGTTTAAAATTAGTGTAATATTCAAACGATCTTTTCAAAAATTATAAGTAATATTTACAGCATGTGTTATATATCTTTATGTTGATGGCTCACATACCTTGGAACCTTAAATTTCTGTAAAAATATTTTTTTCTGTCCCTTGGTCCCTTTGGCAGGTGCACATTCTCTATAAACTAAAGCAGATATTTGAACATTAGTATAGCTACCTGATTCAAAACTTAAAAAAATAAAAATTCACAACTTAGATGTTTTATTGATCTTTAAAAACAGCAGATAACAATCTTAAACCTGACAAAATTAGGCTTAAATTGTCCACAGAAATTTTTGTTTTAATCCATTACTGTCCTAGTTTTCCTATAATTCTTAATTTGAATATCAAGAGTCCATAATTAAAAATATATATATTTAATTGAAAACCTTCTTTTTTAACTGAAAACATTTCTTACAGAAAAAAAAAAAATGTCTTCTTTATCCTTTGGAATAGAAGTACAAGTAACATCCAAAAAACAAAAATATATAATCATTCTGAAATTATAAACTAAATATGGAATCTTTACGTCTCCATTTTCAAGCTCAAAGAATTGCTTCCTTCTTCTCAATAACAGATAATCAAACAGATATTCACTGACAATCTAGCAATTTTAAGTCTGTTTTCTCTCTGCATTGGGTAGGTGGAAGAAACAATTTCTTCACTAGACAAGACCTAAGCATTTACTGGGTCTGTTTCATGTCTTTCTTGAGGTCTCCTTAGAAAGATATTTTACTGAGCTATTAAATTCCATGTGGCTGACTAGGTAACAAATAGAAAAGACAGAAGCTGGGGGCCACAGGGGTTTGCAGTTGTCAGCATGGTGATAAGCCAGTGCGCTATCATCAGAAACTAGAGTACTTAAGTGATACTGGCTGCAGTTGTGGTCAGAATTTATGGGCCTCAAGTGACTCTGTGTGTATGTGCACCCTACCTATCCTAATATCAGTTTCTGTTTTGCTGGAGTCTGCATTATAAAACTTCACTGATCCTCCTGCACATAGTCTTTACTTCTCTAACATCAAAAGAATCAGAAGGATCATATGGTTTAAAATGTAAGAAAAATAAATACTGCAGACAAAAAAAAAAAAAATAGAAGATTGGTACAAGTAAAACAATACCCAAAAGATTGTAGGAGTTCCTAGGTAGTAAAAACAGTTAAGTGCTCAGCTGTTAACCAAAAGGTTGGAGGTTGGAGTCTACCTGGAGGCACTTCAGAAGAAAGATCTGGTCATCTATGTCAGCTTTGACAACGCTGTGGAGCACAGTTCTACTCTGACACACATGGGGTCACCATCAGTTGGAAGCGATTTGATGGCAACTTGTAAAAAGACTGTGGGTAGTTGACAATCCAAATAGAAAATTGGAATTTAGTAGGCCTACAACAGAACTATACAAGGGACACTATCTTAGTCCTCTAGTGCTCCTATAACAGAAATACCACAAGCGGATGGCTTTAACAAAGAGAAATTTATTCTCTCACAGTCTGGTAGGCTACGAGTCCAAATTCTGGGTGTCAGCTCCAGGGGAAGGCTTTCTTTATCGGCTCTGGAAGAAGGTTCATGTCATCAATCTTCCCTTGGCCTATGAGCTTCTCCGAGCAGGAACCTGACGTCCAAAGGACATGCTCTGCTCCCAGCACTGCTTTTTTGGTGGTATGAGGTCCCCACATCTATCTGCTTGCTTCTCTCTTTTATATCTCAGAAGAGATTGGCTTGAGACATTATCTAATCTTACAGATCTCATCAATATAACTGCCACTAATCCATCTCATTACATCACAGTGATAAGATTTACAACACATAGGGAAATCACATCAGATGACAAAATGGTAGATAACCATACAATACTGGGAATCATGACTTAGCCAAGTTGACAGATATTTTTGGGGGACACAATTCAATCCGTGACACTAGCAGATAATAATTCATCCTTTGATTGCAAAGTGCATAAATAAAAAAAGGGCCATCTGAAAATAGTGTATTTATTGGTCAAGTAGAGCCTCTGAAAGGAATTGGCTATGAAATCTGTACATAATAGGTCAGGAAGGGGTTTAAAAGATTTAAATAGCTTAAAAAGTTTTGTTTTTGTTATTCCTTATTTCTTTGTCTTTCATCTTTTTTTTCCTACCCTATGACAATGGCAGCTTAAATGAACTGATTTTTCACAGTGAACCAAATTCTTTTACCCCATGCCCTGAAGCTGTCAGGGAAGGAAAGAATTTCTGAAATAAATAATAAAAGAAGAAAACACCAAATGTAAAATATTTTACAGGCAGTGTCCTTTTAAGATCACTTTGCCTCAAATTATTTGTTCCTACAGAAAACTCAACAAGGAAACAAAGTAATGGCTTTTTCCTCTTCCTTTTTAATGTATGCCACAAAACATGATAATTAAACAAGAAGATAGAATCAGGGATGATATTTCAAGGAGAACATGGTTAAAAGATGGAGTTAATTGCAGGACACACTTGAACCTATTGTATAAGACATTAAATATCCATGACTACTCCCAGGTGACCCGCTCTCTGATAGTTTCTTAATCTGACGAAAATTCAGAAATCATAGGTCAGATTCCCCAAGAAAGAGATTCGTATGCAGGTGGTTACTGGGGAGTACTCATAAAAACAACAACTACTGGGGAGTGAGGGAAGCTGAATTGACCTGATGAAGAAGGAAGAAGCAAGAGAAACTTCAGCTGGATAACTTTCGAGAAGTCCTAAATTGAGGCAAGAGGCTCAGACCTTTGTTGTATTTTATCCACTAGTCATTAGATGTGAGTTGCCTCCAAGGAGGAGAGGAGGCAGTTCCCTTTAGCCAAGAGCAATATCTGAAAAGGGTGGAGGGGGTAGGCTGTGAGTCTTTAGTCAACAGCAATTACCCTTCTGATCATTTATCCTTGATTTCCTTTGGTTGTATAGATTGAGTGATACCCCTGTTGGCCACACATCTAAATTTTCCCTAGAGTTCCATGCTCTGTTAACCATCTCCATAGTTCTCTGCTTCTGTTTTGTTCTGTTGTACATAGGGTCCCTAGGAGTCAGAGCCGACTCCACTTCACCTAACAGTGACAATAGGTCTCTGGCAGTCAGACCTCACTCGCTTCCATTCTAACTTTTCTACTATTATCCTAACCCTACCTAGCTTGTTTCTTATTAATAAGACTTGCCACCTGGTCTCTATTATTTTGGAACTCTGTTATCACTAAAACCTCATTTTATGCGTACATGTATTTGTGCTGGAGAGAAGAAAAGTGAGTCATATGTGATGTTGACTCTTTTCCGGGGTGGTTTTGATGATGTTTACAGGTAATTTCTTTGTATATGATTTTCTTGAAGGGATACAACTTCTCATGTAATCTTCGTTTTCTTATTACCTAGAGGCCTGTTAAGGAATAGACCATAAATAAATTCCTGAAAGACGATTGTCTGATTGACTGAAGAAATAGTAAAAATACTTGCCACTAGGTTGTTGAGTGCCATTGAGTTAATTCTGATTCTTACTGTAAATTGTGATGGGCATTTTTTTCTAATTTATTTTTCATCCTTCCTGTTTTCCTGCCTTCCTTCCCTCCCCCTTCCTCCTTCTCTTCTTTTCTTTTTTTCCTTTATATCTTACTCTTTCCCTCCATTTACTTACCTTCCCTATTTGTGTTCTCCCTCTGTCTCTATCCTTCTGTCTCTCTCTCTTAATATTAGTCAGATATGAGGTGAATTAATGGAAATTCATTATGGTTATATTTTTAATTTAGTCTTGCTTTACCTAACATTTTACGTACTGATGTAGAATTGTCTTTAATTATGAAAAAACTTATAAAACGTTATGTTCAACCATGAGGAAAACAAGGTTTTTAAATTTAAAAAAACAATTTTTAAAGATTAGAATATGGAAAGGGAAAATAGTAACTTCACAGTGAAAACAATTGGCAGACACTATCTTACCAAAAAAAAACAAACCCATTGCTAATGAGTTGATTCCGACTCATAGCAACCCTACAGGACAGAGTAGAACTGTCACCTAGGTTTCCAAGGAGCAGCTGGTGGATTTGAACTGCTGACCTTTTGTTAGCAACCCTAACTCTTAACCACCGTGCCACTAAGTCTCCATCTTAACAAAGCAATAAATTGTGTTGTTTCATGTTGTTATTATGTACACTCTGATGTGACATGGTAACAAGGGCATTGCACATGTCTGAAGTTTTCTTCCTGGAACCCATAACCCCAATCTAATCATGAGAAAAAAATCAGTCAAACTTAAATTGAGGGTCTTTCTAAAAGAAAAAAAAGAAAAGTATTTGAGTAAAGCTCTTCAAAACTGTCAAGGTCACGAAAAGAAAGAAAAGAATAAGAAATTATTATTTTTAGATTAGAATAGAGGAGACCAAGGAAACCTAATGACTAAATGCAGTACGGTATCCTGGATGGGATTCTGGAACACAAAAAGGACATTAGTAGGTAAACTGGTAACATCTGAATAAAGTCTGTAATTTAGTTAAGAGTAACACATGTGTACTAATTTCTTAGTTTTGACAAATGTATCATGGTTACATAAGATAATAATATTAAGGAATACTAAGGAACTACTAACATTAAGGAACATTTTTATTTTTTGACTTTATGATGGCACACTTAAAGACGTGGACAAGGAAATAATCACGGATTTTTTTTTTCTCCAGTTACTGACACATATCAGTCAGGGTTCAATCGAAGAAGTAGAATTAGTAGGAGATAGATAGATAGATATAGAAAGACAGACAGACAGACAGATAGATAGATAGATGGATTTATTACATAAGGTTGGATAATGCAATTGTGAGGGCTGGCTAAGCAGTCTCTGCAAGGCTGTCTCCACCTTTAATGTTGAGAAATGATCGCCTGATTGTGCTAACGTTGGAGCACAAAGTCCACAGTCAGTCAGGAAGATCACAAGCTGACTGGAGCTCCATGAGCACCAGCTGGAACCACAAGAGGATGAACTGTAGCCTGTATCCATTGTGTTGCCTCTGGCCTTGTTGAGGAGCCTGTAGAAGTTGCAGCCTTTCCTCACAGAGCTGAAGACACATGCTTCTAGCCCAGGAGTCAGAGATAATAAAGATCCAGGGACAGAGAATAATAGGTCTGTCTGGTGATTTACATCAGTGGAGTGAGTCAGCAGAGGCACAACAAGGTGTTTGTGGTACAAAATGGCTGCTACTCCCTTCCTAGTATTTCTTTGACAAGGTGATTATGCTTTGACCAATAAATGTTTTCTTGAATTCTGTGTTTCCCTGGAATCCTGCTTGATATAGCAAGGACCCAGCTTCATTAATATGTTGCATTTTTATCTATAATTCAAGCACTGTTTTCTAGATTTGTCTCAAGACATAAGATAATGTAAGTCTGTTAATTACTCAGGCACATTTGCATTTTGTTTTCTACAAGATAGAATGTAGATGTTAATAGAGCCCTTAATACTCTTATTCATTTCATTAAATATTAATATATATTAATAAATATAAATATCTACCATAATGTGTTGGATATATATATACACAATGCTTTGCTCTCAAAGCCCGTACGTGCATAGCCATGGATTTTGAGATAAGTTTCTGACTTAATGAATTTATAAATACAACAAAATGACTATCTCTGCATTACCAAGATTTTAGTTATGAATAGTTTTCAGCTACATATTAAGCATGAGAAATTAACTCTCAGATAAATTGGGAACAAAAAGAGATTCTTGTAGCTCTTAAGATACATTGTGAAATGCTTCAATGATACTTTGTTAATTTTATTCCAAAGTATATTTTAAAAATGCCTGTAGAAATCTAAGAGTGTTTCTTTTTAAATCATGAAACTTGCCCCAGATTGCCAAAAATGCAGCCATCAGCATTCCTTAATGACAGCAGCTTAGTGCTGTCAGACGTCTTATCTCTCCTGTTGCACGGTTGATGTTTTTTATCATTGCATACAAACATTAAAATGGAACCATAATCCTACCTTAGTTATATAGAAGGTCTCCAGCTGCTCCTGTGATATTTCTAGACTCTATCTGCTAAAGAAACTAGGCACACATATATGAGAGAACATGTTAATAAGTTGCAAAGTAACACAATTAAGGTAGATGATAAATAATGGAGAAATAAAGATAAATTAAAGGAAAAAATCAAAGGAGACTGATCTCTTAGTAATATGACAAATATCAGATGGGATCTATGGAGTGGAACACAAATACCTGCCTGTTATTCCTTATATCAGGTTATTTTCCAGAAGCATATCATTAACTCATGCTACAGTATGATTCTTTGCATACGTTGACTTCTTATGCCAGACATAAAAAACCCAGGATATTTTATTGTAATATTTATACAAAGAACCTGAAGACATCATTTTATGCATAAAATGACAAAGAGTAGCAGCTATAATAACAGTTATGAAATCTTAAAACTCATAGTATATAAATTGGTTTTAGCTTTACTAAAATGACGTTGCATTGGGTAAATCTGCTGCAAAAACTTCTTTGAAGTGTTGAAAAGCAAAGATATCACTTTGAGGACTAAGGTGTGCCTGACCCAAGCCATGATTTTTTCAATCACCTCATATATATGTGAAAACTGGACAATGAATTATGGTGTTGGTGAAGAATATTGAATATACCATGGACTGCCAGGACAACTAACTAATTTGTCTTGGGAGAAGTACAGCCAGAATGCTCCTTAGAAGCGAAGATGGCGAGACTTCGTCTCATGTACTTTGGACATGTTATCAAGAGGGACCAGTTCCTGGAGAAGGAAATCATGCTTGGTAAAATACAAGGTCAGGGAAAAAGAGGAAGATCCTCAACTAGATGGATTAATACAGTGGCTGCAACAATGGGATAAAATATAACAATGATTGTGAAGATGGTGTAGACTAGGCAGTGTTTCGTTCTGTTGTACATAGGATCACTATGAGTTGAAACCGACTTGATGGCACCTAACAACAACAATAATACAGGCTCCACCAGAACAGAAACATGCTAGTTAAGGAATTCTCCGGCTCTTAATTAGGGAAGAACTGAAAATTGGGGAAAATAAACCAAAACTCTATATGATAGTACATTTACAGTTATTAGATCTATGTATGATCAACATAATTGTACAATGAAATACATACAACTAAATTAAATACTTAATTACCAAATATTTATTTTTATAAACCCTTAATTGTCAAAAATGATTAGGTTTTACTTGTCAGCTTTACTAGTTGTGTGAACTCAAACAGCTATTTCAATTGATTCAGTTTTCTTATCTGTAAAGTAGGAATTCTGTTATTTCTCTCAGGATTTTAATAATTATTGCATTGCTCTCTCCTTCCCTGCCTCCCATCCTTATTAAGCCCATACAACTAATTTTATCCTCAATACCTTTCTCAAGGATTCCTCACTTCCACCTCACTCTATGTTGACTCCCAAATTAAAATTATTTTGTTAAGTATTTAGTTATTTATTCCCTGTCTCTCCTCATTGCCCCCTAAGCTCCAAGATGGTAACTTGCCTATATTACTGTATTACTAGTTCTTAGTCTAATGCTTGGAACAGAGTGGAACTATGAATATTTGTTGAATGTAAGAATAAACATAGGAAAAAAAAAACCTTATATAAACTTGGCATAAAAAAATTCAATAAAAGATATTTTCCTCCCTTTCAAGTTAGTTTTACATCTGAATTTCAGGTTAATCTTATACCACTTTCTTCACATCACTACTTTATTCAAATAACATTTTTTATTATAAAACAGTAAAACTTTTCACTATTCATGGCTTTCCAAAATGTAAACTCGAATTGCCTTTCTCACGTGACTTTTGGCTCTGTTACCTAAAGTCATGCTTTCAACCATATTAATCTCCATAGTTTTTGCTTCCTTCAATTGCTCTACCTGAAATGCCTTTCATTACTACCTTGTTCTGCCTTCCAAATTCAGCCTTAATTCGATCATGGGGATCTCCCTTGGAGGGAGAGTAAATGGTATCTGTAGGTTTATCTCCTCTCAGTATTAAGCCTAACATTTGCCCTGAAGTGAACAAGTAAAAAGTGAAATTAACATCATGAATTTTAAGATTAAAAAAAGCACTAAAGATATTAATGTAGTGCAAAATCAAACGTTTTAATCTCATATGAAATCTTAAATTTAGCTGATAATTGTGTAGCCTTGGTTGTATCCTCCCTCTAAAAACCTTCCCCTGTTAGAACTTTCCCTGTTTGAAAGCAATTTGTTTCTACTCTGCAATCATAAAGCATTTATTGTTTACAACAATTGTTTTAACAATTAATTATTTCTATATAAGCTCCTTGTGGGAATGTAGTCGTTTATGAATATTCTAAAATTTGGCCTTGCACATAATAAATGCTCAGTAATTTGGGGTTAATCGAATAAATTCCATGTTACATTGTAGAATGCCAATTCAATTTTGTAACCTGTCTTTATAGGACAGATACTGATCCCACTAACAAAATTGCTTATGTGGTAATTAACATCATTAAGATAAATTAAACCAATGGATCAGATGTCCATTTCCTTAGTCTTTATAAAACTAGTTTTAGTGATTAGAAACTTTTCACCAAATTAGCAACACTCATCAAATTAATACGTCTCCTGCTTTCATTCATCCAAAGCACACATAAATTAAAAGATTAGATTAGTCTGAGCAATACTGAAATTTCCACCACTGTTAAATTCATTTAAATAAAAGCTTCTATAAATGTACCCCAAGTAAATAAAGATTTTATAAATATTTCCTAAGGGTAAGTTTCTTTAATTAGTACACTATGATTAAAAAAAAAAAAATGCTAATTTTATTTGATCAGTAACCTCTGAAATGCAAATAACACAATATACTTTAACAAGTTGAATATTATCTTTTGGCATAAAAATGCTAAACTAACAATATTTACTAGCAGCTTTTGGCCATAAATAAAAGAAAAAAAAAAAAAACTTACCGTGAATTGATAATGAATGCTATAGTTTCTCTGTACCATAAAAGTCATAATTTTATGCACAAATGATTGAAGAAATTTTTCTCCCATCACAATTTGCAAGCCTGCTGTGTGGAAACTTCTTTCCCCTGCCGTTTAACAATATTGTGAGCAATGTCTTCAATACATCGGTTAAATTTTTTAATAAAAAGAAATCTCTTATGACTAATTTTTCGTAACATTTAGTCATTGAGAACCTAAATCAGTTGGATGATGTAATCGAAGCTAAGACACCATTTACAAAAATGAGATAATAAAATAGCTAGAGTAAACACCATTTTCGCAGCCCTGGTGGTGTATTGGTTAAGAGCTTGGCTGGTACCTAAAAGGTAGGCAATTCAATCCATCAGCTGTTCCCCGGAAACTGTATGGGATAGTTCTACTCTGTCCTATTGGGATGCTATGAATCAGAATCTACTTGATGGCAACCATTTTAAGGGTAAAAAATGTTTGTCATTAACAATTGAAAACTGCTCCCAAAAATAGAAAATAAATTTAATCAAATGAAAAAACATCAAATGCTGATCAAAGGCTGATCTTCATTTAAAAAAAAAAGTGTTAGTTCTCTCTGAATTATTAAACAAATTTAATATTATGCTCATAAAAGGAATAATGAGATTTTTTTCTGGAAGCTCAACAAGTTAATTAAAAAAAAAAAAACCCAGGGATGTAAAAATAAACAAAAACAACAAGAAAAACTATGAATGAATACAAGCATGTATGACATCTCACATATGTTAAAGGGCAACTTTCAAATCACTGGGAGAAATCAATTCATTAAAAATTAGATTATAATATAATAAACTCCAAAGGGAATAGAGGTTTAAGAGGAAAAAAAAAATAGTGAGAAAGAGAAGTGCTTGGAGAAAATATAGTTGGGTGTTATAAATTGGATGTAGGAAGATTTCTTTACAAACTTGCAGAAAGATTATATATTTTCAAGAATTTTACTTAGAAATGTTCAAATATCCACAAAATAAGAGAGACTAGTATATATAAGAAGGGAAAAATGGTGTATCAGAAACTCAGTTTTGGTCTCTCTTGTGGGCAGGTGATCAGCCTTGATGAATGGAAGTCCTTATCTTAAAGCATATCTGACTTCGATCACTTCACAGTGACCATTTTTTCATGAGTCCTTTAAGCATGGAGAGAAACAAACTCACTGACTCCCACAGAAGAGACTGTCTTAGAGAACTGCGCCTTTTGAAGTGGGGTTTCTTTGGAACATTAATATGGGAGAAACATATCCTAACCCTAAGGACTCATTTTGAGAGTGCAGTCATATACTTCTTCCCCAGAACTCTTGGCCCCAGTCCTGTCCTATCTGTATCCCTGACCATCCAGCTTCATAATTACCTATGTAGATCTATACTTCTGACAATCTCTTCTTCTGTTGTTGTTGTGAGGTGCTGTGGAGTTGGTTCCAACTCATAATGACCCTATGTACAACAGAATGAAACACTGCCAGGTCCTGTGCCATCCTCACAATCCTTGTTACGCTTGAGCCCTTGTTGCAGCCACTGTGTCAATCTATCTCGCTGAATAAACAGATGCTCTACTTGGAGTTCTGCCCCATGGGGGATTTAAGGTCCTCTTATTTTCCAAGCCCATGCCTAAGAGGAACTGCAGTGCTACAGCTGTCCATTTTCAGCATGTGCTAGTATAAAGGAAAAACATATATAAAACAAGATTGATGTTGTTCTGCTGTCAACACGGAGAGTGAGAGAGAACTCTCCATTAAGCTGAGGGGTGGATTAACCAGTAAACAAGGCATACAAGGGCTTACAGTAAGCAAGGTACGAACGGGCATAACTGTGTTTACTTACTAATCTGTAGTGCACAATTTCACATGAGTTTCACATCTTTGATGTGGTGAAAAAATGGTGAAATTGTCCACTACAGATTAGTTAGAGTCTTAGTTATCTAACGCTGCTATAGTAGAAATAGCACAAGTGGATAGCTTCAACAAACAGAAGTTTATTCTCTCACAGTCAAGTAGGCTAGAAGTCCAAATTCAGGGCATCAGCTCCAGGGGAAGTCTATCTCTCTCTGTCAGCTCTGGAAGAAGGTCCTTGTCATCAATCTCCCTGTGAACTAGGAGCTTCTCAGTGTAGAGATCCCAGGTTCAAAGGACGTGCTCTTCTCCTGGCACTACATTCTTGGTGGTATGAGGTCCCCACTCTTTGCTTTCTTCCCTTTCCTTTTATCTCTTATAAGATAAAAGGTGATGTAGGCTACACCCCAGGGAAACTCCCTTTACATTGGACCAAGGATGTGACCTGAGCAAGGGTATTGTATCCCACCCTAATCCTCTTTAACGTAATCTAATCTTGCCTCATTAACCACAGTCAGAGATTAGGATTTACAACACAAAGAGATTACATCAATCACAAAATGGAGTACAACCGCACAATACTGGGAATCATGGCCTAAGCAAGTTGACACATATTTTTTGGGGATACAATTCAACCCATGACAGTAAGTAAGCACAAGTAAGCCTGTACTTACCTTGCTTATTGATTAGGCTCTAGGTATAGCTTGAGAGAGAGGAGAAATACTTGGTGACATGCAGTTGACGTAACCTTATAGGAATATGACCATGTAACCAAGAATGCTCAGCAAGCAGAAGAATGTACAAAATTATACTACTTGCAAATATTAGCAAAGAATATCAATACCTGCTAAGTCTTTAAATGAGAAGGTGCTGCAACAGTTCTGGAGGTTTTTGAAAAAATTAGTTCTGAAAGCATAATTACAAATGATCCCATCGAGGAAGAATTTTGGAAGGTATTAAAATGCAGACACCTTAAATGTTTGCTAGAAAAAAGCAAGGTATAAATTATAAACAAATAGCTAAAGAGCCTGATGTTATTTTACAAAGAGCTTTATGTTAAGTTCAGATTGAATTTCTTTTGTATAAAACATGAAAAGAATATAATCAAGAATCAGTCACATCCTGAATAAGGAACTGGCATTTATGAGAAAAAGAAAAGTAACAAGAGATAAAAAAAGGTGATTTCTCTTATACTTAGGGCAAGAAGAGACTGAAATTTGTCAGCCCACTCCTTGAGAAATACATTATAATGTTAATGATAGCTTAAAGGAAAAAAAAAAATCTTCCACTCCTATTGTGTCTTATTATTTTTTTTCTTGTTGAAGAAAAAACTTCACACTGAAATAAATTAAAAAAAAAAAAAAGTAAGAAAGAAAACTTTCAACCTTCCTACTGGTAAAAGAGAGTCCAAATCCAAACTGGGGGGTGGGGAAGTGCGTTGTAAGAGAAGAACTAAATTCCAAACCTGATGCCACATTCTTCTTCATATAGTTCAGCTTCTCGATTATTTGCTCAGCATACAATTGAATAAGTATGGTGAAAGAATACAACCCTGATGCACACCTTTCTTGAATTTAAAGCATGCAGTATCCCTTGTTCTATTCGAAAAACTGCCTCTTGGTCTATGTACAGTGTCTTCATGAGCACAATTAAGTGTTCTGGAATTTCCATTCTTCTCGATGTTATTCATAATTTGTTATGATCACACAGTCGAATGCCTTTGCATAGTCAATACAACATAGGTAGACATCTTTCCGTATTCTCTGCTTTTAGCCAAGATCCATCTGACATAAGCAGTCATATTCCTCTTCCATGTCCTCTCCTGAATCTGGCTTGAACTTCTGGTAATTTCCTGTTGATGTACTGCTCAACTGTTTTTGAATCATCTTCAGCAAAATTTTACTTACATGTGATATTAATGATACCATTCAATTATTTATGCATTCTGTTGGATCACCTTTCTTTGGAATGGGCACAAATATGAATGTCTTCCAGTGGGTTTTCCAGGTAGATCTCTTCCAAATTTCTTGGCATAGACAAGTGAACACTTCCAGCCTTGCATCCATTTGTTGAAACATCTTGTCTGGTATTCTGTCAATTCCTGAAGCCTTATCTTTGCCAATGCCTTCAGTGCAGCTTGGACTTCTTCCTTCAATACCATTGGTTCTTGATCACCTGCTACCTCCTGAAATGGTTGAACATCAAACAATTCTTTTTGGTACACTGACTCTGTGTGTGCCTTTCATCTTCTTTTGATGCTTCCTGTGTCCTTCAATATTTTACTCATACAACCAAAAAAACCAAACTCATTTCTGCCCAGTCTATTACGACTCATAGCAACCCTATAGGACAGAGTAGAACTGCCCCCTAGGATTTCCAAGGAGCAGCTTGTGGATTCAAATTGCCAGACTTTTGGTTAGCAGTCAAGGTCTTAAACACTGTGTCACGAGAGCTCCATTTTGCCCACAGAATCCTTCAATATTACAACTCAAGGCTTGAATTTTTCTTCAGTTCTTTCATATTGAGAAATGCTGAGTGTGTTTTTCCCTCTTGGTTTTCTCACTTGAGGTTTTTGCACATTTCATTATGATAATTTACTTTTTCTTAAGTTGCCCTTTGAAATCTTCTTTTCAGCTCTTTTACTTAAACCTTTTCCACCTTTTGGTTTAGCTACTCTGCGTTCAAAAGTAAGTTTCAGAGTGTCTTCTGACGTTCGGTTTTTGCTTCTTTTCTGTCTTTTTAATGCTTTTTGCTTTCTTCATGTATGCGGTCCTTGATGTCATCCCACAACTTGTCTGGTCTTTGGTGATTAGTGTTCAATGCATCACATCTATTCTTGAGATGGTCTCTAAAGTTGAGGGATCTACCCAAGGGCATGAACAATTAATAGTGAAGCCATCTTTGGGTGAATGTGTGTGTGTGCGTGTGTGTGTGTGTTGCTTTAATTGCTACATCTAGATTATAGTTTCAGTTTACATGAATCTGACCACTAACTAAAATATTAATTTTTCCATCATTATGCTGCTAAATCTGCTTCTCCCTTGGTAATTTATTTACTTTACTTTCTTAACTTTCCTTATACTCCTTCAGCTTTTTTAATTTGAATTTTAATTTTTTGCTTTTAGTTATAAAAATTAACCCAATATGTCATGTTGTGTACATTTCTCCATGTTGGGCAAGCTAGTGTTTTTCAAACAGCTTGCTGAAGAAGTGGAAAGAGACAATGGAGAAGCTCAGTTATCATCAGCCAGAACAAGGCCAGAGACCAGCTATGGAAGAGACCATCAATTGCTCATATGCAAGTCCAAGTTGAAGCTGAAGAAAATTAAAACAAGACCATGGGAACCAAAATATGACCTTGAGTATATCCTACCTGAATTTAGAGACTTACGTCTTAGAGCTTGGCTGGACCTATAACTCACTTGCAACTAATACCGTGTAGCAGATGTGACATTGATGTAATTTCTGAAGCTAAATTCAGAAAAATCTTTGCAGGTTCTGTCTTGGTCTTTTGGAAGGGTCGCTCAAGAATAAACAGACTACCATGCAGGGAAGAAGTCCAAGTTAGCTATATTGAGAGAAGGATGATCTAACAAGCTAGACACTAGATATGTAAGTAAAAAAAACCTCAGGTTGACTCCAGCCTCAGCTACCATCTGATTACTACCATATATTGTCAAAGAGTATTGACTATACCATGGACTGCCAGAAGAACGAACAAATCTGTCTTGGAAGAAGTACAGCCAGAATGCTCCTTAGAAGCAAGGATGGCAAGACTACATCTCACATATTTTGTACATATTATCAGGAGGGATCAGTCCCTGGAGAAGGAAATCATGCTTGGTAAACTAGAAGGTCAGTGAAAAAGAGGAAGACCCTCAACAAGATGGATTGACACAGTGGCTGCAACAATGGGTTCAAGTATAACAACAATCATGAGAATGGCACAGGACCGGGCAATGTTTTGTTCTGTTGTACATAGGGTTGCTGTGAGTTGGAAACGACTGGAAAGCACCTAACAACAACAACAGGCAATAACCATCCAACTGAGATCCTCAGAAACATGACAATAAATTGCTGAGTTTATATAGTCAGTTTTGGTATGGTATCTACACAGCAATAGGTAACAGGAATGACCCAAAACTTGATTTGGTCTTAGGCTACACTAATGTGATTATATTTCTATTTAGCACAAGGGGAAACGTCCAACTCTACTTATTTCAGATCATACAATGCTTAGAAAATGGTGTTTTATATTATGACTGTACTTTAAGACATTTACTCACACACTGGACTTCACCAGGAATAGGATGTGAGAGAAACTAAACTATGTCATGTAAGAAATGCAAAGAAATTAAAGGTGTTTAGCTTGGAGAAAGAATAAACACAGACAAGCTAATTATATCTCCTGGCTTACCCAGAACAATTTCAATTTATGTCAGAATATTAGAGATCTGAATTCTCTATCAGGTAGTTTTAGTGTCTTTTCTTCTACTGGAAAGTCATCTGGTGTTTTATTTTGGATGCCTACTGGAACTATCCTGTCCTTTTTTTTTATTGTGTTTTGATATTGTCTGCTTTCCTTGGGACATTCAGCAGTTATTTTCCTTGTTTATTGATTGTAGATTTGTTTGTTTCATCATGCTTTTTTGTTTTATTTGGTTGTGTCTGAGCAGACGGGCTGTGCGTTCTTTGTTGTTTATTCATCTGTGGTCATGATACTTTCCACCTCCTCCAATGGACAGGGTCAGTCACTCAGGTATGGTATAGCAGGGCACATCCGACTGAAGGAGTTGCTGGGATGGATCATTTGTGGCATGCATTAGGGCCAACAGGGTGGGCTGGGAATCAGTGCAGGGCAGGTTCAGGTAGACCGTGACTGTGCTGCTCGAGGGTGTGATGTTTAGTGTGTGGTGCAGGTAGGCAGGAAGGAGGGAAGAGGTTGTGATGTGTGGAGCTAAGATGGGTATGGGAAAGAGAAGAGAGAGGAGAAGGGAACAGGAGCTACAAACATACAAACAAACAAACAAAAAAGAGTGCTAAGGGAGCTTGCCATTGGAGTGGAGAGATGAGAGACCGAGAAATGGAAAAAACAAAAAGAAAAAAAAAAGAAAGAGGGTGAAAGAAAAAGATGAATAAAAATTAGAAAAAAAAAATAGAAAGAAAAGCCCCCAGGGATCCCACCAGTGTGGCTGTGAGGACTGGGAAGTTGCTCCCAGACCATAAAGTTCAGCCAGGTCAGAAGGGGTAGAGGTGTCAAGCAGTACCAGGTATTCAGGAGACAGGATAAGAAGGTAAGTATAGAGAGATGAGTAACCGAGAAATGAAGAAAGGGAAAAAGAGAGAAAAGAAAACAAACAAACAAAAAAACCCAAGAGAAAAGAAATGCCCCCAGGGATCCCACTCACAGCTTAGCAGACTGATGGAGTAGCTCCCAAGCTATGCAGTACTGCCTGGGTAGAAGGGGCTCCCAAGCTGAGAAAAGAGAAAGAGAACAAACAAACAGATCAAAACAAACAAACAAACAAAAAGCCCTGGGATCCCATCAGCCTGACGGCACAGGCTGGGAAAGAGTTCCACCATCAAGTGGCATTTCACAGCCTTTCAGAAAGAAGCAAAGATGGCACACAGAGCCAGATATTTGAGAGAAAGGAAGGGGAGGTGGTGAGAGGTATGGAAAAAAACAACCAAAAGAAGCAAAAAAAGCAACACTAGCAGCCAACAAATGGCACTCAGAGAGATGGCCAGTGCGGGCGGCTCGAATCCAAGTGGCACAGGGTGAAGCCCTTGCATATAGGCCAAGAGACTGTGGCTTCAGGAAGCAGAAGAGGCCGAGTGTGGGTGAAGAAGTGTAGGGGATGGGAAGACATATATCGCTGGTTACCAGTTTTTCTGTCTCTTGCTGGGAGCTCCATGAAACTGCTTTCATGTACTCCCTTTTTGCCAATCTCCAACACGAGTCCAAGATGGCAGATCCATGCTGTGTTAGTTGATAGAGGACCTCTGCATGATATCTCTGTTTGCTCTCTGTTCTCTGTCAGTTTCTTATTCCATTAGGTGCTTGACTGAGTGTTTCATCTCTTCATTTGATGCTTAGGGTTTCAGGACTGACGTTTGTCTCTGTTTGACTTAGTTTTTCAGATCTTTGCTGTGGAGGGACGGTATGGTGTTTTGTCTATAGTGCCATGCTGCCCAGAAGTCAGAACGTCAAGTTTTTTTTGAAAACAAGAACCTTTGTTGAGTAAGCAAATTAAACCATGAGAACTAATCGGGCACAATATTTCATTCTGAATTTGTATAATTTCATTTGAATGATACAATTTTTAGTAGGTTAAATACCATCCCATAATATGAAAATGATATTGAGAAGATCTACCATTTTGCCACATATAATTTTGGTAAAATGTTCAGAAAAATCAAAAGTAGGTACAACTTATTTGTTGAGTTCTGTCTTCCAAAAGTACTTTTTGAAAGAATTATTGTAAATGAAGGTAACAAAAAATATAAAATATCGTAAGTTGTAAAGTACTTACAGATACTAGCATGGATTATAAATTATATGGCCACCTGCCTCAGGAGGGCCTTAAGCATTGACTTTAGATAAGTGAAGTCAAGTGTAGTGTTTAGACTTATTATATGTGGCCAAAAAATGTGAAAGAATAGATTGCTTTAAAACATTGAAATATGTATCAGGAAGACATATATTCCATTTGAGATCTTTCATGGAAGAAATGTTACAGTACTGCAGGAAGGTTAATAAATAAATTTCTTCAAGATCTCTAAATCTGAATGAACTTCTACATTTTATAAAAAAAATGACTCTGAATATGTTGACACATTTTAGTTCTAAATGGATGTATATCCTGGTTATGGGAAGGTAAAACTCATTATATTTTCCTTATGAATAAGTCTTCATTTTTGCTGCTGTCATTGGATGTTTAACAGTAGGAAGGATTTATGATGAGATCACTAAAATTCTCAATTCTAGTGGTGTTCACAGCAAGATAGTTGGCAAGGATTACAGATACATATGTTTACAAAATACACAGCCCACATAAATCTGTGTAAGCAAGATTCTGTTGTAAATGGAGCAAGAGAATAACAATCACTACTGTGAAAAATGGGGAAATATTCTCTGGTAGTGTCTATATAAAGCTTTCAAAGTAACTGTTGTACATTAAGTTAACTGAACTATTTAATCAAAAAAGTCACTTGAAATTTGCTTGTTTTCCAATAAATTAAACATTTGTTTTTATGAATGAGTAAAATCAGAGATTCAATTAATTATTTTTTCAGACAAAAACTCTATTTTACACATTCCCTAAGGTCTATTCTCTTTGAATGACATTATAAAGACAGAATTTTCTCCTTTGAAAACTAACTGCAACTTTCTTCACTAGATGTGTAAAATCTGCTAATGCAAAATATAAGCCTGATTAGAGTAAAAAAGGGGGAAAATATTGATAGTGGATTTGTCTTCTGTTACCATTATTTGCTACAACTCCATCTACTAAACAAAATAGATAAAACCATAGTTTTAAAAGGAAAAACATAAAATATGACAAATTAAAAGGAGAGAATACAAAGAAAGAACAGAAATTTCAAAATAAAATTATATATGAATAGAGAAAAAGAAACATAAATTAACAGGATATTGAAATTTTCAGAGATTTAAAAATCTGATTAGAATAAGAATTCAATAGATTTTTGGTCAAAAATTAAGGGTAGAAAGAAATAGATGAGAAGTGGACATGAGGGGGAAAATGTAGGACTGAAGTATAAATGAAAAAACCTGAAAAAACAAATCCGCTGCCATCAAGTCGAGTCCGGCTCATAGCGACCCTATAGGACAGAGTGGAACTGCCCTATAGGGTTTCCAAGGAGTGGCTGGTGGATTCGAACTGTCAGCCTTCTGGTTAACAGCTGTATCTCTTAATCACTGGGCCACCAAGGCTCCAATGTATAAATAAAGCAAATATTAATATATATAGAAATATTCTATTAGTTCCACATTAATTAAACTAATAATAACAGCAATGTATTGGGTGAATATAGCATATGAATAAGTGAAATGAATAACAAGTTTATAAGGTATATATAAAAAAAAACCCTGTTGCCATGGAGTCAACTCTGACTCATAGAGCTGCCCCATAGGGTTTCCAAGCAGCACCTGGTGGATTTGAACTGTCAACATTTTGGTGAGTAGCTGTAGCTCTTAACCACTACACCACCAGTGTTTCCATTACAAGGTATGGGAGGCAGGAATTGCAAATACGCTATCATGAGGTAGTTACATTACATGTGAAGCAATATAATGCTATTTGATGGTGGACTTAGAACAACATACTTCTAAATAACACAGGAATTTAAGAAGAAATTGCAGTAGAAATTTTAAAATATTCTAACTATATGAAAATGTGTAAATACATAGAAAGCAGTGTTTAGAGGAAAATTTACACCACTAAATGCATGTATTAGTAAAGAAGAAAGATCTAAAATCAGTAACTTAAGTTTCCAATTTAGGAAACTGGAGAAAGACAAACAATTTAAATCTAAAGTAAGCAGAAGAAAAGTAATGATAAAAATTAGAAACTAAAACAATATAGTTAATAAGAAGATAATAAAGCAGAAAATCAACAAAACTAAAGAATGCTTCTTTAAAAAGATTAATAAAATTGAGAAATTTCTACCCAGGTTAACCAAGAAAAAAAGAGAGAAGACAAGAGCTAGCAAATATCAGATATTTAAAAGAGGTTGCCAATACTGATCCTGTGCCCAGTGAAAGAATAATAAAGGAATATTCTGCATAACTCTTTCCTCCAAAATTTGATAATGTGGATGAAAAGTACCAATTCCTTGAAAGACGCAAACTACAAAACTTCATGGGGTGCCCAAATACATAAAATGTGCAAATACAGCCAACTGATCTTGACAGTAGAGTTAAAAGCAATGCAATGGAGAATAGATAATGTTTTCAGCAAGGGACGCTGAAACAATTGGACATCCATATGCAAAAACTGAACCTAGATACAGACCATCACCTCACACAAACCTTAACTCAAAATAAATCATAAATCTAAATGAAAAATTGCAAAACTACAAAACTTTATAAGGAAAATACAGGATGAGTTATACGTGATGTTGGGTCTGATGATAACCACCCACCAAGGCAGAACCAGTAAAATTTGATTATAATTACAAAGATAAACAAGTTAGTTTACAAACTGTGTCAGTGGCTTTGATCCTTTGTAATTTGTGCTTTTGGTTTTTTTGACAGTTGATTTTTTTCTTTTAAACTGTACTTTAGATAAAGGTTTACAGAGCAAACTAGCTTCTCATTAAACAGTTAGTACACACATTGTTTTATGACGTTGGTTACCAACCCTACGACATGTCAACACTCTTCCTTCTGGACCTTGGGTTCCCTATTACCAGCTTTCCTGACCCCTCCTTCCTTCTAGTCCTTGCCCCTGGGCTGGTGTGCCCCTTTAGTTTCATTTTGTTTTATGGGCCTGTCTAATCTTTGGCTGAGGGTGAACCTCAGGAGTGACTTCATTACTGAGCTGAAAGGGTGTCCAGTGGCCATACTCTCAGTGTATCTCCAGTCTTTGACAGACCTATAAGTCTGGTGGGTTTTTTTTTTTCTTTGTGAGTTAGAATTTCATTCTAGATTTTTCTCCAGCTCCGTCCAGGGCCCTTTATTGCGATCCCTTTCAGAGCAGTCAGTGGTGGTAGCCGGGCACCATCTAGTTGTACTGGACTCAGTCTAGTAAACGCCCTGGTGGTTGTGGTCCATTAGTCCTTTGGACTAATCTTTCCCTAGTATCTTAAGTTTTCTTCATTCTCCCTTGCTCCCAAAGGGGTGAGACCAGTGGAGTATCCTAGATGGCCACTCACAGGCTTTTAAGACGCCAGAGGCTACTCACCAAAATAGAACATAGAACATTTCCTTTATAAATGATGTTATGCCAATTGAGCTAGATGTTCCCCAAGACCATGGTCCCCACAGCCCTCTGCCCAGCAATTTGGTCCCTCAGGGAATTTGGATGTGTCTACGAGCTTTCATGACCTTGACTTGGACAAGTTATACTGGCTTCTCCAGTATTGTGTACTGTCCTAACCTTCACCAAAGTTACCACTTATCTACTGTCTATTTAGTGTTCCATTCCCATCTTTCCCCTCCCTTGTAACCATCTAAGATTGTTACTTTTTGTGTGTAAACCTTTCCATGAATTTTTATAGTAGTGGTTTCATACAATATTTGTCCTTTTGTGATTGTCTTATTTCACTCAGCATAATGCCCCCCAGATTCATCCATGTTGTGAGATGCTTCAAAGATTCATCATTGTTCTTTATCATTGCATGGTATTCCATTGTGTGTATGTACCATAGTTTGTTTATCTATTCATCTGTTGATGGGCGTCTAGGTTGTCTCCATCTTTTTGCTATTGTGAACAATAATGCCATGAACATGGGTGTGCATATGTCTGTTAGTCTGAAGGCTTTTATTTCTCTAGGATATATTCCTAGGATTGGGATTGCTAGATCATATGGTATTTCTAATTCTAGCTTTCTAAGGAAGTGCCATCTCAGTTTCCAAAATGGTTGTATCATTTTGCATTCCCACCACAGTGCATAAGAGTTCCAATCTCCCTGAAACATCTCCATCATTTGCTATTTTCTGTTTTTTTGATTCCTGCCAGTAATGCCGTGGTGAGACGGTATCTCACTGTGGTTTTAATTTGCATTTCTCTAAAGTAGTGATAGCAAACATTTCCTCATGTGTCTGTTGGCCCCTTGAATGTCTTCTTTGGTAAAGTGTTCATTTCCGTTGCCTTTGGATTATTTGTCTTTTTGTTGTAGAGGTGTTGGATTTTCCTGTAGATTTTAGAGATTAGACCTTTGTTGGATTTGTAATAGCCAAAATTTTTTTCCCAGTCTGTAGGTTCTCTTTTTACTCTTTTGGTGAAGTCTTTTGATGAGCATAAGTGTTTAATTTTTAGGAGATCCCAGTTATCTAGCTTATCTTCTGGAGTTCGTGTATTGTTACTTATGGTTTTTATCCATTTAACACCGTATTTAGGGCCTCTAGCACTAATTATATTTTTTCTTCTATAATCTTGATAGTTTTTGGCTTTATATTTAGGTCTTTGATCCATTTTGAGTTAGTTTTTATGTATGATGTGAAGTATAGGTCCTGTTTCTTTTTTTTTGCAGATGGACATCATGTTTTGTCAGTACCATGTGTTAAAAAGACTATCTTCTCCCCATTTGATGGACTTTGGGCCCTTGTCAAAAATCAGGTGACTGTAGGTGGGTGGATTTATGTCTGGGTTCTCAATTCTGTGCCATTGGCCAATGTTTCTGTTGTTGTACTAGTTCCAGGCTGTGCTGACTACCGAAGCAGTATACTAGGTTCTGAGGTCAGGTAGTATGAGTCCTCCTACTTTCTTCTTCTTCAATAGTGCTTTACTTACCTGGGGCCTCTTCCCTTTCCATATAAAGTTAATGGTTAGTTTTTCCATCTCACTAAAGAATGTTGTTGGTATTTGGATCAGGATTGCATTGTATTTGTAAAATGCTTTGGGTAAAATTGTCATTTTCACAATGTTGAGTCTACCTATCCAAGAGCATGGTATGTTTTTCATTTATGTAGCTCTTTTGGTTTCTTGCAGTAGTGTTTTGTAGTTTTCTTTGTATAGGTCTTTTACATCCCTGGTTAGATTTATTCCTAAGTATTTTATTTTATTAGGGGCTATTATAAATGGTATTGTTTTCCTGATTTCCTTTTCATCTTTCTCTTTATTGGTGTATAGGAATACAACTAATTTTTCTATGTTTATCTTGTATCCTGTTTGGTATGGATTGAAGCAAGTAGAGACACATGGGGACTGCATACCACCAAGACAGTAGTGCCTGGAGCAGAGCACATTCTTTGTATCCGAGGTTTTTGCTCTAAGATGCTCACAGAACAAGGGAAGACTGATGACAAGCACCTTCCTCCAGAGCCAACAGAGAAAGCCTTCTCCTAGAGCTGCACCCTGAATTTGGACTTGTAACCTACTAAAGTGTGAGAGAATAAATTTCTCTTTGCTAAAGCTATCCAAGTGTAGTATTTCTGGTATGGCTGCGCTAAATGAATCTTCAGTGAAGATTCATATACTCTGCTATTCTGCTGAATCTTTCTATTAGTTCCAGTAGTCTTCTCGTGGAATCTTTTGGGTTTATTATGTATAGTATCATATCATCCGCAAATAGAGACTGTTTTACTTCTTCATTACCAATTTGGATGCCCTTTATTTCTTTTTCTTGTCTTACTGCTCTAGCTAGGACTTCTAGCACAATGTTAAATAGGAGTGGTAATGAAGGGCATCCTTGTCTTGTTCCTGTTCTCAAGGGGAATGTTTTCAGCCTCTCTCCATTAAGAATGATGTTGACCATTGGTTTTGTATACATGCCCTTTACTATGTTGAGGAATTTCCCTTCTATACCTATTTTATTGAGAGTTTTTATCAGGAATGGGTGTTGGACTTTGTCAAATGCCTTTTCTGCATGGATTGAGATGATCATGTGATTCTTTTATTTATGTGGTGGATTACATTGATTGATTTTCTAATGCTGAACCATCCTTGCACATATGATATGAATCCTACTTGGTCCTGGTGTATTATTTTTTTGATATGATGCTGAATTCTATTGGCTGGAATTTTGTTGATAATTTTTGCATCTATATTCATGAGAGATACTCATCTGTAATTTTCTTTTTTTGTAGTGTCTTTGCCTGGTTTTGGTATCACAATCATGCTGGCTTCATAGAATGAATTCAGAAGTATTGCTTCCTTTTCTACGTTCTCAAATAGTTTGAGTAGTACTGGTGTAAGCTCTTCTCTAAATGTTTGGTAGAATTCTCCACTGAAGCCATCTGGGCCAGGACTTTTTTTTTTCCTAGTCCCTGTCAGACCAGTAAATCTGGTCTTTTTCTTTCTTTTTAATTGTACTTTAGATGAAGGTTTACAGAACAAATAGTTTCTCATTGAACAGTTAGTACACATATTGTTTTATGACAATGGTTAGAAAACCCACGACACGTCAACACTGTCCCTTCTCAGCCTTGGGTTCCCTATCACCAGCTTTCCTGTCCCGCTCTGCCTTCTAGTCCTTGTCCCTTTTCAGTCTCTTCCCTTATTATGGATCTATTCATATTTTCAACACCACTTTGTGTTAGTTTGGGTAGGTAGTGTGTTTCTAGAAATTTGTCCATTTCCTCTAGGTTTTCAAATTTGTTGGAGTATAGTTTTTCATAATACTCTGTTATAATTCATTTTATTTCAGTTGAGTCTGTTGTAATGCCCCCCATTTCATTTCTTATTTGGGTTATTTTCTTCCTTTCTTGTTTTTCTTCTGTCAGTTTGGCCAGTGGTGTGTCCGTTTTGTTGACCCTTTCAAAGATCCTACTTTTTATTTTGTCGATTCTTTATATTGTTTTTCTATTCTCTATTTCATTTATTTCTGCTTTGATCTTTATTATTTCATTTCTTCTGGTGGCTATGGACTCCTTTTGCTGTAATCTTTCTATTTGTTAAAGTTGTATAGCTAATGTTTTGATTTTTGTCCTTTACTTTTTTTGACTTGTGCATCTATTGCTATAAATTGACCTCTGAGCACTGCCTTTGCTGTGACCCAAAGATTTTGGTATGATGTGTTTTTATTCTCATTTGATTCTAGGAATTTTTTTATTCCATCTCTGATATGTTCTGTTACCCAGTGGTTTTTAAGCTGGGTGTTATTCAGTATACATGTAATTGATTTTTTTCCCTTGCTCTTCCTGTTGTTGATTTCTTTTTTGATGGCATTGTGGTCAGATAAGATACTTTGTATTAACTCAATATTTTGAATTTTGTTGAGGATTGTTCTGTGGCCTAAGATGTGGTCTATTCTAGAGAACATTCCATGTGCATTGAAAAACAATGTGTACTTTGCAGCTGTTGGGTGGGGTGTTCTATGTATGTCTTTGAGGTCAAATTGGCTGATTGTGGTCTTTAGATCTTCTGAATCTCTGTTGCGTTTCTTTCTAGATGTTCTGTCCTTTACCGAGAGTAGTGTGTTGAAGTTTCCTACTATTATTGTGGAACTGTCAATTTCTCTTTTCAGTGCTGTTAGAGTTTGTTTTATGTATTTTGGAGCCCAGTCATTGGATGCATAGATATTTATTATGGTTATGTCTTCATAGTGGCTCATCCCTTTAATCATTATATAGTGTCTTTTTTTGTCTTTTATGATGGATTTTGTTTTAAAGTCTATTTTATCTGAGATTAGTATTGCCACGCCTGCTCTTTTTTGTTAGCTGCTTGCTTGATACATTTTTTCTCCTCTGATTTTTAAAAATTTACAACTCTTTTTTCTAAGGTGTGTCTTTGGTAGACAGCATATTGATGGATCCTGTTTTTTTATCCATTCTGTCACTTTCTGTCTCTTTATGGGTGCATTTAGGCCATTTACATTCAATGTAATTATTGATAGGTATCAGTTTATTGCTGTCATTTTGTAGTGTCTTTTTGTGTGGTGCAGACATCTTCTTTGTTCCTGTTACTCTTCTGTCCTGAATTCCTCTGGTTTGTGATTTTTTTCATTTCTTTTGTTTTTGTAGATTTTGTTTTCACTGAGACTTTATACTTTTCTTCTTTATTTTGATGAGTAGGTTTGTTAACTTTCTTTGTGGTTACCTTGAAATTTATCCTTATCTTCCTAGGTTTGAACCAGTCTATTATTAATTTGTATTGCCTTGTCTTCCTCTCCATTAGAAAGTTCTATACCTACACCATTTATTCTCTTTTATTGTTCTGAAGTTGTTGTCATTTACAGATTAACCTCTTTGGTTCCCAGTTGTAAATCTTTTGGTTTTGAATAGTCCTTGAGAGTTCATTTCCTAGGTTTGTATCTGGCTGGTGCAATCTTGCATCCTAGATTCTGCCTATGGTCTGATGTTGTTTGTTTTCAAACTGAAGGACTCCTTTTAATAATTCTTGTAAGTTTGGTTTGGCTTTTATATATTCCCTTGATTTCTGTTTATTTGGAAATGTCCTAATTTCACCATCATATTTGAACAAGAGTTTTTCAGGATATATTATTCTTGGTTGGCAATTTTTTTTTCTTTCAAAGTTTTATACATGTCATCCCATTGCCTTCTTGTCTGCCAGGTTTCTGCCAGGTAATCAGAGCTTAGTCTTATTTTTTCTCCTCTGTATGTGACTTTTTGTTTTTCTCGAGCTGCTCTCAGGATTCTTTATCTTTGGTTTTAGTGAGTGTGATTTGGATATGCCTTGGTGATTTTCTTTTGGGGTGTATTGTATATGGGATTTGTTGAGCTTTTTGTCTTTCATGATATTGGGGAAGTTTTCTCTCAGCAATTCTTCAATGATCCTCTCTGTGTTTTCCATTTTCTCCTCCTGTTCTGGAACTCTGATCACTCACAAATTTTTGCTTTTTATTGTATTCCACATCATTCTCAAGATTTCTTCATTCTTTTTTCCAATTTTTCCTCAAACAAATTTGTATACAAGTATTTGTCTTCAATTTCGCTGATCCTGTTTCCCATTGGTTCAAACCTGCTCCTTAGACCTTCTATGATACTATTTCTGAAATCTTGTTGTTCATGTTTTGTATTTCTAATTGTTGTTTTTGAATGATTTCTAGTTGTGAATTTATTTTTGATATTTTGTTCCTGCTTTATTTTCCTGAATTCTTCCATTTTTAGGTCTGTATTTTCCATGAATTTGTCTATTTTTACCTCATTTTTGTCTGGTTTTTGCTTCAAATCTTGGATAGCTCTGAATATTAGAGATTTGAATTCCTTTTCAGGTAGTTCTAGTACCTTTTCTTCTACTGGAAAGTCATCTGATGTTTTATTTTGGATACCTGCTGAAACTATCCTGTCCTTTTTTAATATGTTTTGATATTGTCTGCTGTTTTCAGGAGATTCAGTAGTTATTTTCCTCATTTATAGATTGTAGGTTTGTTTGTTTTGTCCTGCTTTTTAGTTTTATTTGTTTATGTCTGAGCAGGTGGGCTGTGCATTTTTTGTTGTTTGCTTGTCTGCAGGCATGAAAATTTTCACCCCCTTGTCCAATGGCCGCGGCCAGTCTCTCAGCTGTGGTACAGCAGGGTAGGTCCAGCTGAAAGGGAGAGCCTGGGATGGGTTGTTTGTGGCACATACTGCGGTTGACAGGGCAGGCCAGGAGTCAGTGCAGGACAGGTTCCTGTAGGCCATGCCTGTACTGCTTGGAGGTGTGATGTTCAGTGCACAGTGCAGGTAGGCAGGAGGGAGAAGGGAGGCTGTGATGTGTGGAGCTAAGATGGGTATTGGAAAGAAAAGAGAGAGGAGAGAGAAATAGGAGCAAAAACATTAAAAACAAAAAACAGACAAACAAAAAAGAAAGTTCTAAGTGAGCTTGCCATTGGAGTGGAGAGAGGAGAAATCAATAAATGAATCAAAACAAAAAGAAAAAAGAAAATGGAAAAAATAAATAAAAATTTAAAAAAAGAAAAAGAAATGCCCTCAGGGATCCCACTGTTGACAAAGGAAGTGGCCCCCAGGCCTCAGGGCACAGCCCATCTAGAAAGGATGGAGTTGGAACACAGGGCCAGGTATTCAGGAGACAGGAAAAGAAGAAAAGCAAAAAGAGATGAGAAACTGAGAAATGAAGAAAAACAAAAAGGAAGAAAGAGAAAAGAAAAAATAAGAAGAAAGAGAAAAGTAATAAAAAAGGAAAGACCCTCAGGGATCCCACTAGCAAGCCTGTGCAGACTGCAAAAGTGGCTCCCTAGCCATGCTGTACAGCCTGGCTAGAAGGGGCAGAGATGGTATACAGTGCCACTTATTCAGGAGACAGGAAAAGAAGGTAAGTAGAGAGAAATGAGAAACTGAGAAATGAAGAGAAATGAAAAGAAAAAAAGAGAAAGAAAAAACAAAAGGAAGGAAAGATAAGCCCCCACAGATCCCACTGGTGCTCCTGTGCAGACCGGGCAGTGACTCCCAAGCCGCGAACTACAGCCCAGCTAGAAGGGGCAGAGATGGCACATAGTGTCAGGTATTCAGGAGACAGGAAAAAAAGGTAAGTAGAGAGAAAGGAGAAACTGAAAAATAAAGAAAGACAAAAAGGAAAAAAAAATGTCCCCAGGGATCCCACCAGTGCAGCTGTGCAGACCGTGGAAGTGGCTCCTAAGCCATGCAGTACCACCCAGCTAGAAGGGGCTCCCAAGCCACAACAAGAGAAAGAAAACAAACAAACAAAACAAAAGGCCCTGGGGATCCCACCAGATTGGCAGCTCAGACCAGGAAAGCAGTTCCTCAGCCGAGTGGTTCTTCACAGCCTGTCAAGAAGACACAAAAATGGCACGCAGAGCCAGGTGTTCAAGAGAAAGGAGTTGAGAGGTAGGGAAGAAACAAAAAAGAACCTGAAAAAAGCCATACCAGCAAAAACAAAATGGCACTGAAGGAGCCGGCTGGTGTGGGCGAGATGAATCTTCTCAGCACAGAGCCGGGGGCCCCCCAGCTGAGCTGGAAAGTTACAGAGACCAAGTAGGAAAGAAGGGTGGGGGGTGGGAAACCATGTATCGCTGGTTACCAGGTACTCTGTCTTCTGCTGGGATCTCCGTGAAACTTTTTTCTCATACTCCCTGTCTGCCGATCTCCAACAGGAGTCCAAGATGGCAAATCCGTGCTGAGTTAGCTGATAGATGACCTCCACTAGTATCTCTCCTCGCTCTCTATTTTTTTCAGTTTCTTATTCCATTCGGTGGTTGTTTGAGTTCTTTATCTCTTCATTTGATGCTTAGGGTTCAAGTCTTGACGTTTTTCTTTGTTTTACTTAGTTTTTAGGGTCTTTGCTGTGAAGGGACATAGTGGAGCTTTTGTCTATAGTGTTGTGTTGGCTCCACCTCTGATGATGATTAATTTTTTAATTACATCAACAGCAGGATCCATTAGAGAAAATAGAGACAAAGTAGACTTTATTAATATTAAAAGATTCTGTTCTGTGACAGAGTCTTTTAACAAAAAGAAAACAAGCCTTAGACTTGGATGAAATATTGGCAAAACTTATATGTAATAAGGATTTGTATGAAAAATATACAAAAGAATCTTAAAACTCAACAGTACGAAAACAAACAACCCAATTAAAAAATGATCAAAAGTTCAGGAGAGACATCTCACCAAAAAAAGATATACATATGGCAAATAAGTATATGAAAATGAGCTAAGTATTATTTGCCATCAACCCACTGCCATCAAGTCGATTCCTACTCATAGCAAACCTACAGAAAAGAGTAGAACTGCCCCATAGGGTTTCCAAGGAGCAGCTGATGAATTCAAACTGCCAACCTTTTGGCTAGCAGTCGAGCTCTTAACCACTACAACACCAGGGCTCTTATTTGCGATGAGAAGATGCAAATTCAAATAAAAATGAGATACCACTACTTACATCTTCTTGTTGCTGTTGTGTGCCGTCTAGTCATTTCAGACTCATAGCAAGCACATGTGACAGAATGGAACAGTCCTATGGGGCTTTCTACCTTCATTTGCTGATGTGGCATGACTCAAAATGAGAAGAAGTTACAAATATTCATTAATAATTGGAACATGGAATGTATGAAGTATGAATCTAGGAAAATTGGAAATTGTTAAAAATGAAATGCATAAACATCTATATCCTAGGCATTAGTGAGCTGCAATAGACTAATATTGGCCATTATGAATCAATCATATGGTCTACTGTGCCAGGAATGACAAATTGAAGAGGAATGGTGTCACATTCATTGTCAAAAAGAACATTTCAAAATCTATTCTGAAGTACAATGCTGTCAGTGACAGAGTAATATCCATATGCCTACAAGGAAGACCAGTTAATACAACTATTGTTCAAACTTATACACCACCCACTATTGCCAAATATGAAGAAATTGAAGATTTTTACCAACTTCTACAGTCTGAAATTGATCAAACGCACAATCAAGACTCATTGATAATTACTGGTGACTAGAATGTGAAAGTTGGAAGTAAAGAAGAAGGATCGGTAGTTGGAAAATATGGCTTTGGTGATACAAACGATGCCAGACATCCCATGATAGAATTTTCCAAGACCAACTATTTCATTGCAAATACCTTTTTTCACCAACATAAATGATGACTATACACATGGATGTCGCCAGATGGAATACACAGGAATCAAATTGACTACATCTGTGGAAAGAGACAATGGAAAAGCTCAATATCCTCAGTCAGAACAAGGCCAGGGGCTGACAGTGGACCAGACCATCAGTTACTCATATGCAAGTTCAAGTTGAATTTGAAGAAAATTAGAACAAGTCCAAGAGAGCCAAAGTACGGCCTTGAGTATATCTCATATGAATTCAGAAACCATCTCAAGAATAATTTGATGCATTGAACACGAATGACCAAAGACTAGACGAGTTGTGGAATGACATGAAGGATATTATGCATGAAGAAAACAAAAGGTCATTTAACAGACAGGAAAGAAAGAAAAGTCTAAAACGGATGCCAGAAGAGACTCTGAAACTTGCTCTCTAATGCCGAGTAGCTAAAGCAAAAGGAAGAAATGATGGAGTAAAATAACTGAAGATTTTATTGAGTGGCTCAAGAAGACAAAGTAAAGTATTATAATGAAATATGCAAAGACCTGGAGATAGAAAACCATAGGTGAAGAACATGCTCCGTATTTCTCAAGCTGGGAGAACAGAAGAAAAAAATTCAAGCCTCAAGTGCAATACTGAAGGATTCTATGGGGAAAATACTAAACGACTCAGGAAGCATCAAAAGAAGATGGAAGGAATACACAGAGTCCCTGTACCAAAAAGAATTGGTCAACTTTCAACCATTTCAGGAGGTAGCATATGATCAAGAACTGATGGTACTGAAGGAAGAGGTCTAAGCTACACTGAAAGAAATGGCGAAATACAAGGCTCCAGGAATTGACAGAATACCGATTTGAGATGTTTCAACAAACAGATGCAGTGCTGGAAATGCTCACTTGTCTATTGCAAGAAATTTGGAACACAGCTATCTGGCCAACTGACTGGAAGAGATCCACACTTGTATGCATTCTAAAGAAAGATGATCCAACAGAATACAATATACTCTTTCTTTCTTCCTGCCTACAATAATAGTTGGACAGTGACTTACAATAACAAATGAAGAAAGAAGTCTTCTCACAAAGTTCTGGGATATCATTTGCACAAGGTAAGAATATCCTTTGTCGTGCTGCAATGGAATGATATTGCCTCAGTTCTATGAGTAAAATCGTTTCTGTTGATTGTTTCTGGGCTGTCTTTGACTGAACTTCCTAACAAATGTTAATTCTGGGTTTTATGTTCATTTGCTCATTTAATATCTGTCTTCTTTTCACTTTTATCACAATGTTTCCATATTTACTTAATCACATAAACGGAAAATTTATTGACACATACCATTTCTAGACATTTTCTTTGATACTTCAGCTTAACATTATTAAAATGTTGCTTATTAAAAACACTAAATAATTTTAAAAAAGACTTTGAGTCCTATCTTTGGTTTCTTTGGGGGTATATTATTACATTTATAGTCTACTTCATCAATAAAAAAGGAGGTAAAGATGACTAGAAAACTTATAAACCATATGATTAACGTAAATATGTTATTAAAAGGGATCGTGGATTTAAAAGTTAATTATTGTATAACTTTGAATGAAAGTTACATTAATAGAGCTGAAATATTTAGGTATTGAATGAAGAAAGTGTTCCATTTCAGGGATCATATTTTGTGTGTTGCCTGCAATATACTCCATTAGTAGGCTTGCAAGTGAATGATGCATCTGTGCTGCCCTTCGTCATCCGGCTATCATTTGTACAGCATTGCAGTAAAGATTGGAGCCCTGGTGGTGCAGTGGTTAACAGCTCAGCTGCTAACCGATGGTTGGCAGTGTGAATCCACCAGCCACTCCTTGGAAACCCTATGGGGCTGTTCTACTCTGTCCTATAGGGTTGCTATGACTCAGAAACGACTCTACGGCAATGTTTTTTTTGTCATTAATGATTACAATGAGGTCTGGTGACCTAGAAGGTGCAACACATCACGAGTAATTGTCTCCAAAATTAACATATAGGCACTATAATGAGTTAGTCTCATTTAATTTGGGAGGTTCCTTGGTAAATATCAAATATAGATTAGCATGACATCACTGTGTAAGTCTACCTCATATTTTTTGAGTTTGTTAAAACTATATACACACAAGCCTAACATTTTGGAATACTAGTACATTTAAAGTAAATAAAAATGTTAATATATGGTGACTTCTTAACGAGATAGCAATCCATTTGCAAACTAAAGCAGTAAACATATACTGTGGACATCCCTATTCTACTGAGTATACTATGTTTAAGAACATTAGTCACAAAGTACAGGGGAATAATAATAGCCAAATCACCTGAAACATTGTTCTTGATAACTGCTCTTAAAATCTTTGCAGAGAAGTCCTCATAATCCAAAGAATTTATATTCAGTTATGGTTTTGGAAACAGAAACCTTTATAAAGAAGCATATTTTAAGACTAGATGTATTTATACTCTGGTATCAGACATGTAATTATCTCAGTTGTTGGTAGATTTCACTAACCTGGGATGTATAATTTTTTTTAAATTTGGACTAAAAATAAAATTCCTATAAAATTTTTGCCTACTTAATAAGAAGTAATCATATAAACAAGATAATATTTTTTCCAAATCTACATGTTCTAAATATATCATGTTTGATATATTAAAGATAATGTTAGTATTTTAAACCTAGGATGAGATTTTTTAAAAGATTTTCATAAAAATTCATATTTTATAATATAGATATGAACATAAAAATACACATTTTTAAAGAAAAATTTTAAAGTTTAGAAGTGAAACTATTAAAAAATGTAATGGCTGCTGGATAAGTTTCATATAGTTCTCAGTGAATTATTAATGAAACAGAAACTCATTTGTGAAAGGAATGAATGAGGAAATTTTTTACAAAGGAAAATGCAGACGATTGATAACCAGACTAGTTTTAGGGCCCTGGTGCAAGAGTTAAGAAATTAAATGCTTATGAGAAATATTGTTTTCAATGGAGAATTGTCATTCAATTATTTTTTCATATGTGTTTATTGAATTCTAAAAGTGATCAAATTATCTATTCAAAATATAACTAGGCCAAAATCAATCATAACAGTAGGGGAGAACATGACAATAAACAGTCATTAACTCACAGGAAGACTTAATTGAACTGACTCCAGGGGTTAGATTTACTTCTCTACATGCAACACGTTAATATTAGATTGCAATAGCATTGGCAAGGATAAAAACCTTGGGCCCAATCTTGATTTTTGATAGACAAAAACTTTTATTATCAAAAATTTAAAAATAGTTAACAATGAAATATTTTGAGCCAATTGGGAAAATTTTATAGTAATAAAATAAAGTTTTCTAGTGTTTTTGTTTGTTTGTCCTCCCCCTCCTTTAAGGATTCCAAATTAATTTTGGCTGCATTTAACTGGCTCATTCTAAGACTTATAAACAGGGAAAATATAAAAGACCTTCACAACGTGTGTAGGTTAGACTTGTAAATATTTTCTAGAGTTTCTTGTGAACATATCAGTAATCAAGAATGTGATTTTGTGAATGTGTGTGTATAAAATATATATAAATATGTATATGCATATACATGTATGTTTATATTTATAGAGCGAGAGACTGTGAGAGAAAGGGAGACAGAGGGTGGAGAAAGACGAAAGACGGGATAGAGAGAGAGGGAGAGGGAATGGGGAGAAGGGAGGTGGAAAGAGATACAGAGAGAGAGAGATTGTGGCATCCTCCTAACCTTGCAAAAGGTAAGATGATGAATTTAAAATTCTAAATATTACTCAATTTTTGTTGACTGTTTGGGTAATTAAAATGAAATATAATCAAGGAAAACTGAGTAATATTTATAATTTTAAATTCATCATCTTGCTTTTTTCAAGACTAGGATGATCATATACATTCAGTTAATAATCCTGTCACCACTGCTTATTTCAAAGTTTGTCTAAATTAGAAAAGTACATTTATACATTTTCTAGCAAGAAATGTCACATCCACTTTACATACACATCCTTTCTGATAGGCAAGGTATGGTAATCTTTGTGTCGTTTTACCAATCTTTCTCTTTATGTCTGTTGCTTCTGTTGAGTCAGAAGATCAAAGGATGCAGTAGAGTCACAATCCCATCTAATTTGACAAGTTGAAAGGATTTGGTGAAACAACAAAACTCAGGAAGATCAGCAAGAGAGAGGCCACCAACACCTCTGAACCCGATGCTACTTTCTCTCATTACTTGTGTAAAATCTGGAAATCATAACCTATTGACCCTAACTCTATACTAGAGGAAACATGAGCTTTAGTTAGGGAAAGAAAAAAAAAAAAAAAAAAAACTCTGAATAAAGAACAAGATTTTGGTTTTGCATTCTTGATTGGACCAAAAATTCCATTGTGGATAAATATAGACATTTTGGAACTATTCTTTGCTGATGATCAACTTGCCTAAATCAATTAAACACCTAAAAACTGTGTCATTATACTTTTTGTTTACCATAGATAATTGTGACCAGTGCAGGGTAATGACTAAGCAATTGTTTCAGTTCCTTCTTGATATAGGAAGCCCATTTAATGCAGAATATAGATCTCAAGAAAAGGTAAAGAAATTGCTTGTGTACTGAATGATGCTTTTGCAGAATCTTGTGTCAGTTTCTGATAGACTCTAACATCATAATATTTATGGTTTGGATGGAAATTGGAAATTATCTAATATAATCTCCACTCAATGAGAAATCCTCACATAAATTCTATACTTTATAATTTCTATTGCTTATGTTTAATTTTAACATTACAGATAATTACAAGTAGAAAATTTGACTGTATATTAAAAATAAAATTCTAAGAGTAATCAATTGTACCTGTTTCTGAAATATTGCAATGCATATTATGATACTAAACCATCTACATGAATCAGCAAAATGCTCATTATAGCATAATTCATCCAGGATTGCAAGTGTTATTCATGCCCCACTTTCTCTAAAAGGTCTTTCTATACATGATTCATACTGTTTCTTGTATCTCTCTCTGGTTTCTCACTCCTTCCCATCATCATATATGCACTGGTTCAACCCTATCTTAGCAATTCCTTTCTGATTTGACTGAAAATCTTTTTTTCTTTCCTTATGAGGTTCTCAAACAATAGATCATCTTTGCTTCCTCAACAACTTTATTCATCACTCACATGTTTACCACCTGTAAAATGGTGGTAAATGGATTTCCATTTTTTATATCACTCTTAACTTCACAGCAATAACACTGTTATCCTAAAGGTTAAAAAAAAAAAAAAAAGAGGACTACCCAATCTAATACTTGTTTGTATCATTTCAAAATGTACGTAATTTCATGTAGTATTTGAAAAAGATAAAAATTAATCTTACCGTCATTTTTATTGAAACTTTATACTTTTGGTTTTATTACCCTGCACAGTGGTCTATCTTCCAGTCTTTGCATGACTGATCCAATCTGTTTTCCCCTAAGCCTTCACCCATGATCCTATAACTCCTGTACATCCACTATAAAATGAAATGCACATCGCTCTTCCCTGATACTCCTTTTCTCTCTCAAGTTGAAAACTATTCATTCTCTTATGCAGTTCCAGTTTTCTTAATCTACTGTTGTTAGATGCCGTCAAGTTGGTTCCAACTCATAGCGACCCTGTGCACCACAGAATGAAACACTGCCGGCTCCTGCGCCATGCTCCCAATCTTTATGCTTGAGTCCATTGTGGCAGCCACAGTGTCAATCCATCCCATTGAGGGTCTTCCTCTTTTTCGCTGACCCTCTACTTTACCAAGCATGATGTCCTTCTCCAGGGACTCATCCCTCAGGACAACATGCCAAAGTATGTAAGACGTAGTCTCACCATCTTTCCTTCTAAGGAGCATTCTGGCTGTACTTCTTCCAAGACAGATTTGTTCATTCGTTTGGCAGTCTGTGGTATATTCAATATCCTTCGCCAACACCACAATTCAAAGGCATCAATTCTTCTTCGGTCTTCCTTATTCATTGCCCAGCTTTGAATAATTTACTAGCTTCATTCATTCATTCAACTGTTTTTGTTTTTTTTTTTCATCTAGTAAATATGCGTTGAGTGTTTTCTATGAGTCAAGTCTGTGCTAAGAGTTTAGGTTTCAACAGTGAACAAGACAGGCACATTCTTTGCCCTTATGAGCTTCATGGACTCTTGAGGAATAGAGAGATAGTAAAAATAATGAATTATAGTTGTAAAACTTCAGTTGAAAGGAGAAATGAAAAGTGAGTAACCCAGGAAGCCAAACTTTGCTGAGAAATCATGAATGACTCCCTAACAATAATTACATTTTGATGGAACTTAAAAGTGAATAGGTGCAGAGAGGTGACAATAGGAAGGCAGAGGTAAATGCTTTCATTAAAGCTCTTAGTTAGAAAAAAACACACAGAAGATTTGGTTAATTAAAATAAGCAGTCATGTCAATGCATGGTAGACAAAACAGGAGAGATGGCACAAGATCAAGTTCAAAGAGAGGCAGGGGCCGCTTTGTAAAGGCAAGTTTAATCAAATGTAGCACTTTGGTCTTAATACTGAAGACAAAAAGAACAGTAACGGGCTTTAAGCTGAGAAATAGCATAACCCTCTTTGAGTTTTTCAGATAAATTAAAGTAAAATATGTCTGAAAACACATGAGTGGATTATTGTAGTACACCCAGGAAATAGTAGTTGTGATTTGTTCTAGAACAGTGGTAACAAAGATGGAGACAAGTAGACAAATTTGAGGAATAGTCAGGCCTGATGATTAATTGACCAGGATTGAAAATGGTGTGGAACTGAATATTACTTTTTGTATAAAGCCCCTATTTCTGGCTTGAGCATTTTGTGTGATATTTCTTCCAAATAGTAAGATAGGAACCTTGCAGGGGCACAACACAAAGCCCATTTCCAAATATTTTTTCTAGTTTCATAAAATAATGTTTCTGTCTTTTTCTTGGGATAATATCACTGCCTTGTATTTCAGATATAAAAAGTGGCAGATTACATTCAGGACTGAAACCCTGATTTGTTATTTTGTGACCACTTTTAGAAAGGACTAGAGTTCTGTTCCTGACTCCTAGCCCTAGGACTGTGTCCTTGATACCTGCCTAGCAGGTAGCACAGTAATTACACAGCAGCTGTGAATCAGAATAGATAATGGAGCACAGATCACATCTTCTAGTTATTGCAGACTTCAGTTAAGTTCCTTTACTCAGTTCCCAGCCTTGAACATCAGATTATCATATTGGCATAATTTTTCTTTCATTGGGACAATCTACCCTTCCCGAGGTACTCGTCTCATTTATTGATTATTTTGGCCTTCTAAATTACTATTACCCTCTCCAATAATTGTTGGAAAGTTAAATATACACTATATTATCCTTTTAACAGCCTGGTCCCTCATATCCTTAAAACGCCCTTCTTCAGTGATCTTGTTCCCCATCACAATTTGCCACCACCTACTATCATCATATTCTACGGTTTGTCATCACCATTAAATAACAGCAACACTCCCATGATCTCAAGTTCACGCATATGGTGATTAGTCTTACGTATCAACTTACTAAGCTATCGCCAAGCCCAAGCCCCTTGCTTTGAGTCAATTCCAACTCATAGTGACCCTATAAGACAGAGTAGAACTGCTCCATAGGGTTTCCAAGGAACGGCTGGTGGATTCAAACTGCCGAACTTTTGGTTAGCAGCCAGGCTCTTAACCACTGCACACATGATCTTACTACTAGGCTATAGTAACCAGTTATTCAGTCAAATGCTAATATACGTAAGCTGCTTAGGTGGTGCCTACAGTTTGCACTCAGCTGGCAAACAAAATGTTGGTGATTCGAACCAACTCAGCAGCAGTGTGGAAGAAACAGGCCTGATCTGCTTCCGTAAACTTTACAGCCAACAAAATCCTATGGAAGCAGCTGTATTCTGTAACACACTGGGTCTCCTGTGTCGCAAATCAAGCGCAAAAACATAATTAACAATAAATGCTAATCTAGGTGTTGCTGTGAAGGTATTTTGTAGATGGGGTTAACATCTACAATTACTTAACTTTAAGTAAATGAGATTACCTCAATAATTTAGTGGGCCTCATCTAATCAACTGAAAGTTCTTCACAGCAAAACTGAGGTTTTCTTGAGGAAGAAGGAATCCTGGCTCGAGTACAGCATCAGTTCCTGCTCAAGAGAGTTTTCAGCTTGTTAACCAGCTCTACAGTTTTCAGACTTGCCAGACCCCATGAACATCTAAGACAATTACTTGAAATAAATCTCTTTATACACACACACGCATGCACACATGCATACATCCTACTGGTTCTGTTTCCGTGGAGAACTCCGACTGATACAATACACTCCTGGCACAGTGGTTAAGAGCTCAGCTGCCAACCAAAAGGTTGGCAGTTGGAATCCACCAGCCGCTTCTTCGAAACCCTATGGGGCAGTTCTACTCTGTCCTATAGGGTCACTATGAGTTGGAATAGACTTGATGGCAAGGATTTTTTTTTTTTTCCCCCTCTCTCTCTCTGAGCCCTACCTCCTAGCATTCCAGCTCACTACACTGTACCTTTAACTTCAGGACCCAATGTTGCTTTAACTCTGTGGAGACGTCTAGTGTCAGCATCTGCATTCATGTACTCTGATCTTCATCCTGTTTCTACAGAACTAGCCTGCTCCTATCTGAACATGTCCCCAACATTTTTGCAGATTTCAGTCTCTCGCACCTATGTGGAGCATATTTCCCAAAATTTTCCACTCTTTCTCCTAAATTATTAACGTTTACCCCTGTTCTCACCCACTTTTGTTGACATTTAAGTATTCTTCAATGTCTCCTCTCTTAAAAACTCATTTTTCTTATCCCATTTTTTCCCATCTGCTATTGCTTATTTTATTTGCTTCCCTTTGCAGTACTTCTCAGAACTGTTGTCTGTATCTGATGTCTCTAGTTTTTCCTTTCCAATTCTCTCTTAAACCCTCTCCAGGCATGGCCTTGTCTCCACCACTCTGCAGTAACTCATCTGGCCAAGCTCACTAATGATTTTCAGTTGCTAAACTCTGTGGTCATTTGTCATTTCTACTTGAGATATTAGTGATATTTGACACAGCTGATATGTTACTTCTCTTTGATTCTCTTTTTATCAAACTTCCAAGTTATCACACTTTCTTTGTTTTCCTACCTCTTTGGTGGTTACATTTTTGTCTCTTTTGCTCCCTCTATCTTATCTTCCAGATTTCTTAATGGGGTGCTAAGATCTCAGTCTTTGTTTTTCTTATCTTTTTCTCTGTACATAGTCCTTTGGATAATGCCATCTATGTTGATAACCACCAAAGTTACATCTCCTGCTCATATCTCTCCCCTGAACTCCAGAGTCATCTCTCTCCTGCACTCTTTCTCTCTCACTCTTTCTCTAGCTCTTTCTCTCTGCCTCTCCCACTCATTTATTTATGCTTTATGGTCACTTAAATATTCTATCAGCTATCGCAGGGTAAGTTATGTAATTGGAGTTACCTTCACTCATTCTCCCTGTTCACTGAGGGGCAACTATGGCAATCTTCACATTATCTTCACTCCAGGATGGAGGCTGACAGAATAACTTCTCCTGAAATATTGTTGTTCTTGTGGTAAGTGAAAACTAAAGGGAAAAATCAGTAGTGTCTCTTAATCTCCTGCCCACTACCTTTAAATGATTCTGCTTATACTTCATTGGCCAAAGTATGTCACATGGTTAAGTACTGTAATATATGAATTTATTAAAATAGTTGGAGAAATAATGAGTGAAAGCATTACAGTGGACAATTTTAAATATAGCACCTATGTTCTATGGCAAAGCAAGTAAGAACATGACAGATTTTTTAACAATATAATTAACAAGATTGGATCAATACGTGGGAAAACTTCAGACCTGACAGAGAATTCAACTACAAAATTGATTATAAAATTGATTACAAAAACACTTTAATACATTTCCAAACGTTTGACCTTCTACATGTCACATTATCTGAATGAAATATAATTCAAAAATAATAAAATAGACTACACTTTATAGCTTAATATATAATAAGTAATCTAGTAAATGTATATTTCATCTAACAGAAAGTCAATAATGTAATAAATTTATATATTTATAACAAGAAAATAAATTCCATTAAAATTGTAAATAAGCAGCCAAATATGTTCAGAGGAATAATCATAACTTAATGCTCACATTATTTAATAAATGAGGAAACAAATGATATACAAATGCAAAATAAGATTTTAGAAAATAGATCTCAGCCCTATGGGTATCGGAAGCAATGGGTTTGTGAACAATAAAAAATACCTTAGAACACAGAGCAATTAAATATACACACTACTGTAATCAAACAAAAAAGTGCTGTTCATCTTCTTTCTTATTCTTTCACTGTCTGACTCATAGATGTTAGTGTTCCAGCTTCTTCTTTCTTCTCTTTTTACTCTTTTTGCCAATGACACTAATTTAAACACATGGTAATATATAAAAACAAATGCAAAAGGCTCCCAATCCATATTTCAGCTTAATATTTCTGTTATACCTTAAGTTCTAGAGATAAATAAACCCGGAAATAATATGCAGATATCAACTGTATCAGTCAAGAATTTGTCTAACTGTAAACAACAGAAAACCCCACAGACAGCTGCTCCATCTTTCATACACAGTTGTTTCAGCTCAGGATGCAGGCAGCTTCCGTAATCCAGTCAGGAGGAATAGAGGAAGGGAAAAGGACTGCAGAGGCTTGCCAACTGAGTTTGTTCCTCTTTACAAGACTTTTTTTTTTTTTTCTGGATGTTACCACCTGTATCTTCCATTTCATTTTACTTGGATCCACAATTAACGTCCATGGAAGCAGCAGTCAAGAAATCAAATGATGTATTGGATTGGGCAAATCTGCTGCAGAAGATCTCATCAAAGGGTTAAAAAGCAAAGATACCACTTTGAAAATTAAAGTGTGCCTGACCCAAGCCATGGTATTTTCTATAGCCTCATATGCATGTGAAAGCTGGACAAGGAGTAAGAAAGACCAGAAAAGAATTGAAGCTTTTGAATTATTGTATTGGTGAAGAATATTGAATATATCACGGACTGCCAGAAGAACGAAAGGAGTTGTCTTCAAAGAGTACAGCCAGAATGCTCCTTGGAGGCAAGGATGGTGAGACTTTGTCTCATGTACTTTGGGCATGTTCTCAGGAGGCACCAGTCCCTGGAGAAGGACATCATGCTTGGTAAAGTAGAGGGTCAGCAAAAGAGAGGAAGATCCTCAATTAAATGTATTGACACAGTGGATGCACGAATGGGCTCAAACGTAGCAACAATTGTGAGGATGGAACAGGACTGGGCAGTATTTTGTTCTATGGTACATAGAGTTGCTGTAAGTTGGAACTGACTCAATGGCACCTAACAAGAACAACAACATCTTCCATTTAAATATTATGGACTAGAACTAAGTTACTTGACCACTCCCAGCTATAAAGAAATCTAGGAAGTTGATTATTTTTAACATCACCGCAAAGAACTAAATCAAGGTCTGTGTGTGTGTGTGTGTGTGTTTTAGTAAGAAAGGAGACAATAAATATTAGGTGGCAACCACCAGTTTCAATATACTTCTTTCAAGACTTACGTAATAGTTTTGTAATACCACGGAAACCACAATTATTAGAGTGTAATCCCTGATAATAAAGTTATTATTTTGCTGAAAACTATAGAAAATAAAGAAGCAGTCAAAAACTTTAAAATTACTTTAATTATTTATAAAGTGTTCAGGTATGTGCTAATAATTTGAACATCAATAGATGTTTTTTATATATTACTAACACAGTTGAAAAGAAAATAGAAATTCATTTTCAATAATAAAAGTAGAATAATTTAATGATTAAAATGTGTAACATACATAACAAAAATGTCTACTCTTCATAGAGATATCTAAAATGAAATTTGAGTACATTTATAATTTATTAACTTCTATTTAAATGCAAGTGAGATAAAAATCCCAATTCTTTGTTACTGCTGTTGGGGAAAGGGAAATTTCTTAAAAAATAATTCTAAAATAACTTGGAATGATAAACATGAAACAATAGAAAATAAAATGCCCCTTTCCCAAAAAATCAGTAACAGTAAGGTATTATGCCACCAAATCTTAAAATATATTACAAAATCTTAATAGGCAGAGGAGGTAGATTAATGCCCCATAATAGAATAGGAGGGAATGGAAGAAAGGAACTAATATTTATCAAGTACATATTAAATATTTGATAAATATTAGAATTGAATCAACATGTATCTTCATTTTACCACATCCTTTTTTCAAGGATGAAGACTTTTCAAATGCAGCTGTAGGTCTCCTATTAGAAGAAGAATGCATCTATAGATTAAATAGTTTATGTGGGGATATATGCCATTTAAACATGGCTGCACTATTGACAACTGCAGCCCCCACAGGCCTCTATGCTGCACAGCATGTTGAGACTTGTCCCCAACATGTTGAGACTTGTCTCCAACATGTTGAGACTTGTCACGATTTGTTTTCCCAAACCTATTGTCCCTTTACTGATTGGCTTGCTTACCTGAATTCCTTCTCCCTTGCCCACACCCAAAGCCCATTGTTTTGTTAATTGCTTTATTGCTTGCTGTATTGACTATATAATAAACTCCTGGGACTGAAGCGGTGTCGACTCCTCAGAGTGACCCTCCTGGCCCACTTCCCTGTAAGAGTTGTGGCTTGGTTACTGTCTCCGCCGCTCGCTGCAACAAGTTTATATGAAGTTTTTCTCATTTCTTCTAATCTTTGAGTTTATTTTTTTGACCATGTGCTGCCTTAATCCATGACACCTGTAAAATAAAATATTTTGTTTACATCCTAAACAATGGAGGTGGCAGCTTCAGAGTCTCTATGAAGAGACAGCAAATTTGCTGTAAGAATTCAACTAAACAAGCATTTGCATAGAACTTTATATAAACTTTAATTTAAAAAAATCAGAAAACTATGTTCCATACAAAAAAATGAAGGATAGGACAGCCAAGATTATGATGGAAAGAGGGCTAAAATTATTCTTTCCCAAGCTAATCTGGGCACTGTCATCGTTGATTCAAATTCTCATTTACATCTACGCATACCGTCTAAACTTTTGAAGTCCAAATTCTTCAGTTTGGATTATTGACAACCCAACCTGACCTTTCTTTTACCTGTATTACATCTCTCTGCTGCCCTCAACTGGTAAACACTGATTCTCCCTCTATCTCTTAACAGATTTATTCTTGGGGGAAAACATTAATACTCTACATTTTGAACACTTATGTAGCTGTTTTGTATCAGCACATGCTGGGTCCTCAAAATGATTTAAAAGTGTTTTTTTATTTTCAAGAGTCCAGGGATAAAAATATTCACAGGTAATGGATTAGGCAAAGTTACACCTCACCAAATACTTTTCTGCTCTTGTCCTGTGGACAGGTAACACTGAAATTATAGCCACCATTACAGTGGAAGAAGTCAACTTCAGCCCAACAATACTTTCTCCTGTGATATGAAAAAGAGGAGAAATTTCAGAAAGATTTGTATCCAGAGGACTTCTTATTTTTAAATTAAACCTATATGGACAAAGTGGTAACAAATCCTTTGATCCTAGACCATTCAGCTGAGTTAGTCCACCTAGTTTGATATAATGAAGATTTTGATTTATTATGTTACTGTTAACTTTTTTTTTGGCAAGAATTTGCATTTTAAATTATGTGAGTATGAAATTTCATTGCAGAAATATACAGTAAAGAATCTACATTTGCCATATTTTTATTTCCTTGCACCTTAATAAATGTTAAAAATTACATCAAAAACAAAACTTAGAAGGTTTTAATTCAATCTATATATTTGCAATAGTTGGAATGAGAAGCTTCTCACATTTCTATGTTGAAATTGGAGGTTCTGCTATTTAGTATCACTAGCAATATCTTTACAAGACTACTTACTGCCTTTGAGAAAATTAAACTTCTGAGACTAAAATGTAGAAATGTTTATATTGAAGTATCTCATTATCCTTAGTGTCCTAGACATTGTTAAAATAAAGCTGGGTGGTGTTATATTATGACATATTTAGAACACTAGATTGCTAAGGTGTCAGCATTGTTATGTTTGGGATGTCATGCAGTTCATACTTAAAAAACAAAACAAGACAAAAACATATCTCTTTTGGTTTATAATCCTAAGAAGAAGGAGACCAGTTACCATCACATTCTTTATTATCCTATATTAAATACTCTACCAAGAGATGCAAAAGTTTTAGCCACCTTCAAGTTTAATAATCTTATCTGCATTCCTACTTGAGAATGGATTTATTCTTCCAGCTTTACTTTTAATAGGATCACATTTTTCCATCAAACTATTCTCCATAGGATGAAAAATAAAACCTCATTGTGCTTCTAGAAGGCAATGAAATGCAATATATTCTTCAAAATTTTTCCTAGTTTCTTTGTAGTGTCTATCTGCAGATACTTACAAAGAATAGGGAAAATAACCAAACTATAGTTGCTTCTTATTAAATCCGTAGTGGCAACAGGGATCTAAAATTCTAATATAGGAAGAATGGTTGGTAATGGCAGCAAATTCAAAGATAAGTGCAGCAAAGATTTTCCCAGGTATGTAAGAGGGAGGGATAGAAGTCAAGAATATGCTAATGGTGAAAATATCTGAATTGAAAGGAGAGCAGAGGAGGACTATATTCCGATAATGAAGCCTCTGATTCCATAGAAAACTTGATGATGAAATGGCAGTATCCAGTAAAGTAGTGTGCCAAGAGCTGGGACTGAAAAAGAGAGGCAATTTCTAAAATGAATGAGGAAGTTAAATTGGGAGCAACCATGCAAAGTAGGTTCATAGCAAATGCAAAGTCTCAGAGCTAGAGGAGAATTCAAGGAAAAGACTAAATGTAATTACTTGGCGTCTTACTTATCTAGTGCTGCTATAGCACAAGTGAGCGACTTTAACAAAGAGAAATGTATTCTCTCACAGTCTAGGATGCTAAAAGTCCAAATTCAGGGCACCAGCTCCAGTGAAAGCCTTTCTCTCTCTGTTGGTTCTGAGGGAAGGTCCTTGTCATCAATCCTCCCAGGTAGAGGAGCTTCTCAGCTCAGGGACCCTAGGTCCAAAGGACACACTATTTTCTTGGCTCTTGTTTTTTGGTGTAAAGAGGTCCCCATATTTCTCTGCTCACTTCTCTTTTGTATATCTCAAAAGAGATTGACTTAAAACACAACTTAATCTTGTGGATTGAGTCCTGCCTCATTACAATAACTGCCTCTAATCCTGCCTCATTAACATCATAGAGGTAGGATTTAAACACATAGTAAAATATAAGTGTTATGGATTTAGGATGAAGGATAAAGGTTTTCATATGGACTATTGATCAGGCAGTAAGCTAAAAGGCAAAGTAAAAGTGCATTTTGGAGTTCTCATTTCTGGTAGTTGCCAGTCGTAATCTCTCTTCTTTTAAAATAGAAGTCCACAAAGGATGACAAAATGGTGGACAATCACACAGTTCTGGGAATTATGGACTAGCCAAGTTGACACACATTTTAGGGGGACACAACTCAATCCGTAACACTCAGGATAAAGGTTTTAATATGGACTATTGATCAGGTGTTAAGTTAAAAGGCAAAGAAAAGGTGCATTTTAGAGTTTTCATTTCTGGTAGCTGCCAGTCCTAATCTCCCTTCTTTTAGAATAGCTTCACTACGGCTGCCCAGGGAACAATATTTGTCCTAATAATGTTTGGAAACTATACCATGTCAATAAATATTTTGTGTTTTGTTTTAGTCCCTCCCCCCCCCCACTTTTTGGTCCTTTTCTTTTCCTTCTCTCATTTCTTCCTTTCTTTCTTCTTTTCTTCCTTCTTTCATCTAATATTTGTACTCCTACTATAGCTATACTATTCCAGGAATTACCTTCCCTGCTATTTCAATGGTATATCTAGAATACCTCTCAGAACAAACTTCCTAAAACAAAATTCTGGCCTCAAAACATCACTACACAATGCATTATAGAATAGCTTTTTATTACATATTGAGAATATTTCCAATTTTTGGACTTGCAGGAGCCTCAGCAATGTATCCTCAACTTGTTTTTCAGATTTATCGTCATTACTCTTTTGGATTTGCTATATTTTCCAATTTTGCTTTGTGCCTGTGTTTATAAAACTTTTCCTCAAAGTCCCACTAATGGCAGAAGTCATAAAGCACATAATCTAATTGGCCTAAAAAGAATGAGAAATGTATTAGAAGACATGATGTTTTACATTATACTCCCTATATATATATTTTTTAATAATATTTTTTAAGTATTAAGGAAAAAAAAAGCAAAAGTCACCATTTCTCATTGGTTAATGTGGGGATTTTTTTTTTTTTAATCTATCAACTTTTGAAGAAAATGAGACTATTAAAAAGAGTTGACTTTGTATGGTCAATTCAACACACAGTTTGTTTCTATTCTTTTGTTGTCACAGTATTTGGAGAACCCTAATTTATAAAATTTTGTGGTTATCTATTTCAATGTTATTTTTCACTGCTTCACTAGCAGATTCAGGGTTATCACTGCCACAAAAAGCTCATAATGCTGTCAAAGATGTGGTATCATGAAAATTAACCAGGATATTGGTGGTAGGAATCTCAATAAGTGAACCTTTTTGGTGGAGGGTCAAGTCATTTTTGATACGGCAAACTGATGGAATCTCTGAACCATTAGTCTCTCTTATTCTTTTAGGAAAATATTTGTTAAATTATATTTTAAGTACAGAAACATGACTGATGATGGTCTTAATTTAACCACCAATGCAAAGGATGACAAAATGGTGGACAATCACACAATTCTGGGAATTATGGACTAGCCAAGTTGATCACATGTAATTAAACTAAACATCTTAAATGACTCATAATACCTATGATCTACTTTTTTCTGCCAACTCTTAACCTTCATTTTAATGACTTTGATGATACAGTAAAGACATTGAAAAATTTTGTTGATTCACAGTGTTTTATTCTGAAAATAACTTCTGATTAGCTAAATTTATGAGCTACACAATAATAAGCAAGCAGTCTATGGATTAATTCACCTTATATTCTGATTTTTGATTTTTGTGCACAAACCAACTAAACATTTCATGATTTTTAATGAAACTTTAATATTTTCTCTCACAGTTTTGTGGATTGACTGGGCTCAGCTAGGTAATATCATTCATGAAGTGGCAGTCAGATAGTGGCTGGAGACATCTGGCCTCTCCTTTGGGCTCAAATGTCCCAGATGACAAACTCACATGTCTGGCAGTTGATGCCAACTGTTGACTCAGACTTGAGTAAGACCTGGCAAGTAAAGTGCCTCCTAATGGCCTTTCCATTTGACTTAAATTTCTCAATATGAGGAGTATACCAAAAGCAGTATTCCAAAAAGCCCAAGTGGAATCTTAGCCTTGGAAATAAAACAACATCATTTGTCGAACTCTACCGGTAATACGGTCTCAGGGCCTACCCAGATACAGTGAGATAATAAAATAAACTCTACTTGTTTAGAGAGTCACAAGATCACATTGTAGAAAAGATGCACAGAGATTTTGTTGAAGTCCTCTTTGCAAAATATAATCTGTAGCAGTCTTCCCTATAACCACAACAATTTGTATCCTTCCCATATGCAAAATAGACTCACTCTATCCTCCCAAGTATAATTTGATTAAACCATCAGCTCAAATCCAGGCATCAGCTCAAAATCCAGGTTATAATCATCTAAGTCAAGTCAAGCAGCACATGAGCCTCCTTGAGAGCAAATCTACAAGTACAGTAGTCGCCCCTTAACTGCGGGGTATATATTCCAAAAACCCATAGATGCCTGAAACTGCAGATAGTATTGAACCCTATATATACTATGTTTTGTCCTATACATAAATACCTATGATAAAATTTAATTTATAAATTAGGCACAGTAAGGGATTAACAACAATAACTAATAGAAATAACAGAACAATTATAACAATATTCTGTAATAAAAGTTACGTGAATGTGGTTCCTGGGCAGGACTGAGTCGAACAGCATGAGATTTCATCATGCTACTCATTTAACATTTTTGGACTGTAGCTGACCACAGGTAACTGAAACCACAGAAAGCGAAACAACAGATAAGGAGGGGGTTCTGTACTCAATTCTCTCAATCTAAAGACATTTGAGCTAAAGAGATAAATTATCTGTTTCCTATACATTCAGCATACAATATTGAGGCAGACATAATATATGGACACTCTTATTCAGAAACAGGAAGAATGGGAAGTACATAGCTATCACTGGCCCTTAACAATTCTGAAATTCAGTCAGTTACATGTACTAAATCTTTGATTAGAGCCTAGCACTTTCCCCTGGTGTGATTTTTCTGCTGTTCTTTGTTCTAAGCCCTAGAATTTGGTTCAGACTCTAAGTAATTTTCATTTTTCATGAGAAATGAAGAGGGTTGATAGCTAAGTAGATTTCCCAGCCTGCTTCCTGTGCATGGAAGGTTGGTTCCCAATAACCCCTTTCCTTTGAGTCATCTTTGGAGCTTTTATGCCAATCTGCTTGTGCTTTCTCAAGTACAATTCTCTTAAAAACAATGCAGGGTTTTGTTGTCATTGTTGCTTGGAATGGGGATCTTATTGCCTATTGGGGTAATAAGATTTATGTGAATGTGGTAAAAGTGGACAAGAGCCCATCCTCTTATCTCTTTGAAACAGACCTCTTTTTGATTTGGGCTGAGAGTCAGGGTGATATAGGACAATACTCTTAGGATTCATAAAACCCATTTGGTTTATAGGAGGAAGTCTAAGAATCATGGCCTTATGAAACTTAAATATCTTTTTTCTACCTCAGGGGTTAGCAAACTGTGTCTCATGGGCCAGATTAGGCCCACCCTCTATTTTTGTAAATAAAGTTTTATTGAGTAAACCCGCATACTCATTTATTTGCATATTGTCTATAGCTGCTTTTGCTCTGCAAGAGCACATTTGAATGTTTCTGTAGAGATCATATTGTCCACAAAGCCTATAATATTTACTGTTGGTGTTGTTAGTTACCATTGAGTCCAGTCAAAATGTTTACTATTTGGTACTTTACCAAAAAAAAAAGCAAACCCTCTTAGTCTAACTGAGATGATCTAGATGTACTGCCTTAAATCTTTACCAAAATAGGAACTTTACACTGAAGCTATGTTTTGCTGGAAACACCCTGGATTTGATCTTTGTCCTGATGTCATTTTCTACTTTGAAAACTTTTTCTGCATGGAAATACTCAGATGAGAGACCTTTTTTACTATCTAGCCCTGCATGTCCCAACTTCCTTATATTTTGTCTAAATTCTGTCCAAAATCAAACATTTCAAACTTAATCCCATCCTTTTATGTTCCTATTTTATTATAAACAGCTGAAATAAACCAGTTAGCACTTCCATATTCTGCCTGGAAATTTCTTTAGCCAGATCTACTAGATCTAAGGTAAGGTAAAGTGGCTAAACTTTCTGCCACACATGTCAACTTTATTTACGTTTCTTATAACAATTTGCTCAGTGTCCTCCGAGTCCCCACTAACGCTATCCTTTAGAACCCTCTGGCCAGTATAAACGCAGTCTTAAAGTCAATGTCAAATACTTTATCTTTTGTTCAGGCATCTTTCCTATTCTAAATACCGAATTCTATTATGGTTATAAATTCTTGCGCAACAAAACACTCTACAATTAGTGGTATAAAATAACAATGTATTATAATATCTCATGGTTCTGTGGTTTGAATGGGATTAGCAGAGTAGTTCTTACTTGAGGTTCTTACTTGTGGTTACAATCAAATAGCAGCTGCGGCTGGAGTAATCAGCGGGATCAATTAGGCAAGTCCAAGAAGCCAAACTTCTGGCCAGAGCTGATGATAGCTGTTGGTTCAGAGCTCAGCTGAGGCTCATCAGAGTGTCTACACTTGGTTTCTACTTGTGTTTGGACTTCTCTCAACATGACTGTTGGGTTCTGAGAGAGAGGTTTCCAAAATCAAATGTTTCCCAAGGCCCAGGATAACACTACAAAGCTTCTTATGATCTACTCCAGGAAGACACACATCACTTTGTCACATTCACCTGTTGCCAATGAGTCAATTCCGACTCATAGTGACCTTACAGTATAGAGTAGAACTGTCCCATAGGATTTCCAAGGTGCCGCTGGTAGAATCAAACTTCCAACCTTTGTTTAGCAGCTGAGCTCTTAAGCACTGCACCACCAGGGCTCCACTCACAGAACCTGCCAAATTTAAGGTAGGGGATAAATAGGCTTCACCTCTTGATTGGGATATAGCAAGATCAATTACAGAAGAACATGGGGTAGGAAATAAATTGTTGCTGAGTTCCTTGGAAAATACAATATGCCCCATGTCTTAGTTATCTAATGTTGCTGTAACAAAAGATGCCACAAGTTGGTGACTTTAAAGAACAGAAATTTATTTTCCCACAGTTAAGGAGGCTAGAAGCCTGAATTCAGGGTGCCAACTGTAGGAGAAGGTCCTTCTTGTCTCTTTCAGTAAACTTATAGATGCATTATCTGTCTTTGCTCCTGTGTCTCTGTATCTCTGTGTCTATTCTGTTCTTTTTATAAGACACCATTCACAAGTGATTAGGTTTAGGACTTAACCTACACTGGAATGACCTCATTAACATAACAAAAGAAAAAGCTTGTATCTAAACAGGGCCCCATTCATAGGTAAAAATCTTAGGAATTCAACATAATTTTTTTTTGGAGGGGGACACAGTTCAATCCATAACACTCCCCTTACCTGGATTTTTAAATCTTTTTTATAAATATTAGTTTTTATCCAAGAATAAAAATAAGAAATACGTTTTGTCATTGGAGTCTTTGATATGCACTTCTTTCAGGTAAGGTACTTTATATCCATGTTGAAAAACAAATTTCATTGATAAAGTTATCAAATAAATAGATAAATAATTTACTAAATCCAACTACAATAGGAGAACCAAATGAAATGATAACCCTGACTATAAGAAACATCACAGAGCTGGTTCCTATGAGGCAGGGGTCAAATATACTCCAACTTTTCCACCATTTCTGATAGCAGCCACTCCCCCTACAGCACTCTTCTCTATTGAGTTCAATGATTCATTTTAATGATCACAGTCATGGAAACATCATAACTGCAATAACAACTTTAATAACAGAGAAGGATATAAGCAAAGAATATAAACAGAAACAAAATACATATACGGTGAGGTTTGGGAAGGGTCCCTGCATAGGGCCCCAACATCTCAAGGTTACCTAATTTCGTCTCAAAGGTAACCTGCTTACATTTCCTGAAAACCAGTGTTCATTCTTGCCCATCAGGAAACTTTCAAACAGGAAACTCAATGACGTTACTTGGCAGGTTCGACTATAGGCCACTTCTTTAAGCTGGCTCCTGGCTCCTCCTGGCCTGCTCCAGGACAGCACTGAGATGGCCTCTGCTCTGTAGTGGTGGGGGGGTATGACTCTGTGGGCAACACCCTCCTCAGGGCACCCCAGTTCTCAGAGAGTTACATCTCTCAGCCAGGGTTTAGCCTTTTTACTTTGCTGCCACTGTCTTGGTCTGCTCATTGTCTCTGCCTCGTCTAGTACTATGTCAGCCACTGCCTCCATTGTTGTTGCAGGTTTACCTGGTCTGAGAGGGTCATAAGACAGGGCCCCTGTGTCCAAAGGACACACTCCTCTACTGAGTGTAGGAGGCCCCATCTGAGCCTCCACATTCTAGTGTTTTTATCAGTCACTGGATAGACCCCCTAACCAACCTGGAAAACGTCAACCACCAGGCAGGGTACCCCAGCCAATCCATGTAAAGTTCTGCTACTGGGTGGGGCTAGCCAATCTTGGTAAAGTCTAGTTCCTAGATGGGGTCCCACAGCCAATCTGGGTAGAGGTCAGACTAGGCGGGGATTCTGAACCATGACCAAAAAGCCAAATTACTTTTTTACTAAGGTGATTCCACACCTTGCAGCAACACTTTGTCTATCAGATTAAAAACACATTAAAAAAAAAGAAGCACAGCAGCAAATTATTTCAGGCAAGGTTTGGATAGTGTCTCAGTCATCTAGTGCTGCTATAACAGAAACACCACAAGTGTAGGGTTTTAACAAAGAGAAGTTTATTCTCTCATGATCTAGGAGGCTAGAAGTCTGAATTCAGGGTGCCAGTTCCAGGGGAAGGCTTTCTCTCTCCTTCGGCTCTGGAGGAAGGTCCTTGTCATCAGTCTTCCCTTGGTTGAGCAGCTTCTCAGCACAGGGAACCTGGGTTGAAAGGAAGCACTGTGCTCTTGGTACTTCTTTCTTGGTTGTATGAGGTCCCCATGTCTCTCTGCTCACTTCTCTCTTTTATATCTCAAAAGAGATTGGCTGAAAACACAATCCAATCTTGTTGATTGAGTCTTGTCTCATTAACATAACTGCCACTAATCCCATCTCGTCAAAATCATAGAGATAGGATTTACAAGACACAGGAAAATCACATCAGATGACAAAATGGGGGACAATCACACAATACTGGGAACCATGGCCTAGCCAAATCGATACACATATTTTTTGGGGACACAACTCAATCCATGACAGATAGTGCTTTGATCTTACTCTTTGTCAGTTCATCATCATTCAGAGCCTTAGGAACAATGCTTTTCTGTCAAAATTAACATGATTTTAGGTTGTTATAATTTTTCTTCAGTTAAATTATTTTTGAGTCAAAAATGAAAATGATAATTATTAAATTTTTAAAAATAAACATTTTATGTCTTTGTTATGAGAAGAAGTGTAGCTAACTTTAAGCCTACATTTATAAACAAATTGAGCATAATTTCAAAAGTAATTTCAATGAATTGATTATTTGTATTTATACTTCAAAGTTTAAAAGCACAAAGCAATGCAAATGTGAAATGGTATGCTAATTTAAACAATGTATATGAGCCTTTTTCCTCTGACAATAATAACTTGTATTTATCATAGTTCTATATTGTGAACTATCTGCATGCATCAGAGATGCTAGTATGATTTATATTTTTGTGCACAAATTGCACACTAATATCACAATGTCAATAAAAGGGTGAATGGAGCTTTTAGCAAACTCATGGGGATAGAAAAGCGAAAAATGTTCATAGTCCACAAGCAATACCAGGGATTATGAGCCTTGGTGATTAGAAGTTATTTAGTAGGGGCCACAAAGGGCTGCACAATAGGATAAGGGCGATTGGGAATTGGCCAATCCTGACATATATGGAAGCTCATGCTCAATTTATCTCAATTGGAATAATTTATCTAATTAGAATATAATTGTATTTCCATGACCAGCTGCTTTATAGAAGAAAAAATATGTCCCCTTTGGAGAGAATAAAATCTCAAAATTTTTTCATCTACATGGTCTGCATGAAAAACATAACCACTTATACAAAAAGATAAGAATTGACGTTAAAAAAAAAATACGTGATAACTGACAACACAGGCAAAACTATAGCATACCCAGATATGACAAGGTTTTAAAATAAATATAATAAAATTCCCATAGAGTTAAATGAAATGGTTGGGGATTTCAGGAAATAATCCAAATGAATAAAAAAAAAAAAATATGAAACTCTAGAATAGAAAACAACAGTAAATGAAATTAAAACCAAACTGGAGAAAAAAGAAGTAGTCAATTAAAAGATATGTCAGTAGAAAACATGAACACTAGAGTGGAGAAAGACAAAATGAAGAAAATTACTGAAAAGCACATAAGAGACATTTGGATTAGGGTGAAAAGTTCTAATACGTATGTAATTGGAGTCCAGAAGGAGAAGAAGGTGAAATTGGGTTAAAAACAATATATGAAGAAATAATTGCTGAGATTTTTTTTTTCCTAAATTGTCAGAACCACTAGAAACTCCAACCAGAAAAAAAAAAAAAAAAATGTAAAGAATCTAGGCACAAATTAGTAAGTCTACTAAAAACCAAAGGCAAAGAAAATTATGAATGTAGTCAACGGATAACGATATATGACCGTCAGAGGTATAAACCTAAGGTAAACATCTGATTTACTAACAGAAATAATGCAAGCCAGAAAGCAAGGAATGATATAAAGTTCGTGGGGTCAAAAACAAAAACAAACAAACAAAAAACCTACCAAATCAGAATTCTACACTCATAACAAATATTCACAAAAAACTGGAGGAAAATTAAAGATTTTAATAAAAACTGAAAACTCTGTTTTAGCTCTAGCAGATCCATCCTAAAATACTGTAAAAGATATTCTTTGGGCAGATGGAAAATAATCTGAGAGTTCATCTCAAAGATGTAAAAATAAATGAAGACTAAAGGAACGATATACATGTGTAAATTTAAATGTAGACTGCTTGCATAATACAAAGCAATAACATTTTGTGGTATTTGAAACACATAATTTAAATACATGACAGCAATCACACAAAATGCAGAAGGGTGTTAAAATCTAAATAGCTTAAGATTCTTTATTATCTGACAAGTGACACATTTATACTAACAGTGAATAGCTAACAATCAAATAGAGGAAGAAAATCTAATAAAAAAAAAGTTTGCAATCCTAAAGGAATTTAAGAAAAGAGAAAAAAAATGACAAAAATAGGTGGGAAATAAAACAAAATGATAAGGTTTGGCCTAAACTTCAATTCATCAGTAAATAGCAAAATAAATAATACAACTAAAAGATGTGAACATTTTCACACTGGATACATAATTGAATTATATATTTTTACAATATTCATATGAAAAATTAAAAAAAAAGTAATGGTTGACAATAAAGAATAAAAAAAAAAAAAGATGCCATGCAAAACACTAACAAAAAGCAAGTTAGTTATACTAAATATCAGACAAAGTAGAATTAAGTCAAGAGCATCTGAAAAAAAGAGGGACATTTAAAAAAAGTCATAAAGCATTCCCATGCACCTAACAGCATGATTTTAGAATGTATACAGAAGAAATCTACAGAACAAAAAAGAGAAATAAACAAATCAAAAATCAGTGGGAGTTTTTTTAACTACTCTGAATAATCAATAGAGCAAGCAGAAAAATTTCAGTAAAGATATGGAGGATTTAAACAGTGTAATAAACAAAATTGTTTAATTTCTAAATATAGGACAATTAAACCCAGCAACTGCAGAACACACATTCTTTTTACATGCCCATGGAACACTAGACAAAATTATCCATATGGTGGACTACCAAGCAAGTCTCAACACATTTCAAAGCTCTAGAAAAATATAGAGTACAGTCATCCCCTGGTATTCACGGGGGATTGGTTCCAGGACCTGCATGGATATCAGAATTCACAGATGATCAAGTCCCCTATATAAAATGGCATAGTATTTGCATATAACCTGTGCACATTTTCATGTATACTTTAAATCATCTGTAGATTACTTACAATACTTAATACAATGTAAATGTTATGTAAATAGTTGTTAATGCTTACACCTAACACTTAATGCTTTCTCAGTCTTTGCAAGCTCAAACAATGAGTACTGGAGAGAGGCAGGGTCTGTGAAATGGCAAGAGGCTACAGCAGGGGATGCCTGCACATGACTTCATTTGTATGCATTCAGTGTAGTGCTCTGCGCAAAACAAATTTAAGTTTTTCCTTTTGTAACTTTTTTTCCCGAATATTTTTGATCCACTGTTGGTTGAATTCACATATATCTGGAAATAAATGAATACACTTTGGAAACCATAGACCAAAGAAGAAATCACAATGGAAATGGTAAATATTTTAAATAAATGAAAAAAAAATTACTACCTATCAAAATTGCAATGATGTTAGTGAAACAGGGCTGAAAGAAAAATGTAAATTTGAAAACACAAATGTTATATATGAAGAAAGCCTAAAAACCAAAGTTTTAAGTATCCTTTTTAATGAGTTAGAAAACAAAACTGCAAATTATACCCATAAAAACGCAGGAAGTAATAAAGGCAGTAATTACTAGAATACGGAAAAGGCATATAAAAGAAAAACTAACAAGTCCAAAAGTTGATTCTTTGAAAATATTACTGAAATTCTAAATCTGCCGGAAGGCTGCTTAGAGAAAAACAGAAACAAATACCTGTATCAGGAATGAATCAGAGACATCATTATGTAACCAAAACCTCTAATATTCTTCAAAGAAGCCTCATTCTTGCCATATGAACTTCCCTTATCCCATTTACCATCACTTTTTGATTATAGTGGAAGTTTTCAAACAGGGCTTCAAATTCTTTGACATTCATGTCATAAAGAGATGGAGAATTTTGTCTTTTACCCTCGAATTTGGCTGAACTTGTGGACACTTTGATACATAGAGTAGGGCAGAAATGATACTATGTTACTTCGAAGGGAAGGTCATAAAAGGCCATGTAGCTCCCTTCTTGTTTGCTGGGAAGGAATTCATACTTAGAATTCACTTTTGGAATCCTAAACCACCAGGTAAGAAGTCCAACTAACATGATTCTGCCATCTTGTATGTAAGACAAATCCAAACAGAAAGGCCATGGATATTTGCTCTGGTCGACAACCCCAGCTATGCCCAACCTTCGAGGAACCCCTAGACCAGATGTCAGTAAAGAAGCCCCAAAGGACTTTAGGCTTCAGCCGAGGGAGTCACCCTCAGTGATTTGAAACTTCCCAACTGAGAACTCAAATACATGGAGCAGAGGAAAGCCATATTGCCTGTGTCTTGTCCAAATTCCCAACCTGCAGAATCTGAACTTAATAAAATGATTGTTTTATCCCTCTAAATTTTGAAGTGTTTTTTAATAAAGCAATAGATCAATGGAACATCCAGGTTATGAAAATAGCCTCTTAAATGTACTCCTGCTTCCACTCTTGATCTCCTTCGGTCAATTCTCCAAATGAAAACCAGAATAAAATTTCAAAATGGCAATTCCAGTCACATTTCCCCCTGCTTAAAATCTTTTATTGGATTTCCAATATTCTTAGCAAAAAAGAGTCAAATTTTCATTGTGCTATACCAGGCTTTCTTTGGTCTTGACACTTTTCTAAACTTCTGCCATATTTACTCCCAAATTTGTGTCCACATTGGCTTTAATTTAGTTCCTTGCATGTTCTCTCCTTCTCCATGAATGCTCTTTCCTTTTAGTCATCTATCTCTCTTTATGTAATTAATTTCTACTGGTCTTCAGATCTCAGCTCAAATCTTCCTTCCTCAGAGAAGCATTCCCGAGACATTCAGATTAGGCCAGATTGCCTTGTTATACGCTCTCACAGAACACATACTCTTGGCGTTACACTTACCACACTTATGATTTCACATGTATTTGTGAAATTATTTAATTAATTGTTTTCCCTTGTTAAATGCTAAATTCCTCAAAGGTGGAGTCTGGGTCTGGTTTTGCTCATCATTTTTATTCCAGGCATCAATCCTGTTTTTCAGCCTAAAGTCCAATACTTACTTTTTGTTTCTGATGATTTGTTTTATTTTTATTGTGGTTAACATACATGTAACAAAATATTTGATATTTCAACAATCTTCACATGTACAGTTGAGTAACGTTAACTATGCTCGTCATGTTGTTCAATGATCACCCTCATCCATTCCAAAATTAAAAAATGATAACCCTGAAAAATCTCAAGTGACATAAAAATGACTCAACTAAACTTTAAAAAGGAAGGATTATGTGCTCGAGAAATGAGAGAAAAATAAAAGATTTGGAATAAAGTAACAAAAATGAATGGGGGTCTAAATGAATTATTTTTTGTTTGAATGAATGAACGAGTTCAGGAACGCCTCCTTCATTGAGATAAGAGGCCCAATAGTGGTTTCCTGAGGGAATTTATGTGAGATGATTGGGATAGTGCCAGATAAATTGATCAAGGAGGAACTATAATGCCAGGGGTCATAAAAGCAAAGTGGGAGAAAACACAAATTAGCCAAACATTGTGCAGGAGAGGTTTTAAAATGCGATTCGTCTTTTTCAGAGAAGGGAGATTTTGACAGCTATTTAAACTAACAGGGACCCAAAACACGAGTAATTTTGATACCCTCATTGATGTGCTTATCACAATTAGAACCACATAAAAAGAAGCACACACAGCATAATAAAATGCTTAATCCTGCCAATGGAATGAGGCAGGCATGCCGATCAAAACACTAACTCCTTTTGTTATGTATTTATTTATTTTGTATTAATGACTTTTTTGATTTTGGGGGGCCAACAGTAAGATCTGTTGTTAGTTGCTGTTGAGTTGGCCCCCGACTCACGGTGACCCCATGCGTTACACAGTAGAACTGCCTCATAGGGTTTTCTTGGCTGTAATTTATATAGAAGCTGTTTACCAGGCCTTTCTTTCATGGAACCACTGAGTGGATTTGAACAACTTTAACCCAGGTTAGCAGCCCATTGCAAATCGCTTGTGCCACCCTGGTCTCTAGGTAACTGAAATATATTTTTAAATTAAGTTTGGTTCACTTTTTGTGGTTATAGTAGTAATTATTATTAGCATATAGGAAAATATGAGTTGTACACATGAGGTAATACGTGGTTAAGGACTATCTCCTGATGCTATTGAGAACTGACACCCAATACAGTGATTTTAAAAATTAGTGGAAATGACAAGAATTGGACTGAAACAGTCACTGCAACAATAGGCTCAAACATACGATTGTGAGGCTAGTGCAGGACTGGGCAGTGTTTTGCGTGTTGTACACAGGGTTGCTATGAGTCAGAACCGACTTGAAGGCACCTAACAACATAACAAGAAATTATACTCACTGCTGTCGAGTAGCTTCTGACTCATAGCAACACCGTAGGACAGAGTAGAATGGCCCATAGTGTTCCCAAAGCTGTACCCTTTACGAAAGCCAACTGCCACAGCTTTCTCCCGAGGAGCTGCTGGTGGATTGGAATCGCTGACCTTTCAGTTAGCAGCCAAGCGCTTTAACCACTGCACCACTAGGTATAAATAAGATAACTTAGTATCATTAACACAAGACAGGTGAATAATTAAGATATTTCATTTATATCATAAATTTTATGTTTCTTTAAAGAAATTTTTTGGAAATAATTATGAATTAAAAGATAATATGAAAAAAACAAGCATTCATACTACTGAAGAATTCAATATTTTTTTTAATAAAGAGAATGTTCACGATGTGATAAAATGTCAGCTAAACTTTCCAGTGTCTGGAGAGGTCAAAATTCCTATAGCATTAGTCCAGCTAGTGATATTTACCAGCACTTAGCTGTCTACAAGATTCTTTCTTGGCAAATACACATAGGTGGGGTCTGGGGCAGTGCTCATTTACACAGATGCAGGGCCTGCTCATGGCATCTGTTATGCTAGTGGTCCATCTAGTTTTTTAATGGTTTTTTTTTTTTTTTTTTACAAAATAAGTCATATCCTGATGAAACCACACAGAGTTAATCAGAAAAAATGTGTGACAGGAGTGATGTCACTCAGGATTTTATTGTCATTGAGCATGACTGATACCTTTGTTATCTTTCTGTCTATGATGATTACAATTATATCATCTAACTTACTAATTGTTTTATCAGGTAAATAAGGGTATGAAACTACTGCATCTGCTGATTCTTTTCACTTGATCAAAAGGTAAAGATTCTTCTGTGGAATGAGTTAAGGTTGCACAGATAGAAGGTAAGTCCAAGTCAGGCAGTTATTGAAGAAAAAAGAAAGTAGAACTAGCATCATCCTTGGGCACTTAGGAAAATAAAAGAAACTAACAAAATGATATCCTAAATTTAAAGTTTTGGTGTTAGAATGCTTTCATTCATAGAAGGAAATAACTAAAATAAAGTATCTCATCCTCATCCTAGTATTATTTTTGTGTGCAGTCAGATTGATTCCGACTCATAGATGACCCTATAGGGCAGAGTAGAACTGCCCTATAGGGTTTTCTAGCCTGGAATTTTTCGGGGAGCAGATCACCAGGTCTTTTCTCCTTCAAAAACTCTTGTGGGTTCAAACCACTGACCTTTCAGTTAGCAGCTGAGCTCTTTAACTATTGCACCACTAGAGCTCTTTCCTCCTAGTGCAGTGACATTAATATCATTGCTGGCATTATTCTACTTCCAGTAATGGTAATAGAAACAGCATCAGTAGTAATAACAGTGATAGCCAGTAGTATCAGTAGTAGTAATTTTGTATTGCTACTAGAGGTTTTCTAGTAGTAGTAGTACTAGCAGTGGTTTTAATATTATTATTACTGTATTAACCAAATTCCCAGTAGGGATCAGATGATACTCAAAGGGCTTGATTGAAGAGAGTTTAACGAAGGATTATTTGTAGGCGTGTACAGAATGAATGGAACCAAGAGATAATAAAGAGACTAGCAACACTGGATGCACTTTTCACCTTGGCCTAGGAAGCAGTTATTACGGGACTGGAGTGAGAGTTGTAGCCACTGGAAATGGAAAACCTACAGGGTGTTGCTCAAGATAACTGAAATTGTGCACTGCATGGAGGAAGCTAAGGTGTGAGGGGAAAAAAAAAATAGCTCAGATCCTCCCTCTTCCTACCCTCTGATGTCCTGCAGTGCCTTCTCTAGGCTGCAGCCAACAGGAAGCCAAGAGAAGGGCTTCCTGGTAAGACATTATACACAAAGCAACTCGCAGCAAATGAAACAGGGAAAAAGGCTAGAAAATAGATTTGGAGGGGCAAGTAGAGAATGACTAGTTTAATGAAAATAGCAATAATAAACAATAATAGATAACATTTAATTTGCACTTATATGTCCCTGGAGAAGGACATCATGCTTGGTAAAGTAGATGGTCAGTGAAAGTGAGGAAGACCCTCAATGAGATGACTCTGTGGCTGCAACAATGGGCTCAAGCATAACACCAGTTGTGAGGATGGTGCAGGACCAGGCAGTGTTTCGTTCTTGTATACATAAGGTCTCCATGAGTCCGAACCGACTCAATGGCACCTAACAACAACAACATATAGCAGACACTTTCAAGATTCTTTATATGCATTATTTTAATAAAATTCTTAATAAAAATTGTTATCTCTGTCTTACAGACAGTAATAATCTAGTAAAATGACTTGATCACGGCCCTTTTCACATACAGGGTGGATGTATATCACCTTGTATAAAAATAGCAGCAACAACGTCACTGTCTAAAAGAACTCAAGCCTAAATATATGAAATTCCTAATTTTAAAGAATTGTTTCCTTTGTATGCATTAAGGATGATGCAAAAAAGAGAAAGAATTGACGAATCTTTTATTGGATAAAAGCAGCTCCATTAAAACCAAGGAGGGGTGGGGAGACAGTATTGAATTGAAAGGAAAACCAAAATAAAATCTTATGGGCAACAAGTTCAGAACTCAGCGGGTCTTAATGTCTCAAGTTTCTTTACTTTTCAATATAGAAGAAAAGAGCACATACTCCAAACTGTTTCTCCATCTGCTACCAAAGTGCTCTAAAACCTCAGTAATCTAAAATAAATCAGAATGTCTTGAGACAAAGACTTAAACTAGCAATATTAGATCAATGTACATATTTTCATAGCAAATTAGTAACATCAATAACTCAAACTGCTTATTCTTGCTAGAGCTGCATTAATTAATGATATCTATAGTCCTGAGAAAGGCATGTCCTTTTGCACTTTCCTTTGAACCCAAAGATTTCTTTTTTCTGTACATTCTTTGACATATTTTCCCTTTGGTTCGAGGTACTGGGAAATGAACTTCAGTGAACTGCAATGGTAACCTTAAGTGGTGCTTGTCAGATATGATTTGGTAGGTTAGAAACCAAGAGCTAAAGCAACAAAATTTAGTAGAAAGAGCAGTGAACTAGAGGTCAGGAGACCTAAACACCAGATATCACCAGTAGCAAGTTGTAAGATAGAACAATAATATTTACTCTCACCAGGCTGTAAGAATTGTACTTCCCAGCAGTCACCATCCTCAGAATAATTTATATTCCCAAAGTTCATTTTGTATATATGCTTTCAAGAGCACAAAACACATTTTCCCACAGCAAAACTCTTCTTAGGCAAGCCCAGGGTAGATATCTTATTTATATGTTTTTCTTGTAGCCACCTGACTGTATTGGGTGTGTAGAGAAAGTACCTTTTACTGTTATGTTTAGTCATGGCAACCAAGAATCAGGCTAGCTAGAATGTAATTAGTTTCAGCAGTATGCACCCACTGATGTGTGTTCCTCTGTCTCTCTCTTATATACACACAAAAATGCACATGCAAAAAAATGGGTTGTCTTTCACTTCCTTTTGGATAAAGGCAGACTCAGAACTGTCCTTAATAAATCAATGACACACTCTTTGGGACATTATCAAATGCCTTTAATCAGCGTGATGTATAACTCACATAATTTCCCTGTAAGCAAGGTAATTTTAAATAATAAATATTATGCTTAATGAAGATAGTAAGAGAGAAGCTTTTTTCCCTGATCGAAAGGCAGAGAGAAATGTCTGAAGTGTTATTTCACAGTGATGTCAATAACCAGGTGATTTAGTAGGTTTTTATAGACACTCAGGAAGTCAAAAAACACTGAGCCAGTTTAGTGTAAACAACGAATCCTTTCCACTTCCTTTCCCATGAGATTATCCATCTGTGTACTAGCTTTGATCTGGAGTCACAAACAAAGGCTTTCTGTTTATTCAAGAGATCAAATGTTATTTTTGCTATAGACCCTGGGGAAACTCAGAAGAGGGACATAGCTTTGAAAGTACATTGATTTTCAAAGTGTTGATCTGAATAATTCTTGACGTATTTGGTTTCTTTGACTGTTAGAAGATGTACGTGAAGGTGATGAACTCAGAGGGCTTTGTTCTCTCAAGATAAATCTCTCTTTCCTTTTGCAGTAGTCTTCATGTGAACACAGAAAATACTTTACATGGAAAAGCCTGTGTTATGTATCTTCTTGCTGATAATCTGATAAATATTCCTAAAATTTCTATTATTTCTCTGTTTTAGATTTTTTTATAAAACTAGATAAATACTCCTCAACTGGTTACCTATGCTTGTAGGTCATACTTTTAACTAATTTGCCTCCAAAAATTCTTTGTAAAGTGGACATATTTTTCATTAGTCTTTCCATTTTTGCAGAATGTGCATAGATTTTGTAATAATAATCTGAAGATTAATGATGCTTTACTTGTTTGTTCGTTGTTAGGTGCTGTTAAGTCTGTTCCAAATCATAACTAACTTCATGTACAACAGAATGAAATACTACCCAGTCCTGCTCCAACCTCACAATCTTTGTTATGCTTGAACCTATCGTTGCAGCCATTGTGTCAATCCATCTTGTTGAGGGTCTTCCTTTCTTTCGCTGAACGTCTACTTTACCAAGCATGATGTTCTTCTTCAGGGACTGGTACCTCTTGATAGCATGTCCAAAGTACAGGAGATAAAGTCTCACCATCCTTGCTTCTAAGGAGCATTCTGGCTGTACTTCTTCCAAGGCAGATTTGTTCGTTCTTCTGGCAGTCCATGGTATATTCGGTATCCTTCGACAACACCATAATTCAAAGGTGTCAATTCTTCTTTGATCTTCCTTACTCATTGTCCAGCTTTCGCATGCTTATGAGGCGACTGAAAACACCACGGCACGGGTCAGGTGCACCTTAGTCCTAAAGGTGACGTCTTTGCTTTTTAACACTTTAAGGAGGTCTTTGGCAGCAGATTTGCCCAATATAATATGTTATTTGATTGCTTAACTTCTGCTTCCATGGCTGTTGATTGTAGATCCAAGTAAAATTAAATGCTTGACAATTTCAATATTTCCTCCATTTATCATAATGTTGCTTACTGGTCCAGTCATGAGGATTTTTGTTTTCTTTATGTTGAGGTGTAAACCATACTAAAGGCTGTAGACTTTGATCTTTATCAGTAAGGGCTTTAAGACCTCTTTGCTTTCAGCAAGCAAGGTTGTGTCATCTGCATACTGCAGGTTGTTAATGAGTCTTCCTCCAAGCCTGATGCCACTTTCTTCTTCATCTAGTCCAGCTTCTCGGATTAATGTGTCCATCATACAGATTGAATAAGTATGGTTAGTTTGTTTACTCATTGCAAATTATTTTAAGACTGACTCATTTCTTTTATGTGTTGAACTCACTTTTTAAATAAGTCCTGCTTCTGTTCAAATCTTTGTGTTTATAATTCCTGCATGAAAAGCCAAATCTCCTCAAGTATAACTAGAAGGTTCACTTTAGCTTTATCCTTGGGATAGTAGAGAGTGAGAAATCATAAAGGAGATTCTTTAATAAACTATTAAATAAATTTACTGAAGTCTCAAATATTGAATCCTTTCAAAGATTTTTTTAAATAAAGTTTTCCTTTATGACATTATTTGAGAAAATAAAATAGACTGCTTATCAAAATGCCTACCTTGGCACAGAATCATATGTATAAAACTTAGATGGTCACAGAGATAAAAATAACATAAAAGATAATTAGCTCTTAATGTAGATGAATGCAGTTTAGGCCCAGAAGTGTGGAGTTATTTCCACACAATCATGAAGAAAGTTAGGATGTAGAATGCAATAGAAATCAGTTTTCTTACCACTAAACCCATTCTCTTTTCACTACAACAGGGAACCCACAAACCTTTCATACTTTTCTGCCCCCAAGCATTTGAAATATTTTTTAATCATTCTATGCCACACGGGAAGCTGTATCTGGAAAAGAAATGATTACCATAATTTTGCATGACTTTTGGGATGCCTGCCCATCCCTGAAGCCCTGGCTGTGCAGTTGTTAAGAGCTTGGCTGCTTACCAAAAGGTCAGCAGTTCAAATCCACCAGCTGCTCCTTGGAAACCCTGAAGGGTAGTTCTACTCTGTCCTATAGGGTTGCTTATGAGTTGGAATAGACTCAAGGGCAATGTTTTTTGCTTTTTTCTGCCCATCCCTAAGTGACCAGAAGGAAGCCCTAGTGGTGTAGTGGCTAAGAGCTAGGGCTGCTAACCAAAAGGTTGGCAGTTCGAATCCACCAGGCGCTCCTTCGGAACCCTATGGGGCAGTTCTACTCTGTCCTATAGGGTCGCTATGAGTCAGAATCAACTCGACAGCAATGTGTTTGGTTTGTTTGTTTTTTCTTTTTTTTTAAGTGACAAGAGAAGCTATGATTTAAACTTGCATGTATAGTTTGAAAATATAAGGACACAAACTTGATCAAGAGGAAGTAAGAAATAGAATATTGTGATTATCTTTCTTGTTATTAGCTGACATCCAGTTGGCTCCCTACTCAGTGCGACCCCATGCGCAAAGGAATAAAACACAGCCCAGATTATATGCGTACATTCCTCATGTTAACATCTTTGGAAATCTGAAATGATTGGTCTCCTGAGCATATCTGACAACCATTTGCAGGAACATTGACATCTATTAAACTTGACTTGGAGGGCTTTCGTTCATTCTGTACCATTTGCTGAAACTAAATTAATTCCATGGAAGCCATCGATGAGATAAAAGGACTCAGAATATGTACTTAAACCAAAATAGCAAAGTCGTAGACTCTGTTTCAGTAAATACAGAAGTACCTGCTATTCTTATATGAAAGAAGGCCTGGTTTAATTCTAGAGAATTGACACACTAGAATATGCTGTGGATGCCTGCAATGTTACTCTATTAGATTTGTTGTTAGAAAATGGCACTTATGTATCTGGCTGCACACACATTACATAAATTGCCTGGTTTTGAGATGGCTTCTCTGTTTGTCTTTGTGGTGTTCCCTAATGCTGTGCTAATGCAATGCACTGCTTTGTCTGCCTAGTACTGTGTTTAAAGGTTTATTTGATCAGATTCTGCTGGAATGCCTTGTGTAACATCACGTGTGTGTGTTCTAGGTAAAGTGCTTGCATTTGTACCTGCATATTTTCTTATCCACTTCCTTTTTGTAGGACATTGGCATGCTTCAGAGAAAAAACAGTTTATACTGTATTTGATTACACAGTTAGACACAACAGTTTAGCACAATATGCTGTAATCAGGACTACTCAGAAAAGCAATTTAGTCCTGATCTTGTCAAATTAAGTGTGTATTGAATTTATAACTCAGTCTCACCAAAAATAGTTATTCTGAGGCCGTAGTGAGCATAAAAAAACTATTATTTGTTGTCATTATTTTCTTTTAAGGAGTAAATTAGTACAATCAGTTGAACTGTCATGGCACTAATCTTTCAATAATCTACTTCTGTGAGGAATAGAGATGGCAGGTAGTGTGGGTAATAGTATCAAAGTAAGATGAAATAAGCTTGAAATAAATACAAGTGGAGAAAAGAAAATGATGTATGGAAAAATAGATGTTTATGTACGGGACTGGGAGAAACATTAAAGGAATAAAAGAGGAGAGAAGGTAGGCCAAACATAGGGACAGAGATGCTCTTACCATTTGCGTGTCAGGTGCTGCCATTATTGATGACGATCCCAAAACTTGGCCTCACCTTATCTTTGCTCTCAAACTTGTGGTTTATCTCCTATGACTTAGTACTGACTGGGCGCACAATATCTGCTCTACAAATTCTACCTCCCCACAAAATAATATGGCTGTAATTAAAGATGGTTTTTGATAGTGTCCAATAGGTTGCCTATTTGAGTTTCAGTTGGGCGCTAGAATTTATCTCTTCTTTTTGTCTGTGTGTGTGTGCGTATGTACATCACTTGAGAGTAAAGATACAAGATAAAAAAAACACAAAGTGCTTATTTAGACAAGTATTTCTGAAATCATGCCAGAAGTTTCTTAGGGAAAAGCAAACAATCATGTATTAATATTCCTCTATTCAAACGAAGTTAATTTTGGTGATTGACAATAATACCACGGGTGTGGCGAAGCAGGAATTACGTAAGTTTCTTACATATGTTAAAAGATGTGTAAAATTTATTGAGGTCACTTTGTCAGTATTGATCAATACCTGAAAATGTACCCACCCCTTGATAAATTAATCACATTAGATTTGCTTACAGGATGTACTCATAACCATTTGCCAAACATATGTAAAATGATACTATTTGTAATTGTTGCTTTTAATTTTAAAAAAGTAAAACGTTTTGTTACAAGAAAACAATCTATAAGGTGTTGTCAGGTATTGAATTGTGTCCCCCCAAAATATCTGTGAACTTGGCTAGGTCATGATTCCCAGTATTGTATGATTGTCTACCGTTTTGTCATCTGATGTGATTTCCCTATATGTTGTAAATCCTATCACTGTGATGTTAATGAGATGGATTAGCAGCAGTTATATTGATGAGATCTACAAGATTATATAGTGTTTTAAGTCAATCTCTTTTGAGATATTAAAGAAAGAAGCCAGCAGAGAGACAGCGGGAACTTGTACCACGAAGAAAGCAGAAGAGGGAGAAGAGTGCCTCGCTTAGACCCAGGGTTCCATTTCGGAGAAGCTCCTATGCCAGGGGAAGATTGATGACAAGGACCTTCCTCCAGAGGCTACAGAGAGAGAAAGCCTTCCCCTGGAGATGACACCCTGAATTTGGACGTGTAGCCTACTAGACTGTGAGAGAATAAATTTCTCTTTGTTAAAGCCACCCACTTGTGGTATTTCTGTTATAGCAGCACTAGATAACCAAGACAAGTGTGTATTAGTTAATTATGTCATGTGCTATCTCTACTGCTTTCAGAATACATAAGGTAGATCTGTAAGACATTTCAGAAAATACGTTTGAAATATATTGTTCATTCAAAACTGCAAGCGCAATTTAGTGGGAAGAGTTTATTTTTGTGTAATTATGTGGCATCATTTTAATTCCATGGAATTCCATATATTTCAACTCTGCTGCACCTTAGCAAAATAAATTTTAATTTGCTAAATTTAATCTGTTTTATATAAATAAGTAAATAAATAAATACTGTGAAAGATATCAGCATAACTAAGGAGGAGAACCTGGAGCTATATATAATCTGCAAATGGTTAAACAAGTCCCCAATAAAATCACTGTTCTGTTGAGGCTGTGGGATAAAAGGGTGTGACAACCCACTCAGCCCCAAAATACACTCTGGAGAATAAAATAACAGCAACATTTAGGATTTTTATCTCAAATTACAATTACAAACATTAAGAGCTTCAGCTACCCTTCTAGTCAGGAAGATTATCTAAGATGGAATACGTGTCTGGCTTCTTTGGAGCTCTTACAACAACTTGAACACTGTTGTCCCTCAATAAATACTTGGATGAAGAAAGTTTCAATGATTGAAAACAGCACTCTGTACAAATGAAGGGCAAAGATACCTTGGAATGATTAAACACTAGTTTGTGTTTTAGAAATTCTTCCCTAATATAAATGCACAACAAATCTGATTTGTCTGACCATTTAAAATAAATTGTTCTGCTTACATTGTTGAAAGATTCCTAATTTATGTTATTTATGATTTTCCTTCATCACAAGGTACCTCTTCCCAAATTTGGCTCATTGGAGTCACCTCAGCCTTGTTGAATTTAAATATTATTCATTTTCGTCATTTTCCTGAAAGTACCTCTTGCCCCATCTCTAACAATACGCAGATCATTGCATAGCCTATGGGAACTTCAATGTGATTTCTGTGCTTAGTTTTGTGCAAGCACCTGCACATCCTGTGTTCCTGGAGCAGAGCCAGGTAAATGGCACTCTGCTCTCTTTGCAGAGATTCATATTTGCTCTTTACATGGAGACTTCTGTGAATCCTACCACGAATCCTCCCAGCTCCCCCAGGAGAAAGAACTAAATCGCTGACCAGTGATAATATTCCATGAATTGCGCTATTCTTTCTCAGAGTCAGTCTCTCAGTGGCAAGCGATCTTCTGAGAGCAAGTTGAACCATTTTAGAAGTGGCATAATTTTAGACGACAGGGGGACCATTTGGTGCTCTGAAGTAGTAATTTGCCAGTGGCCTAAAATAACTAATGAAACTTTAAAAAACATATGACAGATTTGAAAGGATTATATACCAAAAAAATTGTTTGAACATAGATGAAAACATCTACTAAAAAACGCATATGGCCTGTTCAGAGCATACAGGTTAAAAAAAAAATTCCAATGATTAAGAAGAGACTTGGCTAGTAGAAGTGAAAGCAGAGAACAAATTCACAAAGACGAGCAGAATTATATATAGATATATTTACATATATACATATATATAAAATATGTTACTTAAATCACATAATTTTATTGACAAATTAGGAAATAAGACTGTCTTAGTCATTTAAATGAAATATAAGATTTAAATTAGCTTTATTTTACAAATTCCAGAAATCACCAAGTCAAAATTGTTATTTTAACACTGTATAGACATAGACATATATATAACATAGAGCTAAATAATAACATTCAGATCACCTAAGTAACAAGATAGTTTCCCAAATAAATTGATTTATTTAGTCAATACTCAAGCTGATATTATTTGAAAGTTGTTAAAATGCATATAAATGATATACCCTATAGAAATACTGTTTCCAGTAAATTGAAAAAAGATTATGCACTATTTAAGTTGAGAAAGAGAGGGAAGTATTTTCTATGTGTAGAAATTTATCCTCAATGTTGGTGTATGAAAGATTTCTTCCTGATGCCTGTCCAAACCTGCTCTCCATCTTTCTCTCCGCTCTGTTCATGAAAGTGTGATCAAAATGGATAAATTTGCAGGCTTCTTTATTTGTATGGCCAATGGAGGCACTTGTAGTAGAAGAGAGGAAAGAAGGAGAGGTAAGAAGAGGTATTTACTCTCACTCTTGCCACCAAGCTGCCTCTCTTCATTCAGTGGTCTCACTCCACACAGGTGGTCGTCTTGTCACTGGGGGCCCTCCCTGCAGAGGTTACCTCTCCACACCAGATGTCTTCTTTCCAAACAGATTTCTCTCCACACAGGACCCTCTTTAGTACATTGCTAAGGAGCCCTGGTTGCACAACGGTTAAGCACTCAGTTGCTAACCTAAAGGTTAGTGGTTGTAGCTACCAGAGGTTCCATGGGAGAAAAGACCTGGTAATCTGCTCCCGTAAAGTTTACACCCTTGGAAACCCTATGGGCAGTTCTATTCTGTCCTGTAGTGTTTCTATGCGTCAGACTCTACTCATTGGCACACAACAATAACATAATACATTGCCATTTTTAATTTTGTTTAAAAAAATTATCTTTTAAAAATTGAAATATATAAAAATATTTTATATTTATTTACATATTTACCATTTAAGATATTTTATTTCCTTGCGTATATCTGAATTTTCATTTGTTATAATTTTTAGTCCTCTTGAACTTTAACATTTCTTGTAGTACAAACTGCTGTCAACAAATTCCATTAGCTTTTATTTGTTTCAAAATATCTTTCATTTGCCTTCCTTTTAAAATATATTTTTACTGGACGTCCAGGTTGACAAATCATTTATTTTTCACTGTAGAGCTTACATGTGTATGTCTACTGGATGGCATTGTTTAATAGTGCTCATCTTTATGTTCATTCATCTGTTTCTTTTGCTTGGGCATTGTCGAGTTTCTCAGATGTGTGAATGTAGGCTTTCATGAAATTTAGAAAAGATTTTCTCTTTCTACCCTACCCTTCTTGGACTCCAGTTACATATATATACAAAAGCTTGATATTGCTTCACAGGTTACTGAGATTTTTCATTCTTTTTTCTGTCTTTTTCTTGGTTTATACTTCATTTTGAATAATTTCCATTGCTTTGTATTTGAGTTTACTAATAATTTCTTCTGTTGCATCTAATTTGCTGTTAATTTTATGCAATTTTTTATTATTCAATTTGTGTCTTTTAAATATCTTCCATTTCCCTCCTCACAATCTTCATTTATTTCTTTAAAATCTTGATTAGATTTATAAGATGTTTTATTTTCTTTATATGCTTATTCCCTCATCTTTATCATAATGGAGTTCTTTTTTCTATTAATTGATGTTTTTTCTGCTTATTTTTCACATTTTCCTCTTAGTATGTGTAGTATTCATCATCACTGTTGTTGAATGTCTGGATTTGGTTGTCTTTCCTTAATGAATGTTGGCCTTTTTTTTTTTTTTTGTTTCTGCTAGTCTCTTAAATTACTTTCAGTTCTGTATGCTCATTATGAGATTCATTTTAACCTAGTACTAGAATTTTTTTAGAATAGCACTTACTATCTAGTTAATATATCTCCATTTCTTTGGCATAATCTTCCTGAGACCACTAGTGAATGCTGCATTCTATCACTGAGGACTCTCTGGTCTGAGAGGTGGAAACACAATGATTCTCAGTCCTTTGTGGGCTCTGGCATTCAGTTCCTAGTGCATCAGTCCCTCTGTTTTATGACTTTGTGGAATTTCACCATATACTTAAATATTTTAGTATTCAAGAAGATTCAAGGAAATGCAGATTTTCGGAGCCCTTTTTCTGACTCTTCCCCTCTCTTCAGCACTATATCTCACTACCTCCAGCTGTATCCATGAAGTCTGATCTGTATCCCCTCAACTCAATAAGACAGTCACACTCTGTTGATTCTCTTCACTGATCTTTAGTTCAGAATGTGCATCTAAGCATAAAACCCAGGCCATCCTAGCACTCGCCTCCTATTTTCCCTTCTCTCAGCTAACACAGTGTTGTCCAATGTCTGAAAACAGTTGTTAAACATATTTTATCTTTTTTCTAGATGTTTAAGAGAAGAGGTCAAATTCAGTCTCTGTTATATCAACATGGACAAAAGAAAAAACCTGACTTTAAAAAAATATTTCCTATAATTTTAATTGAATTGTGGAAAGGAGGAAAGGTTAAAAAAATTACTCTACCTTCATAATTTATAAATTGTCTTAGTCATCTAGTGCTGCTATAACAGAAATATCACAAGTGGATAGCTTTAACAAAGTGAAATTAATTTTCTCAGTCTAGTAGGCTAGAAGGAAACCCTAGTGGTGTAGTGGTTAAGCGTTACAGTTGCTAACCAAAAGGTTGGTAGTTCAAATCCACCAGGAGCTCCTTGGAAACTCTATGGGGCAGTTCCACTCTGTCCTATATGGTCGCTATGAGTCAGAATCAACTCAACGGCAACGGGTTTGTAGGCTAGAATTGCAAATTCAGGTCAGATTCAGGGGAAGGCTTTCTCTCTCTGTTGGCTTTGGAGGAAGGTCCTTGACATCAATCTTCCCCCGGTCTAGGAGCTTCTCAGCACAGGGACCCAGGGTCCAAAGGATGCACTCTACTCCTGGCACTAATTTATTGGTGGTAAGAGGTCCCCTTATCTCTCTGCTTGCTTCTGCTATATCCCAAAAGAGGTTTACTTAAGAGACAACCTAATCTTGTAGATTTAGTATTGCCTCATTAACATAACTGCCTCTAATCCTGCCTCATTAAAATCATAGAGGTAAGATTTACAACACATAGGAAAATCACATCAGATGACAAAATGTTGGACATTCACATAATACTAGGAATCATGGCCTGGCCAAGCTGACACATTTTGGGGGGACACAATGCAATCCATAATATAAATATTAGGTTTTTTTTTAATTTCAAAAGGTAAAAACCATTAATATAATAAATGTTCATGATAAGCTTCAAGAAATAAGTTAATGCTGTATTTTCTTGAGAGCAAATTCCCATTTAAAAATAAGATATTCATGTATGTTAATTTTTCATTTACTAGATGCATACAAATATATTGATGCAAACCTATGCTTATGAAATTCATGGTTTATTCAGTTATTCTAAAGATACAAACCAGCCTTAGGCTGTTTAGCAAAATGTTCAGTGAGATGTGGTCAAAGGTTTGATTTCATCCACCAGATAATTTTAGAGAATGGCATATATTAACTGGTTGTATTCTTATTGTGTACACAACTCACATGTAACAAAAACTGAACAAAAGTAAACAAAATATATTTCTTTAAAAGCTTCAGCTAAAAAATTCAAAGATTTCAACTTTTTATCTGTCAAATAAGATATAGTATGTCATACCCTTTAGAAAACTCCTGTGCCTATAAAATAATTAAGTGTGAGGTTTAAAACAATATTGACCACATAAAATTAATTTGCCCATTAACACAATAGTGTAATTACTTTTATCTCTGTTTGAAGAAAGCACATCTTCAAACACATAAACTGCACTCTAGCAACTGAATTATAAAGCTAGGTTAATTTAGATAGGTTAATGTTTCTTCATTAATACATAATTGTGATAATTAAAGTTCTGTTGTAGAAGCTGTTTTAGATATCTATCAGTTTGTGGAGAAAATGCTAAATTCTTGTATGTGAATGGATTTAGATTATAGTAAATGAAGTTAAACTTTGTTAAAGAGCTACCAAACCTTTAAAGATAACTGTTGTGATATGAATTTAAGTTAATGTATAGTTCTGATATTCAAGTGATCATTTGTTTTTGATCATTAACAAAACACGTTTAACACTTCTTTCATTAAGTTATCTAATTTTTATTGTGTTAGAAATATATAATACTAGTGCAAGACGTTTTGTTCTTGTTCTCTTCTCAATTTTCCAGACTTTTATGGAAGAAGTTTTCATTGACCCTTCATACATCTCTCACTTGAACCATGTGGCCTACCTTCCTTTCATACTCTCTCAGCCTTTTAAGATATATATCCTTCTGTTCAATCATGTTTGTGTCTTACTCTGAAGATGTCAGTTATTTCTTTTAGGAAGCTTTCTATTTAAACAATAACCTTCAGCTATTCTGGCTTGAACAATAGGTTTATTCATTAATTAAGATAGGATTTAGTTATCCTTTGGCAGACAAGATGTTCAGGTTGATTGACTCAGAACTTCTGCCTACTATCCTCACCTGCATACCTTTTCTTCAGATTGATGAAAGACAGTTGTTACATTTGCAGGTATGTATATATATATATATACATATATACATACAATATCCAGATTAAAAAAGAGTCTGTCTCTTTCTTGGACTTCTTTTGAAGAGATAGGATACTTTTCCCCGAAGTCCCTAGTAAATTCCTGTTATCTGTGTCAAGATTTGGTTTACAAACCCACGACTAATCAAATCGCTGTCAGTGGGGCTCAGATTATCCTTGTTGGATCCTGCCAATCACTGGAAATGGCATGGATATTGTGAAAACTTCCATGGCTACCACTCTGTCCATTGTTAAGTGAAGGAGCATGGGAAATGAAAATTCATGAGGATTAACATTGTACATGAGGGAGAATACTGGAGAGAGAGAGAGAAAAGAAACAATAGTTGTAGAATGAAAGAGAGAGGCAAAATGATTGAAATTCTACATTGGTTGAGTTGTTTGGTGAATTTTTTGGAATGTAGAAGACGGAAAGAATATTATTCTGTAGCTCTACGCTCTATGAATCAGAATTGAGTCAATGGCAATGGGTTTTGGATGGTGTGAGAGACTGAGAAAAATGATATGGAAAAAATATTGTAAGAAGTTTGGCTATGGTTTATATCTCTCTGTGATTTACAATTGGAATGCATATTTCTTTGGTTCCCTAGAGAAACATTTGTTGTAGCGCTGAACAAAACTTACACTCTGTTAAAAGTGAAAGCAAAAAGGTTTATTCTGGGAATAGAACAGCCAGGTTGGGGAACACAGTTACACGTTGAGTCACAAAGTATTCCAATTCACTGGAAAAGAAGTGGGTCTTTTGTAGGGTAAAATGGGGAAGGGAATATGCAATCACAGTCACAGGGGGATTGTTACAAGCCTGGGTCTCTGTATAGGTGTGGTAATAGAGTTAAAGCTTTACGTTATTAGCTGGTCTATATTCTAATATAGACTTCTTGGAGTTAAAACCAAAACCAAACCCGTTGCTGTTGAATGGATTTCTACTCATAGCAACCGTATAGGACAGAGTGGAACTACCCCATAGGGTTTCCAAGGCTGTAAATCTTTAGGAAAGCTGACTGCCACATCTTTCTCCTCCATCGTGATTAGTGAGTTGGAACCGTCAACTTTTCCCTTAGCAGCTGAGGGCTTAACGACTGTGCCTCCAGGGTTCCTTGGAGTTAACTTAGTAAACAATTTTCTGAGATATCTACATACGCATTCTTCATGCTGCACAAGTGTTCTCTGAGACAACCTTGATAATTATTTCTCGACAAATATTTCTTCATAAACTGTATTCTTGCCCTCTCCATTGTTTGCTGAGGATGATCAAAAGTTTATAAGAAGTTATACTTGACTAGACTCTAAATCATAGGCTTTATTCTTAGGAAGGCAGAAAAGTCTTAGGACAAGCTAAAATTTAATTCAAAATGGCGTTTGGGCCAAAGTAGCCATCAACCATCTTTGTCAGGTCAAGAGCTTCAGTTTAAATTTTGAGAACTCCTGGACACATTGTAAAAAAATGCATTAAGATTTTGTTAAGCTGTTATTTTTATCAGTTGAATGTCTATAAACTATATCTTCAATTTGATTGTAATCCAAACCATTTTTTCTTTTGCTAGCAATGATTAGTAACAAAAATAAATGAATAATATATACAATAAATTATCGTATCTGCAAACATTTTCTACTTCTAATTGAAATTAAATCTCTAAAAAATCTATTTTGTTAAAATTTATACTTCTGATTTTGAGAATTAAGATGCTATAGTGAAAAGTCTAAAAAGAACTTTGGGAACTATGATAGTTTTCTACTAAATGTTTCTCTACTGTGTATGGCTTAAAGTAAGAAAACAAAATTCTCATAGTCTCAATTTCTTCACCTTAAAAAAAGAAAATGTTAAGCTAGAGGGCTTCAGAGTTTATATTCACTTATTCTTTCATCACACAAATATTCATTTAATATACCATTTAATATTTTAGCCATTCTGGAGCTTGTATAATGGTATCTCATGTTTTTCATTGCATTTCCCTGATTTAATGATGTCAAAAGCATTTCATGTACTCATTTGGAGTAGCATTTGGATATCTTCTTTTATAAAGTGCATGTTCAAGTAGCTTCCATTTTTGTTAAGCTTTTTGTCTTCTTAGTAATTTGTAGCATTCATATATATTTTGGATATAAGTTCTTTGTCAGATATATTTATTAGGAATATTTCCACTCTTTAGCTTTCTTTTTTATTTCCTAAACAGTGTATTTTGATGACCAGACTTTTAAACTAAGTCCAATTTTTGTATAATTTAAATTTCTAATGCTTTTTGTGTCGTGTCTAAGAAATAGTTAACACTTTCAGGTATTGAATAAATAATTTTATTTTCCTCTAGAAGCTTTATAAATTTAGCCTTACATAGAGGACGATGATCTATATCAGATTAACTATTTTATGCTATGAGGTAAGGATTCTAGGTTTATTTTCTCTATATTCCTATCCCATTACAACAGCATCATTTATTCAAAATATTGAATGCATTGAATAGCATTAGAGCCATTTTTTGAAAATCAAGAGCTCAAATATATATAGGCCTCTTCATTCTGTTTCATTGACTAATGATTTAATATGTACACATAGTTGATTACTATGTCTTTATAATAAATCTTGAAATTTTGTTGGTTAAGTCCTCCAACTTTGATCTTTTACTTTATATTAGTCTTGACTATTCTAAGTCTTTGGCCATTATTTTATCATCTTTTCTGAAACAAAATTACCTAATTTTAATTTATTTTCTTTTTTTTGCTATTGTTTTGTTTTTTATATTTTCTTGTTTTAAGTTTTTTTCAGATGTATTAGTTTCAAATATTTTCTCCCAGCATATGGACCACTTCTCATTTTGTTCAAACTATTTTATTTTTATGAGCTCTAATTTATCAGTAGTTTTCTTTTATGTTTATTGATTAATATATACAATCTAAGAAATGTTTGTCTATGTTAAAGTTGTGAAGATACTGTGCTATACTTGCTTCTGAAGTTTTATAGTTTTAGCTTTTTATATTTAGTTCTCTGCTCTAGCATAGTTTAATTTTTGTATGTTTTCTTAGGTATGTATGAATATTCATGATTTTATATACATTTATTTAAGCTATTTTGTCCAGCACCATAGTGCAATACATTCCATACACAACGTTGAATGTACAATTAAAGGGTACTGAATTTATTAAAGAAAAAAAGGGAAACATGACCTCTGGCCAAGAACAACAGACCCTGAAGTGACTAAAATATTGGAATTAGCAGAAAAACTATAAGACACTGAGCTTCTGCTAAGGGTGACGGTATAATTTGGGAACAGTTAGAGGTGATGGTTGAACTGCATGATGAACATAATGTCACTGAACTGTTCATGTAAAGATTGTTGAAATGTCAAATATTTTGTTACATTATATATTTACCCCAATCAAAAGATGGAAAAAAAAAAAAAAAACTTCTAAATATGCTTACACACTTTAGAGGAAAAAATGATTATGATAAATTATTAGGAGAGAAATAGAAACTTAAAAATAGGAAAGCATAATATGGGAAATACAATGTTCTGGAATGGTGTCCTGTATTGAATTTTGTTCCCCCAAAATATCTATCAACTTGGCTAGGTCATAATTCACAGTATTATATGATTATCTACCATTTTATCATCTGATATGATTTCCCTATGTGTTGTAAACTCTATCACTATGATGTAATAAGATGAATTAGTGGCAATTATATTGATGAGGTCTACAAAATTAGGTAGTGTCTTAAGCCAATCTCTTTTGAGATACAAAAGACAGAAGCCAGCAGAGAGACATGGGGACCTCATACCATCAAGAAAGCAGTGCTGGGAGCAGAGCACGCCTTTTGGACCCAAAGTTCCTGCTCAGAGAAGCTCCTAATCTAGGGGAAGATTGATGATGCCAAGGACCTTCTTCCAGAGCCGATAGAGAGAGAATGCCTTCTCCTGAATCTGATGCCCTGAATTTGGACTTGTAGACTACTAGACTGTGAGAGAATAAATTTCTCTTTGTTAAGGTCGTCCACTTGTGATATTTCTGTTATAGCAACACTAGATGACTAAGACAAGTGGCTTTAACAACAGACTGAATACAGAAGAGAAAAGCTTCAGTAAACTTGAAGACAGATCAATAGATATTTTTCAATCTGAAGAACTGAGAAAAAATGAAAGACAAAAAAAAAAAACAGTCTCAGTGAGAGACAACATCAAGCAGTCTAACATACACTTAATTTGATTCTAAGAAGGAGCAGAGAAATAAAATGTGGTAGAAAATATTGTTGAAGAAATGAAGCCCTCAATTTACCAAGTTTCATAAAATACAAAAACATAAAGATCCATGAATCTCAACAAAGCCCAGAACAGCACTAATATGAAGAAACCCAAGGACATCATTGTCAAATTGCTGAAGAGCAAAAAGAAAGAGAGAATGCTGAATGCAGCCAGAGGAAATAAATATTTCAGTTAGGGAAACACCGATAAACATGATGTTTAAATTCTCCTCATAAACAATGGGGGCCAGAAGAAAACGGTCTAATATCTGTAAACTATTGAACAACAATTTAAAAAACATTATCAACTCAAAATTCTATAGCTATTGACAATTTATTAAAAACTGAGGCAAAATAAATACATGTTCTGATAAATTTAAAAAATGCAGAATTATGGCCCCCAAAGAAGATATGCCTTAATCACAGGGACATTGAAAATGTTACCTTATGTAGCAAAAGGGTCTTTTCCTAATTTTAAAAGCAGGAAATTATTCTGAGTTATCTGAGTGGACCCAGTGTAATCACAGGAACTCTTAAAAAGTAGGAGAACAAAGGGAAAAGTCAAAGAAATTCAAAAAGAAAGATACAAAGCTTTTTTTTAATGATGGGATGGGTCATGTGCAAGGACCAGACTAGTACTCTAGGACCTGAGAATGAGGAAAAGGGGACCTCACCTTCAAGGAACTAGATTTTACATTGGTTGGTAGCAGATTCTTCCTTGGGCCTCAAGAGAGGGGTGCAGCCAGCCCAACACCTTGATGTTGATGTTGTGATATCCTTACAGAGTACTCAGCCAAATTCTTTCAGCCTTGTAACCCTCAAAACTGCGGAATATAATAATTGTTGTTTAAAGCCATCACGTTTGCGGTAATTTGTTAAAGTAGCAATAGAAAATCAATATAATCCCAAACAGAACTGCATTGCAAGAAATAATAAAAGTAGTTATCCCAGTTGAAATGATATCTGCTCTAAACCTAGATTTACAGAAAGGAATAAAAGATCCTAGAAATGGTAAATATGTGGAAAATTATAGAGGATTGACTGTCTTTTCAATCTTTTCATTTCTTTGAAAGATGACCTACTCTTTAAATCAAAATTATAAGTTGTATTGTGAGGCTTATAAAGTATGTAGATGTAAAATATGACATCAGTAGTGCTAAGGATGAAGTGCGATATGTTATTGTACCATTGCAGTAAGAGTTCATTATTTTTGTTTTTCTTCTTTCTTATACTTTGCAGGATTATGTCTTTTATTCTAGTTAATTTAATTTTTTTTCCTTTTCTATTTATCTTTAATGTTCAGTGTTTTTATCATAATGTTTCTTGTTGTGGTTTTATTTGTATTTATGTAGCTTGGGGTTTGTAGGTTTTGTTGAATCCAAATATTGAGGTCTTTCATCGCTTTTGGAAAACTATCATCCACTTTCTTATGATGTTACATCTTCTCATTTTCTTTCTCCCCTTTTTCTGGGTCTCCAATTGCACACAAATATTGAACACATTCCCCTTTCCCATACACTTTGTGTATGATATTCTCTGTATTTTCCTCTCGTGCTTAAATCTGGATCTTTTCCTCTGACCTGTCTTCTAGAAATGAATTCCTTCTTTCTTCCATAGTGTTGATTTCAACCATTAAATTTTTAAGCCTATTTTTTTAGTTAATGATTTCCATTGGCTCTTTTTTATATTTCTCTATCTTGTTTTTTAAATCTGTTAACATGGTCCTTTAAAGTCTTCTGATATCGTCATCATCTGGATGACTTGAACATGTAAATAGTTTTCAATAATTAGTTTTCACATAATCAACCTACTGACACTACTATTTTTGTAATTCTTTGCATGGGTGCATGCCTAACATGATATACAGAGTTAAGAAATTGTTCAGTATATTTTATTTTTGTAGAAACCAAAGACCACTGTAAACCATCCTGATGGTTAACTAAGTTTTTCTCCCTGGTTACATGCTTTCATCTAAATTAATTTTTTAGGTGATAGTATATTATTATACCTAAACAAATTTATGTCATAATTTATTATATATATAATTTCATTTTATATAAAAATAACTTGGACTATTGTCACACTTATCATCTCAAAAGTCAAATTTCCTCCTTATTGTGAATCATGTCATATAACTAAGCCTAGTGTATGTATTCATGGAGCTAGTTTCATAGCATATACAAATATGCAAGGATAGTGTTGGCTTTTGGGAATCGCCTGTGGGAGAAGTTGAGACCAATGAGGACCTCATCTGTTATATGTGCTTTGTACCCTGAACTGCAGAATTAAGACAATTGGCGAAGTGGTTGTAGATGATTTGCTGCCAAACTACTGCTGTCAACTCACTGCTCGTAGCAACTCCATAGGATTTTCAAGACTGTTAATCTCTATGGAAACAGACTGTCACATCTTTCTACCAAGGAGACTCTGATGGTTTCAAACCGCCGACCTTTCAGTTAGCAGTCGATCACTTTAACCACTGCACCACCAGGGCTCCTGTGGTTTCCTCTTCATGAGTTAAAAAAAAAAAAAAAGAAACCAATTTGGGCAGAAAGAGAAGTAAAACTTTGAATTTGTCTTATGAAAATTTATAGTGGATTCCAGTTTAAGTAAACCACCAGTGTTTGCACCAGATTTGCGTATTTTATTCATAATGGATTACCAAAGAAATAGCAACAGATTTAAAGTAAATCTTGTCCTTACAGTTTATAACACTGTTTTATTTTCGGAATCTACTTTTGAATTTCATGCAGTCAGATACATCAATCTTTTCATCTGTGGCATTATCTTTTCATTACTGAAGATTATAAAAATATTCTCCTATATTTTTAATGCTATGGTAGGTATACTTTATACTTTGTCATTTATGTCCTGAAGGATTAATTGTTTAGACATGTACACTGAAACTTTTGAACTGAACATAAATTCTATAATCACAAAAGGTAATAATTTTAAAAGTAATATGTGTGGAGAAGCCACTAATTCTGTTTCCAACACTGCTCAAAATTCATTCACTCTTTGGAAGTGATAACTAGTAGTATAGTATCAATATTTTCTTAATTTTTAATACATGCTTATTGATTATTCTCTGAATACCTTATGTCTTTTACAAAAGAATACTTTTTCATACAGTCTTGGAATGGATTAAGGGTGGAAGAGCTCTGTTATAAGGGAGGCATAAGCGATTACGTTAATATATGCCATTCAGTTAAGGCACAACTATAGTCATGGGGTTATAAATCATGCCGAACAGAATAATTTAAGATCACATGGGAGAACAGAGAACATTTCCAGGAATTTTAAATTCATACAACTGAAAACACATCTTATAAAAATGTTAATAGGAATTTAGAGTAATATTGTTTGCATACAGTTAACATCTGCAATTAAAAATACCTACTGACAGCACCTTCATCCTACGATTACTTTTTATGTTAGTACCCATGTGGTGTGTATTTACTGCAGACTCTGGTTAGGGACCAGTGTTTGTAGATCTCTGACTGTGAGCACAGTGATAGCAAATCATTTCTACACACTCAATGCAAACAACGTGCCAAGAAAAGAACTCTTGCATATGCAGTTCCACTCAGATTCAAAGGATTTAAATCTCTTTACTTTTTTAGCTGTGATCTAAAAGATAAATTCGAAGCAAATCTCTCAACTGTGATATAACTGAATGATGAAAACTTTTCTTGGGAGGAATCCACGATTTATAGGGCTTAGCATGAAATAAAATTTCGTGGAAGCTTGAGTATTAATCATTTTTGGTAGAATTAGTTTTTTGGTATAAAAACATATACAGCCTTTCTCCCACACTACCCCCAGGCAGCTTCTCATGTCTCCCCATTACTCAGTGCTGCACGTGCAAGCCTCCTGCTTCTGCACCTTTCACAGCATTTGCTAGAGAAATGGTAAGCTTTCAGTGACTATTGACTGAATGTGATTCTGAAAAAGCTGACCAGAGTTCTATAGTGGAGGGGGAAAAAAAACAAAAACAAAATACGTTCTCTCTTTCTGATCACTGAAGTATATCACTTTATGCTACCTTTTATTTTGAGGGGTAATTTTTCTATGGTGGGAGCAATCTTTACTTTTTTTTTTTTTTTTTAGCCTAAAAGGAAGGCACTATATACTAGAACACATATATTTCTACCATTTCTAGCTAATGCAATGAATCAAATAACTGAATTAGTAGATTTTTTTTTTCCTTTCATGTAGCTTTGGCATTTTCAGCAGGTGTCATTTTCTTTTTACTTAATTTTTTTTATTGTGCTTTAGATGAAAGTTTACAGCTCACGTTAGTTTCTCATACCAGCATTTATACACACATTGTTATGTGACCCTAGTTGCTCTCCCTATAAAGTGACAGCACACTCCTCCTTTCCACCCTGGATTTCCTGTGTCCATTCACCCAGCTCCTGTCCCTTTCTGCCTTCTCATCTTACCTCCAGACAGGAGTTGCCCATTTAGTCTTGTGTATCTGCTTCAACTAAGAAGCACACTCTTCATAAGTATCATTTTATGTCTTATAGTCCAGTCTATTCTTTGTCTGAAGAGTTGGCTTCAGGAATGGTTTTAGTGCTGGGTTAACAGAGAGAGAGTCCGGGGGCCGTGTTTTCTGGGATTCCTCCAGTCTCAGGCAGACCATTAAGTCTGGTCTTTTTCCTAGAATTTGAGTTCTGCACCCCACTTTTCTCCTGCTCCATCAGGGACTCTCTGTTGTGTTCCCTGTCAGGGCAGCCATTGGTGGTAGCTGGGCACCATCTAGTTCTTCTGGTCTCAGGTTGATGCAGTCCCTGGTTTATGTGGCCCCTTTTGTCACTTAGGCTAATATTTTCCTTGTGTCTTCGGTGTTCTTCATTCTCCTTTGCTCCAGGTGGGTTGTTGCCAATTAATGCATCTTAGATGGCAACTTGCTAGCTTTTAAGACCCCGGATGCCACTCACCAAAGTGGGATGCAGAACATTTTCTTAATAAACTTTGTTATGCCAACTGACCTAAAAGTACCCTAAAACCATGGTCCCCAGAAAACTTTCCCTGCTACACTATCCCTTGAAGTGTTTAGTTGTGTTCAGGAAACGTCTTAGCTTTTGGTTTTGTCCAGTGGTACTGACTTCCTCTGTAGTGTGCGTTGTCCTTCCCTTCACCGAAGATAAGTCTTGTCTACTATCTAGTTAGTGCATTCCCCCCTCCCTCCCTCCGCATCCTCGCAACCATCAAAGAATGTTTTCTTCTGTGTTTAAATCTTTTCTTGAGTTCTTATAATAGTGGTCTCATACAATAGTTGTCCTTTTGCAATTGACAAATTTCACTCAGCATAATGTCTTCCAGATTCATCCATGTTATGAGATGTTTCCTGGATTCATCGTTGTTCTTTATCATTGTGTAGTATTCCATTGTGTGAATATACCATAATTTGTTTATCCATTCATCTGTTGATAGATACCTAGGTTGTTTCCATCTTTTTGCTCTTGTGAACAGTGCAGCAATGAATACGGGTGTACATATTTCTATTCATGTGATGGCTCTTATTTCTCTAGGATATGTTCCAAGGAGTGGAACTGCTGGATCATATGGTACTTCTATTTCTAGCTTTTTAAGGAAGCACCAAATCAATTTCCAAAGTGGTTGTACCATTTTACATTCCCACCAGCAGTGTATAAGTGTTCCAGTCTCTCCACAAACTCTCCAACATTTATTATTTTGTGTTTTTTGGATTAATGCTAGCCTTGTTTGTGAGATCGTATCTCATTGTAGTTTTGATTTGCATTTCTTTAAAGGCTTATGATCGTCAGCATTTCCTCATGTATATGTTAGCTGCCTGAATGTCTTCTTTGGTGAAGTATCTGTTCATATTCTTTGCCCATTTTTTAATTGGCTTATTTGTCTTTTTGTGGTTGAAGTTTTGCAGTATTTTGTAGATTTTAGAGATTAGACCCTGATGGGATATGTCATAGCTCAAAATTTTTTCCAGTCTGTACATCTTTTTACTCTTTTGGTGAAGTCTTTTGAAGAGCATAAGTGTTTGATTTTTAGGAGCTCCCAGTTATCTAGTTTCTTTTCTAGTATTTATGTGCATTGTTAGTTATATTTTGTGATATTTTTATGCCCTGTATTAGGGCTCCTAGCATTGTCCTTATTTTTTCTTCCATGATTTTTATTGTTTTTGATTTTATATTTAGATATTTGATCCATTTTGAGTTAGTTTTTGTGCATGGTATGAAGTATAGATCTTATTTCAGTTTTTTGAAGATGGATATCCAGTGATGCCAGCACCGTTAATTAAAGAGACTGTCTTTTCCCCATTTAAAGGACTTTGGGCCTTTGTCAAATATCAGCTGCTCATAGGCGGATGAATTTATATCTGGATTCTCAATTCTGTTCCATTGGTCTGTGTATCTGTCGTTATACTAGTACCAAGCTGTTTTGACTACTATGGCAATAAAATAGGTTCTAAAATCAGGAGATGTGAGGCCTCCCCCTTTTTTTACTTCTTCAGTAATGCTTTACTTATCCAGGGCCTCTTCCCTTTCCATATGAAGTCGGTGATTTGTTTCTCCATCTCATTAAAAAATGCATTGTATCTGTAGATTGCTTTGGGTAGAATTGACATTATCACCATGTTGAGTCTTCCTATCCGTGATTAAGATATGTGTCCTTTGGTTTCTTGCAGTAGTGTTTTGCAGTTTTCTTTATATAGGTATTTTATGTCTCTGGTTAGCTTTATTCCTAAGTATTTTACCTTCTTGGGGGCTATTGTAAACAGTATTGATTTGGCGATTTCCTCCTCAGAGTTCTCTTTGTTAGTGTAAAGGAATCCAACTAATTTTTGTATGTTTAGCTTGTATCCTGATACTTTGCTGAAATCTTCTATTAGTTCCCGTAGTTTTCTTGTGGATTCTTTGGGGTTTTCTGTGTATAAGATCATATCATCTGCAAATAGAGGTACTCTGACTTCTTCCCTACCAATTTAGATTCCCTTTATTTCTTTTGTAGCCTAATTGCTCTGGCTAGGACCTCAAGCATGATGTTGAATAAGAGTGGTGATAAAGAGCATCCTTGTCTGATTCCCGTTCTCAAGGGGAATACTTTCAAACTCTCTCCATTTAGGATGATGTTGGCTGTTGGATTTGTATAAATGTCCTTTATTATGTTGAGGAATTTCCCTTCTATTCCTATTTTGATGAGACTTTTTATCATGAATGGGTGTTGGACTTTGTCAAATGCATTTTCTGCATCAATTGATAAGATTATGTGGCTCTTGTATTTTCTTTTATTTATGTGAGAGATTACATTAATTGTTTTTCTAATGTTGAACCATCCCAGCATACCTGGTATGAATCCCACTTGGTCATGGTGAATTTTTTTTGATATATTGTTGAATTCTACTGCCTAAAATTTTGTTAACAATTCTGACATCTATATTCATGGAAGATATTGGTCTGTAATTTTCCTTTTTTGTGTTATCTTTACCTGGTTTTGGTATTAGGGTTACGCTGTCTTCATAGAATGAGTTTGGGAGTATTCCATCCTTTTCTATTCTCTGAAATACCTTTAGTAGAAGTGGTGTTATCTTTTCTCTGAAAGTTTGGTAGAATTCTCCAGTGAAACCATCTGGGCCAGGGCTTTTTTTGTTGGGAGTTTTTAAATTACTTTTTCAATCTCTTCTTTTGTTACAGGTTTATTTAGTTGTTCTACCTCTGTTTGTGTTAGTTTACGTAAGTAGTGTGCTTTGGAAATTTGTCCATTTCCTCTATTTTTTTCAAATTTGTTGGAGTACAATTTTTCATAGTTTTCTGTTATGATCCTTTTAATTTCTCTTGGGTCTGTTGTGATATAGCCCATCTCATTTCTTATTCTGGTTATTTGCTTCCTCTCCTGTTTTTATTTTGTCAGTTTGGCCAATGGTTTATCAATTTTGTTGATCTTTTCAAAGAATCAGCTTTGGGTCTTGTTAACTCTTTCAATTTTTTTCCTATTCTCTATTTCATTTAATTTTGCTCTGATTTTTAATTATTTCGTTTCTTCTGGTGCCCGAAGGCTTCTTTTGCTTTCTGTTTCTACTTGTTCAGGTTCTAGGATTAATATTTTGATTTTGGCCCTTTCTTCTTTTTGGATGTGTGCATTTATTGCTATAAACTGACATCTGAGCAATGCTTTTTCTGTGTCCCAATGGTTCCGGTAGGAAGTGTTGTTATTCTCATTTGATTTTGTGAATTTCTATATTCTGTCCTTAATTTCTTCTATAACCCAGTAGTTTTTGAGCAAGACCTTGTTCAGTTTCCATGTATTTGATTTTTTTTTTCCTTGCTTTTCCTGCTATTTATTTCTACTTGTATGGTTTTATGGTCAGAAAAGATGCTTTGTAATATTTTGAAGTTTTGGATTCTTTTAAGGCTTGCTTTGTTGCCTAATATGTGGTCTATTCTAGAGAATGTTCCAAGTGTGTTGGAAAAGAAAGTATGTTTGCCTGCCATTGGGTGAAGTGATCTGTATATTTCTATGAGATCAAGCTGGTTGATTGTGGTATTTAGGTCTCTCTGGATGTTCTGTCCTTTATCCAAAGTGGTGTGTTGAAGTCTCCTGCTATTATTGTGGAGCTGTCTATTTCTCTTTTCAATGCTGTTAGAGTTTGTTTTATGTATTTTGGAGCCCTGTTGTTGAATGTGTAAATATTTATTATGATTATGTTCTCCTGGTGTATTGACCCTTTAATCATTAAATAGTCTCCTTCCTTATCCTTTGCGGTGGATTTTACTTTAAAGTCTATTTTGTCAGAGGTTAATATTGCCACTCCTGCTCTTTTTTGAGTGTTGTTTGCTTAATATATTTTTTCCCATCCTCTGAGTTTTAGTTTGTTTGTGTGTTTAAGTCTAAGGTGCATCTCTTTTAGGCAGCATATAGATGGATCATGTTTTTTTATCCATTCTACCACTCTCTGTATTTTTATTGGTGCATTTGGTCCGCTTACATTCAGCGTAATTATTGATAGGTATGAGTTTAGTGTTGTCATTTTGATTTTTGTGTGTGTGCGTGTTGTTGACAGTTTCTTTGTTTCACTTAATTTTCTGTGCTGAGTCATTTTTCTTTGCGTATTTTCTTTTCGTCTTTTTCCTTGTTGTTTATTTTGTATTTGCTGAGTCTTCATGTTTTTCTTGTTTTTTATTTTGATGTGTAGGATTGTTAGTTTCCTTTGTGATTACCTTAATATTTATCCCTACTTTTCTAAGTTTAAACCAATCTTTTATTTCTTTATATCGCCTTGACTCCCTCTTCATATGAAAGATCTATGACTACATTTTTTAGTCCCTCTTTTTTGTTTTAATGTTGTCATCTTTTACATATTGTCATCTCTATTTCCCTATTTCAGTGTTTTAGCTTTGATTTGTTTTTGTGACTTCCTTATCTGGGTTGATATCTGGTTGCTCTGTCCTATGTTCTAGTCTTGGGTTGTTATCTGATGTTATTGATTTTTTAACCAGAAGATTCCCTTCAGTATTTCTTGTAATTTTGTTTTGGTTTTTGCAAATTCCCTAAACTTCTGTTTATCTGGAAATGCACTAATTTTACCATCATGTATGAGAGAATGTTTTACTGGATATATAGTTCTTGGCTGGCATTTTTTTTTTTTTTTCCTTCAAGGCCTTATATATGTCATCCTATTGCCTTCTTTCTTGCATGGTTTCTGCTGAGTAGTCAAAGCTTAGTCTTACTGACTCTCCTTTGTGGGTGACTTTTCATTTATCCCTAGCCACTCTTAAAATTGTCTCTTTATCTTTGGTTTTGGCAAGTTTGATTATAACTTGCCTTGGTGATTTTCTTTTGGGATGTACCTTGTATGGAGTTCGATGAGTATCTTGGATAGATATCTTCTTATCTTTCACGGTATCAGGGAAGTTTTCTGCCAACAAATCTGAAACAATTCTGTCTGTATTCTCTGATATTCCAACCTGTTCTGGTACTCAAATCACTCGTAGGTTATTCCTCTTGATATAGTCCCACATAATTCTTAAGTTTTATTCATTTTTTAAAATTATTTTATCTGATTTTTCCTCACTTAAGTTGGTGTCAAGTGCTTTATCTTCAATCTCACTAATTCTGACTTCTCTTGCTTCAGTTCTGCTCCTATGACTTTCTGTTGAGTTGTCTAATTCTGAAATTTTATTGTTAATCGTTTGGATTTCTGTTTGCTGTCTCTCTATGGGTTTTTGCGGCCTGTTAAATTTGTCCTTATGCTCTTGAATAACCTTCTTAAGTTTCTCTATTGCTTTGTCTGTGTGTTCCTTGGTTTATTCTGCATTTTGTATCATCTCTTTCCTGATATCTTGAAGAGTTCTGTATAGTAGTCTTTTGAATTCTACCTGTGGTAATTTCAAGAAGTTCTCTTCCTCTGGAAGACGTTTGATTCCTTGCTTCAGTGGCTTCTGAAGCCATCTGCCTCTTTATATGATTTGATGTTGACTGTTGTCTCCAAGCCATCAATAAGATATTTATTTATTTTATGTTTGCTTGCTCTGTCCTAGCTTCTTGCTTTGTTTTGTTTTGATATGCCCAAATGGGCTGGTCATGTGAGCTAGTTTGATTATTGGCATCTTTGAAGCTCTCACGACCTGTCTCCAGGTGGCTAGAGTTGTTACTAGGTATGTGAGCAAGCCCAAGAGTCCATTTACTTTTCTTGTGTGGATTCAGCTCAGGTGTCCAGATCGTCGGTCACCAAGTGTATGATGCAGACTCTCACCTACAGTCCTAGATGGGCAGAGCTGATTGGAGTAGGCACAGGTATCTAGCTGCAGTAGGGGGTCATGCACTGATCAAGGCAGGGGCTGACTGATGCCCCTGAGTTTCTGGGTGGATTGTGTGTCCCTGTTCCCTAGAGTGCATAGGTAGGGGGTTTTACAGCCAGACTGGGTACCCAGTGCTGTTGGCTGTAAGGACTGGGAGTCACCATTTATTCTTGGATCCCTGTCTCAGGTGGCTCAATGGAGTGAGTGGAGCCACAAGTTCTCAGGCCGCTGATGGGGGTAGCTGAGGACTCTGCTTAATGGTCAGGGTGGTGTCAAATGTCACGAATCTGCCACTCCCCCTTATGGCAGATACAGATGAAAATAGGCTTCAGGTATACACCCTGGTAAACTGTGCTAATGAGGCCTACACTGTTGAAATGGGCCCACACAGGTTTACGGAGGAGTGAAAGGCATTCAAAGTCAGTGGATCCCTTATGCTTGTGCCTAGGCAAAGGGGCTGTGCCTGCCCTGAGTTCTTGGCTTAGGGGAGCTGGCAGGTTATTTTTTCCTGTTTGTTGATCTGTTCCTTCTCCAAAGCTGGGAGAATGGCTCAAGGCACACAATGAATCCTACTTCTGGCCCAGTGAGCTCAGCAATCTCTGAAGCTGGACCTGGGACCTGGAACAGGGAAGGGAGGGAGCAGGTAAATGGGAGAACGGGAAAGAAGTATTTCCCAATGCGAGGGTTGTTTTTTTTTTTTTTTTTGATCCATGGATAGGTTAGATGCTTGTACTTATCCTTCACTGGTCAAGTGCCATTTCTCACTGGTTCTAGAGGTATGAGATGACTCTCCGCTGCTCGGTCTCTCCTGATGTATAAAATGTGTCCCGAGTGCCATTGCTTGCCTTACCACTCACGCCAGCCAATCCAGCCTTCAGGGTGCCAATTCCTGCTGAGTCAGATCTGGCAACTCCTCGCTACTTCTGAGACATCTCTCCCTCTCCCTGCTGCTTAGTCCAATTCCTCATCTTTGTTGTTGTTGTTCAGGGCTCCTAGATTGTTGTATAAAATTGATTCATTTTTGGGGGGCTTTTTGTTGTAAGAGGGACCACAGGAAGGGTCTGACTACTCCGCCATCTTGACTCCACCTAGCAGATGTCATTTGTAACACGAAGTAATCAACAAATCATAAAAATTTTGGGTAACCAAATCAGGTGTCCTATTAAGTGATATGAACTGTGGAGTGTCAAATAGCTCCAAGATCAAAAGTCTGTCTCTCTCAGACTTATTATGAGTCTAAGGGTTTTAAAGGTAAATAGAACTGAAGCATATGTAGAAATAGTTTACTCTATTGCAGTCATGTTACAGACTAAGAAACTGTATAGATAAAGAGAATTTAAAGAGTGTAAGTACAGGAGCTAGCAGAATCTGAACTAAAACCAAATTCACCCAGTTCCAGGTCAGCCTTCTTTATACTAATTTTTAGCAAATTCTTAGATGTATTATAGGTCCATTGATCCATTTCTTTGCATGCTTTTATATTTATATTTAAAATTTAAACTAGCATTCCATTTGACAAAGTACAATCAGGCTTTTAAGGCATTAAATTGGTATTATAAATAATGATCTATGATGGCATAGGTTAGCAAGTAGTTTTCCAGAATACAGCATTCACAGAGCAAACCAGCTGGGAGTGGAGCTTGCTATGGCAGGTGTAGTTAGTATTGATATATATCTCTGGAACATGGAAAGGCCCTTCCTTGAAGTGCCAGGCCAGGATAGTAGACCATCTCCCAAGGGAAATTAGGGACATCACCTAGCATTAAGGAAGAAAAATAACTCTTAAGGACAATGGAAGAATGCCAGGGGAGCCCTGCAAAGTGGAATCAGCATGGTCAGTGATTTTAGAGACTAGCAGTCCAGTCTTATGGAAATTCTTATATAGTAGAATGTTGTTGTTATTGTTAGGTGCAGTTGAGGCAGTTCCATCTCAGCGACCCCATGTACAACAGAACGAAACTCTGCCTGGTCCTGCGCCATCTTCACAATCCTTGTTATGCTTGAGCCCATGGTTGTAGCCACTGTGTCAGTCCATCTCATTGAGGGTCTTCCTCTTTTTCACTGACCTTCTACTTTTCCAAGCATGATGTCCTTCTCCAGGGACTGATGTCTTCTGATAACATGTCCAAAGTACCTGAGACAGTGTCTTACCATCCTTGCTTCTAAGGAGCCTTCTGGATGTACTTCTTCCAAGACAGATTTGTTCATTCTTTTAGCAGTCCATGGTATATTCAATATTCTTTGCCAACACCACGGTTCAAAGGTGTCAATTCTTCATTAACACAAACTTAGAATATTAAAAAAACATATAATTCTCTAAATCAAAATTCCATACAGGGTTCAAGTTGGTTTTCTATTCAAGACTGAAACCAAAGTGTTGGCCAGGGCTACAATCTCATTTGAAGCTCAAAGACCTCTTGCAATCTGAATGATTGTTGACAGTATTTAGTAGCTTTGAAGTACCCATTATCCTGCTGCCTTTCAACTGTGGCTGTTTCACTTCCACCTGGGGCTATTATCCATTTATTTGGCACATTCCACAACATGTTTCAAGTCTAGCAGGGGATTTTCTTCATTTTGATTAACTCAAAGTCAACCGATTAGCAATCTTAATTACACTGAAAGATCCCTTTTGCTCTATAACATACATCGTCATATCCCATCGTTTTCATAGGTCTGGTCCACACTCCAGGGAGGATTATACAGGGTTTGTACATGAGGAGGTGAGAATTTTGGGGACCATTTTAGTCTTACTTACCACAGTATGCTTGTGGGAAAGTTCTCAAAAGGTCAAAGAGAGACTTCCAGCAACACGGCTCTCTAGGCAGAAGCACCACATCATCCCTCCACAGCAAAGATCCAAAAAACTAAGCCAAACAGAGAAAACAGCAATCCTGAAACCCTAAAACATCAAATGAAGAGATAAAGAACTCAGCGAAGCACCAAATGGAGTGAGAAACTGACAGAGAATGGAGAGCAGGGAGAAATTTATGCAGAGGTCCCCTATCAGCTAAGGCAGCACAGATCTGCCATCTTGAAGTCCTATCAGCGACCAGCAAATGGGGGTATGAGAAAGCAGCTTCACGGAGTTTCCAGCAGGAGACAGAACAACCAGTAATTGGCGATATATGCGTTCCCACCCCCTAACCGTCTTCACCCCCACTCGGCTTCCTCTCCTCCTTCGGCCAGAGTCTCTTGGCCACGAAGCAATGGCTGCTTGGATTCCACCAGCTCTCACTGGCCGACTCCCCAAGAGCCATTTGTTGGCTGCTAGTGTTGCTTTTTTCCGCTTCTTTTGATTTCTTCCTTACCTCTCACCACCTCCCCCACTTTCTCTCAAATACCTGGCTCTGTGCACTATCTTTGCATCTTCCTGAGTGGCTGTGGAGCTCCGTTTGAGTGTGGAACTGCTTCCCGGTCTGGGCTGCCAC
>NW_004444071.1:1235070-1236806 GCF_000243295.1 Trichechus manatus latirostris | reverse complement strand
CCCCGAAGACAGCAGAAAATATCAAAACATTTACAAAAACAGGACAGGATGGTTCCAGTAGGCATCCAAAATAAAACACCAGATGACTTTCCAGTAGAAAAAAAGGCACTAGAACTACCTGATAGGGAATTCAAATCTCTAATACTCAGGATTATCCAAGAGTTGAACCAAAAAGCAGACAAAAATGAGGAAAAAATAGACAAATTCATGGAAAAGGCAGACAAATTCATGGAAAATACAAACAAAATATTGGAAGAATTCAGGAAAATAATGCAGGAACCAAATGGCAAAATAAATTCACAACTAGAAATTATACAAAAACAATTACAAATCCAAAATAAACAAGAAGATTTCAGAAATGCACAGTGTCATACAAGGGCTGAGGAGCAGATTTGAAATGGTGGGAGGCAGGATCAGCAGAATTGAAGACAAACACTTGGCTACAACTCTGTTCAAGGGAAACTCAGAAAAAAGAACAAAGAAAAATGAAGAGACCCTGAGAATTATGTGGGATACAATCAAAAGCAAAAATTTACGAGTGATCAGAGTTCCAGAACAGGGGGAGAAAACACAGAGAGGATCATTGAAGAACTGCTGACAGAAAACTTCCCCAATATCATGAAAGATGAAAAACTGGCCATCCAAGAAGCTCAACGAACCCTATATAGGATAGACCCAAGACATATCATAATCACAATTGCCAAAACTAAAGATAAAGAATCCTGAGAGCAGCTCGTGAAAAACGAGAAGTCACATACAGAGGAGAAACAATAAAACTAAGCTCAGATTATTTGGCAGAAACCATGCAGGCAAGAAGGCAATGGGATGACATATTTCAAACCTTGAAAGAAAAAATTGCCAGCCAAGCATAATATATCCTGCAAAACTCTTGTTCAAATATGACGGTGAAATTAGGACACTTCCAGATACACAGAAATTAAGGGAATATGTAAAACCAAACCAAATTTACAAGAATTATTAAAGGGATTCCTTTGATCTGAGAACAAACAACTTCAGCTCATAGGCTGAATCTAGATTGAAGGATCATACTAGCAAGACAACAAGCTAGGAAATGAACTCTAAAGGACTATCCAAAACCAACAGAAATGCAACAAGGAATCAGAGCAGTTAATCTGTAAATGACAACAACACCAGAAAAATAAAAGATGGAATAAATGGTATAGGTATAGAACTTTCTAATGGAGAGGAATGCAACACGATACCAAGTAAGAACAGACTGCTTCAATCTTAGAAAGATAAGGGTAGATTTCACGGTAACCACAAAGAAAGTTAACAAACATACTCATAAAAATAAAGAGAAAAAACATATTGTCTCATTAAAAACAAAAACAAAATCCACAAACAAAATTAAATCAGCACAGGAGAGTAAGAAGAACAAAGAAAATGTCAGCACCACCAAAAAAGCACAACAAAATGACAGCAATAAACTCACATTTATCAATAATTACACTGAATGTAAATGTATTCAGTGCACCCATAAAGAGACATAACATGACAGAATGGATAAAAAAAAAGGATCCATCAATATGCTGTCTACAAGAGACACATCTTAGATACAGAGAAGTGAATTTATTAAAAACAAAGGTTGGAAAAAAAAAATATCTAGCTAACAACTACCAATAAAGAGCAGGAGTGGCAATACTAATCTCAGATAAAATAGACTTTAAAACAAAATCCACCATAAAAGACAAAGAAGGACACTATATAATGATTAA
>NW_004444071.1:1231422-1232841 GCF_000243295.1 Trichechus manatus latirostris | reverse complement strand
ATTGACCAATGGAACAGAATTCTGAGCCCAGATATAAATTCATCCACCTACGGTCACCTGATCTTTGACAAGGGCCCAAAGTCCATCAAATGTGGGAAAGACAGTCTTTTTAACAAATGGTGCTGTCAAAACTGGATATCCATCCGCAAAAATTGAAACAGGACCCATACCTAACACCATGTACAAAAACTACTTCAAAATGGATCAAAGACCTAAAATATAAAGCCAAAAACTATAAAGTTCATAGAAGAAAAAATAGGACCAACACTACAGGCCATAATACACTGCATTAACAGGATACAAACCTTAACCATCAGCGTACAAACCCCAGAAGATAAGCTAGATAACTGGGATCCTCTAAAAATCAAACACCTATGCTCTTCAAAAGACTTCACCAAAAGAGTAAAAAGAGTACCTACAGACTGGGAAAAAATTTTTGGACAGTACAAGTCAGACAAATGTCTAATCTCCATAATCTACAAGAAAATCCAACACTTCTACAACAAAAAGACAAATAATCCTATTAAAATTGGGCAAAGGAAGTGGACACTTCACCAAAGAAAATATTCAAGTGGCCAACTGACACATGAGGAAATGCTTGTAATCACTAGCCATTAGAGAAATGCAAATTAAAACCACAATGAGATACCATCTCACTCCAGCATTACCGGCACGAATCAAAAACACTGGAGATAACAAATGTCGGAGCCGCGGAGGGGAGATCATAACACTTATGCACTGCTGGTGGGAATGCCAAATGATACAACCATTTTGGAAAATGATATGGCACTTCCTTAGAAAGCTAGAAATAGAAATACCATATGATCCAGCAATCCCACTCCTAGGACTATATCCTAGAGAAATGAGTCGTCACTCGAATAGACATATGCACACCCATGTTCATGGCAGCATTGTTCACAACAGCAAAACGATGGAAACAACCTAGATGCCCATCAACAGATGAATGGATAAACAAACTATGGTACATACACACAAAGAAGTACTACGCAACAATAAAGAACAATTATGAATCTATGAAGCATCTCATAGCATGGATGAAAATGGAAGAGATTATGCTGAGTGAAGTAAGTCAATCACAAAAGGACAAATATTGTATGAGACCTCTATTATAAAAACCCATGAAAAAGTTTACACACACAGAGTAACAATCTTTGTTGGTTACCAGGGATGGGAGAGTTGGGGGGCGGGGGGAATACTAAATAGGCAGTAGATAAGTGGCATCTTTGGTGAAGCGTGAGACAGTACACAATACTGGGGAAACCAGCACAACATGTACAAGGAAAGCTCATAGAAGCTCCATAGACACATCCAAACTCCCGAGGGACTAAACTGCTGGGTGGAGGGCTGTGGGGACCATGGTCTCGGGGAACATCTAGCTCAACTGGCATAACACAGTTT
>NW_004444071.1:1228074-1230418 GCF_000243295.1 Trichechus manatus latirostris | reverse complement strand
GTGGGGTTGTTAACCAACGTCATAAAACAACATGTGTACTACTGTTTCATGAGAAACTATTTGTTGTATAAGCCTTCACCTGAAGTACAATAAAACATTAAAAAAAGAAAAAGGAATAAAAATAAATAAATAAATAAAGTGAGAATAGCAGCACTACTGGAAGAGCGTAATCGATGTCACTGAACTGTGCATGTAGAAATTTTTGAAATGGGGTATCTTTGGCTATGTATATTTTTGCCAAAAGAAAAAAAAGGTCGAGAAGGGAGAGTGTTGACATTCAGTGGGGTTGTTAACCAATGTCATAAAACAATACGTGTACTAACTATTTAATGAAAAACTATTTGTTCTGTAAACCTTCACCTGAAGTACAATTTAAAAAAATAATAATAAAAAAAGTTCAAATAACAGAGTAAGGAGAGAAGTGGGTTAGGAAAGAAGCCTGAGAGCACAATCACTTAAGAAAGTTCTTAGAAAAACTAGTCTTCAAAAGAGACTGTGAGCTGAGAAAATGATGTGTCAAAGGTGGGTGTGTGCTTAGAAACTCTGGTCATACATTCAAATCTATTATTTAACCATTGACTGGAACTGCCATGACTGCCTGCCTCATTGTGCCGCACATTCCTAATGCCTTGTAGGTAGTGATCTTGTCACTAAATAATGATCAATATATGATGTTGTTACAAAATAATTTGACTGATTAAAAATTACGAATGAATTTTTAAAATCCAAAAAAGTATTTTCAGACTGAATAATATCTTTAGCTTCTTTAGATGATTAAAAAAAAATATCCTGAGCTTTTGGACAATTTAAAACAAAGGAGTTTCTAAAGAGGGAGATATTTGACTACCAGCTAAAATTTTTACATAAGAATTTCAGCAGTAGACTGAAAACATTTTAAAAAGCCATAAGAACTATATTTTTACCCCTGTTGTTTGTGGAGCAGTTCCTTCAAGTAATATATATTCTTATGTTATATAACTTTCTGTATTACATATTTGTAAACATATTTAAACTCAGCTATTAAACAAAAATCCTAAAGAACACATTTATATTCTAATTTAACTTTTCATATCTATACTTAAATTAACTCCAACAAAATATTAAGGACTTACATATTGTTCAGTTAACAAATAGAAAAGTTGTTTTTGTTGTTAATAATACCTACAATAGTTCTTGCTTTAGGTATTTTGTTTCATAAATTAACATCATCTTTATTTAATTTGTGATAAATTACCATGGAAACAAAAGTGAGATAGTGTCTTTTAGAGAATGCTGCCAATGACAATTTATGGACTCTTACAAGTATGAGATGAATTTTGAGGGCATTTAATAGACGTTGTCCCTGAGAAAAGACTGACCTGAAAAAGCGTTCAAATACTCCAGTGTCTGATCAGTGCCACTTCACCTGGGAGAGAAACGGTCCATTCAAACTGACAGAAATGAATGTAATGACCTAAATTTGAAAAATAGGCCAACTTCAAGTCAAGGTTAAAAAAGACAGTCTTTTTTAAATTTAAAAAGTAAATTTTTAAGTGAAGGATGAACAGAAAGAAGTTTAGACAATAGAAACCTAAATAAAATTAGATGCACATTTAAAGGTTCACAAGAAGCTAGGAATAAAAATTCCGTTACATATTTCTAGAACATACAATATATCAGACACAGTGTGGTGGAAGTATGAGCTAGTACATTTTGTAAACGTTCTGATTCTCAAACTCAAAGCAAGTAACTAAATAACAAACACTTTTTAAAAAGTTATGGAAACTTAAAAAAAAGAATAAAGTATATTTTCTGTTTAAACCAAAACCAACCAAACCTATTGCCATGGAGTCAATTCTATCTCATGGTGACCCCATGTTTTTAAAGTGTATTAAAAAGTTAATATAATTCACTCAAACTTACTTTTAAAAATGTCATTAATGATTATGTGCTATCATTAATTATTTTAAAGTTATATTATCTTCTAATTAAAAAATTATGCAATAGGCAACAATAGTGTTACACATTCCGCTTCATAATGTTCTTGTCCTACATATATTAAATACATGAACAATTTAAACACATTTAATATTAGCAGAATAAGACTCAAGTAATATATTGAACTGCTTCTGAATTGAAAAAATATAATTTTAGTGCTTAACTATGAATTAATGATGTTGATTATTTGTGAAAAGCATTGTTGTTTGTTAAATATTTTTACATTATATGCTTTATTTTATTTATTTATTTATTGTACTTCAGGTGAAGGATAACAGAATAAATAGGTTCTCATGAAACAGTAGTACACATATTGTTTTATGACATTGGTTAACAACCCCACAACATATCAACCCTCTAACTTCTC
>NW_004444071.1:1221455-1222975 GCF_000243295.1 Trichechus manatus latirostris | reverse complement strand
TCTGGTGTTTTATTTTGGATGCCTACTGGAACTATCCTGTCCTATTTTTGTAAATGTTTTGATATTGTCTGCTGCCTTCTGGGCATTCAGTAGTTATTTTTCTCATTTATTGATTGTAGATTTGTTTGTTTTGCCTTTTTTGAAAAAAAAATTTGACTATGTCTGAGCAGGCGGGCCGTGTGTTCTCTGTTGTTTGCTCATTTGTGGGATACTTTTTGCCTCCTTCTTCAATTGGGAGGGTCAGTTACTCACATATGGTTCGGCAGGGTAGGTCCAGCTGAAGAGGAGTTACTGGGATGGATTATTTGTGGCACTTACTACAGCCACCAGGGCAGGTTGGTAATCAGTGCAGGGCAGGTTCCAGTAGGCCGTGCCTGTGCTGCTTGGTGGTGTGATGTTAAGTGCATGGTGCAGGTAGGCAGGATGTAGCAGGGATATTGTTATGTGTGGAGCTAAGATGGATTTGGGAGAGAGGAGAGAGGAACAGGGGCCAAAAACATACAAACAAACAAAAAAGAATGCTAGGGGAGCTTGCCTTTGGAGTGGAGAGATGAAGGACTATGAAATGGAGAAAAACAGAAAGGGGAAGGGGAAGAAAAGAAAAGAATGAATAAATAAAAATCAGAAAGGTTAAAGAACAGCAAAGTTCCCAGGGATCCCACTGGTGCAGCTATGAGGTCTGGGGAAGTCTCTCTCAGGTGTTGCAGTTTAGCCTGGCTATAAGGCATAGAGATATACAACACCAGGTATTCAGGGAACAGAAAGAGAAGGAAGATATAAAGAGACGAGAGACTGAGTAATGAAGAAAGACAAAAAGGGAAAAAGAGGGAAAAGAAAACAAAAGAGATTAAAAAAAAAACAGAAGAAGATAGACCCCCATAAAAACAGAAAAAAAGAAAAGAAAAAGTCCCAATGAGAAAAGAAATGCCCTCAGGGATCCCTCTGCACATCTGTGTAAGCCGATGGGGTAGTCTCCTTGCCACACAGCATTGCCTGGCCAGAAAGGGGTCCCAACTCAAGAAAAGGAAAAGAAAACAAACAAACAATTCAAAACAAGCAAATGAACAAAAGCCCCAGGATCCCACCAGCAAGGCAGCCCAGACTGGGAAGCAGCTCCACACTTGAATGGAGCTCCACAGCAGCTCAGGAAGAAGCAAAGATAATGCACAGAGCCAGGTATTTGAGCGAAAGGAGGTGGAAGTGGTGAGAGGTAACGAAAGAAACAGAAAAAAAGCAACACCAGCAGCCAACAAAAGGGACTCAGAGAGACAGCTAGTGCAGGCTGGTGGAATCCAAGCAGCTGGTGTTTCTTGGACAAGAGACTGTGTCCACGGGAAGCAGAGGGGGCTGAGTGTGGGTGAAGAAGTGTAGGGAGTGGGAAAGCATATGTCACAAATTACTGGAGCTCTGCATCCCCTTAGGAAGAAGCAAAGATGGTGCACAGAGCCAGGTATTTGAGCGAAAGGAGGTGGACGTGGTGAGAGGTAAGGAAGAAATCAAAAGAAGCAGAAAAAAGCAAC
>NW_004444071.1:1175104-1220893 GCF_000243295.1 Trichechus manatus latirostris | reverse complement strand
TTTTAATATAAAACTTAAATTTTGAATGAGTTAATGCAATAATTGTTATAAAGGAAAAATGATTTAGTAATAGGCCTGGGACTACAATTTATTTTCTTCAACATTCTGGAAAGAAAGAGATGAACTGCTCAAATCTCTTTATAAACATCTAATGTAAGATCTCCTAGCAAACATGCAAATGCTATTGCTAATGGGAGAGTCCTTATCTATGAAATGCTTTTATGGAATATGCCTGGTCTCTTTATGTTCCTTCTTGAAAATACACCTGGAATTTATGAATATATGGTACATAGATCCTTGGAAAGTGTTATATTAACTATGAAATTATTGGATTATAAATAGGTGTTTCATGACTAAAATATTCTCCTTTATGTAAGCGATGCCTTATATCCATTACTAGAAACCTTATTTGTGAAATCCCAGCCAGAGTGCATTTGCAATTTCCTGTAGTTTTGAAAACATTAGTTAATTTTATACTGGGTAAGATCTCTGAATTTTGTAAGTCTGGATATCAAAGATTTATAAAATTATCATTTGCTTCGTATGACTGCTTGTCTTTTATTACTTGATTGTATTTAGCACTGTGTTTATTTATTCTTGTTTATTTATTCTTATTTACTTTTTCTTACTTTCATAACATACTTTTACAAGAGTATCATATTAAATAAATGCTTTTGTCAATTTCATTGGTTTCTTAGTTTTGAATAATATACACTGGTTAAAACAGCAATCATTCTCTGTTCTCTACATATGGAATAATGTGTAGAAGGTATAATTTTTCTTATTCCTGTACAGTAGTATATAAAATAAAAGTTACAAAGTTTGCTATATATATAACCGTTTGAATACCTATGGCTAAAAGGTTCATCTTTCTTGATTGAAAAAGCAAAGATGGTTATGTTCAACAGTCATTTTAATATGTATCTGTCTACTTATTTATTATCAGTGATTGCACATATATACTTGAAAGAAAGGTGTTTAACTTTATAAGATAAATGTAGCTATCTAATATCCTCTATTACTGATAATAGCATGCATTTTTCATAAAAGTGGAAATGCTGTTAATTCTCTCACAGAATTTAGCAAAACAATATTTGCAATTGCTTATGATCTTGGAGGTTTGTGTCTCCCCCAGTGGTCAAGAAACACTTTGCCTTCAAAGATTAGTCCATAAGGTCAGGTCTTGATCTAATTCATTTGGTGAAATGCTTCAATAGATTCTATACTGCAACATAATCTATCTAACCAATAGATTTACTTTTCATAATAGAACTCTGTAGCATAATCAGTGATATGTGTGCATATTATGCATATATTCCATATTTTTATTCAAATAATGCCAGCCTTCTACATTTGTTTGCCAACCACTCCCTCAACCTCCTCCCCCAGGTATTTTCATAAGCACACTATGCTAATTTTTTACAGTAAGTTGTAAAAACAAATTAGCATAGTGCTTATGAAAATATCTTGCAGGGGGAAGGAATGGTTGGCAAACAAATTTAGAAGACTGGGCAGGATATTTGCTTGAAAATACAATAGAATATGCTTAGGGAAAGAAAGTTGTTTTTTTAAAAGAAAGACCTCAGTTGTATCTAAGATTCGGCTAACTGATTTTTTTAAAAAATGAAAAAAAAAAAAAAAACCTCTGGATATGCTAGGGATCAATGGTGAAATTTTTATTTTAAGGCTATAAATTATGTTTTTATGCAATATAATACTATACTACTACATTTTCATTCCAGCATTCATCTGTCAGTTTTTTGTACTGTGGTTGTTTTCATGTTACTGTGATGTTAAAAGGTATGCCACCAGTATTTCAAATATCAACAGCAACACCCATGGCATGGTAGACAGGTTTCAGCAGAATTTCCAGACTAAGACACACTAGGAAGAAGGAGATGGCGACCTACTTCTAAAAAAAAAAAAAAAGGAAAAATCAGTGAAAAATTTATGAATAGCAGCTGAACATTATCAGAAATAGTGCCAGAAGATGAGCCCCTCAGGCTGGAAGGTACTCACAGTACGAACAGGGAAGAGCTGCCTTCTCAAGTTAGGGTCAATCTTAATGACTTGGATGGAGTAAAGCTTTCAGGACTTGCATTCTCTGATGTGACACTACTTAAAATAAGAAGAAATAGCTGCAAACATCCATAAATAATCCGAACCTGGAATGTATGAAGTATGAACCTAGAAAAATTGGAAATTGTCAAAAATGTAATGGAATGCTTTAAGATCAATATGCTGGGCATTAGTGAGCAGTAATGGACTGTATTAGCCATTTTGAATTGGACGATCATATGGCCTACTATGCCAGGAATGACAAATTGAAGAGGAATGCTCTTACATTCATCATCCAAAAGAACATTTCTAGATCTCTCCTGAAGTACAATGCTGTCAGTAATAGGACAATATCCATAGGCCTATGAGGAAGACCAGTTAATAAGATTATTATTCAAATTTACACACCAACCACTAATGCCAAAGATGAAGAAATTGAAAATGCTTACCAACTTCTGCAGTCTAAATTGATCAGTCATGCAATCAAGATGCATTGATAATTACTGGTGATTGGAATGTGAAAGTTGGAAACAAAGATAAAGGATCAGTAGTCAGAAAGTATGGCCTTGGTGATAGAAACTATGCTAGGAATACATGACAGAATTTTGCAAGACCAACAACTTCTTCATTGCAAAGAATGACTATACATGTGGAGGAGCCCTGGTGGCACAGTGGTTAAGAGCTCAGGCTGCTAACCAATAAAGTTGGCAGTTTTGAATCCACTAGCTGTTCCATGGAAACCCTATGTGGGCAGTTCTACTCTGTCCAACAGGGTCACTATGAGTTGGAATCAACTCGACAGCAATGGTTTTTTTTTTTTTATTTATACAAGTGGACCTGGTCTGATGGGATACACAGAAATCAAATCAACTACATTTGTGGAAAGAAATGATAGAGAAGCTAAATATCATCAGTTAGAACAAGGCCAGGGGCCTACTGCAGAACAGAACACCGTTTGCTCATATGCAAGTTCAAATTGAAGATGAAAAATTTAAAACAAGTCCATGAGAGCAAAAGTAAGACCTTTAGTATATCCCACCTGAATTTAGAGACCATCTCAAGAATAGATTAGATGAATTGAACACTAATGACCAAAGACCAGACAAGTTGTGGGATCACATTAAGCACATCATGCACGAAAAAATCAAAAGATCCTTAAAAAGACAGAAGAGAAAGGAAAGGCCAAAATGCATGTCAGAAGAGACTATGAAACTTGCTGCTGAAAGTAAAGTAGCTATAGCAAATGGAAGAAATGAGGAACAGAATCAAGAACTCACCCCGAGAGTATGGCCCCCGGACATCCTTTTAGCTCAGAAGTGAAGTCACTCCCGAGGTTCACTGTTCAGCAGACAATTGGACAGCCCCATTTAAAAAAACAAAAAAAACAAAAAAAAAAAAACAGGGCTAATGAGGCCCAGCAGTCCAAGTACAAGGACTTCAAGGCAGGAGGGGACAAGAAAGCTAGTGATAGGGAACCTAAGGTTGAGAAGGGACAGTGTTGACAGGTCGTGGGGTTGTTAACCATTGTCATAAGGAACATGTGTACTAACTGTTTAATGAGAAATTATTTGTTATGTAAACCTTCATCTAAGGTACAAAAAAAAAAAGAATTATCTATGGAGATCAAATTGACAACAGCAACTCAAAAGGTTTGATGGGAAGCCTAGGGGCCAGTGAGTTGAAGATAATGGTGATGGAATAATTTGCAAAAGGATAGTGAGAATAGCAGCACAACTGGAAGAATGTAATCAATATCACTGAATTGTACATGTAGAAATTTCTGAAATGGTGTATCATTGGCTATGTATGTTTTTACCAAAAAAAAAAAAACAGTCCTCCAAGGTCGAGAAGGGAGACTGTTGACATGTCGTGGGGTTGTTAACCAATGTCATAAAACAATATGTGTACTGACTGTTTAATAAGAAACTATTTGTTCTGCAAACCTTCACCTAAAGTACAATTAAAAAAAAGAAAAAAAAAGAATCAAGAACTCAGACATAAATCTATCCGCCTATGGTCACCTAATCTTTGACACAGGCCCGAAGTACATTAAATGGGGAAAAGACAGTCTTTCTAACAAATGGTGCTAGCAAAACTGGATCTCCTTCTGTGAAAAAATGAAATAGGACCCATACCTCACATCATACACAAAAACTAATTCAAAATGGATCAAAGACCTAAATATAAAACCCAAAACTATAAATATCATAGAAGAAAAAATAGCATCCATGCTAGAGGCCCCTATACATGGTGTTAACAGGATACAAACCATAACTAACAATACACAAACACCAGAAGACAAACTAGATAACTGGGATCTTCTAAAAATAAAACACTTAGCTCATCAAAAAACTTCACCAAAAGAATAAAAACAGAAACTACAGACAGGGAAAAAAATTTTGGCTATGACAAATCCAACAAAGACCTAATCTCTAAAATCTACAGGAAAATCCAACACCTCTACCAAAAAACCACACAAATAATCCAATTAAAAAATGGGCAAAGGATAAGAACAGATACTTCATCAAGAAGACATTCAGTCAGATAACAGACACATGAGGAAATGCTCATGATCACCAGCCATTAGAGAAATGAAAATCAAAACTAAAATGAGATACCTTCTCACCTATCATTACTGGCATGAATCAAAAAAACAGAAAATAACAAATGTTGGAGAGGCTGCAGGGAGCTTGGAACACTGATGTACTGCTGGTGGGAATGTAAAGTGGTACAACCATTTTGGAAAACAATATGACGCTTCCTTGTTGTTGTTGTTTGGTGCACTTGAGTTCTGACTCATAGTGACCCTATGTATAACAGAATGAAACCCTGCCCGATCCTGCACTATGCTCACAATTGTTGTTATGTATGATCCCATTGTTGCAGCCACTGCATCAATCCATCTCTTTGGGAGTCTACCTCTTTTTCACTTACTTAAAAAGCTAGAAATAGAGATTCCACACCGTCCAGCAATCCCACTCCTAGGAATATATCCTAGAGAAATAAGAGCCGTCACACAACAGACATATGCACATCCATGTTCATTGCAGCATTACTCACAATAGCAAAAAAATGGAAATAACCTAAGGGCCCATCAACAGATGAATGGATAAACAAATTATGATACATACACACAATGGCATACTACTCAAAAATAAAGAAAAATAATGTATCTTTGAAACATCTTACAACATGGATGAATCTGGAGGGTATTATGCTGAGTGAAATAAGTCAGTTCCAAAAGGACAAATATTGTATGAGACCACTATTATAAAAACTCATGAAGAGGTTTACACACAAAAAGAAACGATTTTTGATAGTTACTAGGGAAGGGAGAGGTGGGGAGGGAAAAACACTAACTAGACAACAGATAAGCGGTAACCCTGGTGAAGGGTAAGACAGTACACAATACTGGGGAAGTCAGCACGGTTTGACCAAAGCAAGGTCATGAAAGCTTCATAGACACATCCAAACTCCCTCAGGGACTGAATTACTATGCTTAGGGCTGGGGTCCATGATCTCAGGGGACATCTAGGTCAATTGTCATAGTTTATAAAGGAAAGGTTCTGCATTCTACTTTGGTGAGTAGCATCTGGGGTCTTAAAAGCTTGTGAGCAGCCATCTAAGATACTCCACTGGTCCCACACTGTCTGGAGCAAGGGAGAATGAAGAAAACCAAACACACAAGAGAAAAATTAGTGCAAAGGACTGATGGACCACAGCTACCACAGTCTCCACCAGACTGAGTCCAGCACAACTAGCTGGTGCCTGGTTACTGCCACTGACTGCTCTGACAGGGATCACAACAGAGGGTCCCGGACAGAGCTGAAAAATGTAGAACAAAATTCTAACTCATAAAAAAAAGACCAGACTTACTGGTCTGACAGAGACTGGAGAATGGCCCCCGACACCCTTTTAACTCGGTCCTGATCTCACTCCTGAGGTTCACCCCTCAGCCACAGATTAGGCAGGCCCATAAAACAAAATGAGACTAAACGGGCACACCATCCCAGGGGCAAGGACGAGAAGGGAAGAGGGGACAGGAAAGCTAATAATGGGGAACCCAAGTTTGAGAAGGAGAGAGTGTTGACATATCCTGGGGTTGGCAACCAATGTCACAGAACAATATGTGTATTAATTGTTTCATGAGAAACTAATTTGCCTGTAAAACTTTATCTAAAGTAGAATAATAAATAAATAAATAAGTAGCTTTCAAAGGGCAACTTGAGAAAACAAAGTAAAGAATTATAATGAAATGTGAAAAGACCTGGAATTAGAAAACCAAAAGGGTAGGACACCCTTGGTATTTCTCAAGCTGAAAGAACTGAAGAAAAAAATCAAGTCCTGAGTTGCGAGTTTGAAGTATTCCATGGGAAAAATATTGAATGACACAGGAAGCATCAAAAGAAGATGGAAGGAATACGCAGAGTCATGCACTGAAAAGAACTGGTCGAAGATCAAACATTTCAGGAGGTAGCATGCAATCAAGAAAGCAATGGTATTCAAGGAAGAAGTCCAAGCTGCAGTGAAGGCATTGATGAAAAACAACCCTCAAGGAATTGATGGAATACTAATTGAGATATTTCAACAAAAGGATGCAACACTAGAAGCGCTCACTTGTCTATGCCAAGAAATTGGGGAGACAGCTACCTGGCCAACTGACTGGAAGAAATCCGTACCTGAGCCTGTTCCAAAGAAAGGTGATCCAACAGAAAGCAGATATTATCAAACAATATCATTAAAATCACATGCAAGTAAAATTACACTGACAATAATTAAAAATGGTTTCAGCAGTACATTGACAGAGAACTGCCATAAATTCAAGCCAGATAGTAGTACCTCCACAGGGAACTGTCAGAAATTCAATCTGGATTCAGAAGGGATAAGGGATGGAACAAGGGATATCATTGCTGATGTGAGATGGACCTTGGCTGAAAGTCCAGCATACCTGAAAGATGTTTATCTGTGTTTTATTGACTATGCAAAGGCATTCAACTGTGTAGATTATAACAAATTATGGATGACCTTGCAAAGAACGGGAATTCTAGAACACTTAATTTTCCTCATGCAGAACCTGTACAAAGACCAAGAGAGAGTTATTCGAACAGAACAAGGGTTATACTGTGCAGTTTAAAATCAGGAAGGGTGTGTGTCAGAGTTATATTCTGTCACCATATGCTGAGCAAATAATCTGAGAAGCTGGACTATATAAAGAAGCACTTGGCATCAGATTTGGTGGAAGACTCATTAACAATCTGCAATCTGCAGATTACACAACCTTGCTTGCTGAAAGTGAAGAGGACTTGAAGCACTTACTGATAAAAATCAAAGACCATAGCCTTTAATATGGATTACACCTCAACATAAAGAAAACAAAAATCCTCACAACTGGACTAATAAGCAGCATCATGATAAATGGAGAAAATATTGAAGTTGTCAAGGATTTCATTTTACTTGGATCCACAATCAATGCCCATGGAAGCAGCAGTCAAGAAATCAAACAACTTATTGCACTGGGCATATTTCCTGCAAAATTCCTCTGTGAAGTGTTGAAAAGCAAAGATGTCATTTTGAGGACTAAGGTGGGCCTGACCTAAGCACGGTATTTTCGATCATCTCATATGCATGTGAAAGCTGGACAGTGAATAAGGAAGACGGAAGAAGAATTGATGCCTTCAAATTACAATGTTGGCAAAGAGTATTGAATATACCTTGGACTGACAGAAGAATGAACAAATTTGTCTTGGAAGAAATAAAGCTGAATGCTCTGTAGAAGCCAGGATGGCAAGACTTCCTCTCAGGGTACTTCAGATATGTTATGAGGAGCGACCAGTCCCTGACATCATGCTTGGTAGAGCAGAGGTTCAGCAATAAAGAATAAGATCCTTAAGAAGATGGATTGACACAGTGGCTGCTACAATGGGCTCAAACAAACAACGATTGTGAGGATGGCACAGGACCGGGCAGGCAGTGTTTCGTTCTGTTGTGTATAGTGTCACTGAGTCTCGCCAACTCGAAGGCACCTAACAACAACAACAACATACTTTGCATTATAATACAACCCTGTTGTTACCATTGGCCTAAACCGTATGTCAGCCAATTTTTATGTCTCTGGACCTCAGAGGTAAGGCTTTTTTTCTGTTCCAAATGCATTTACCATCAATGTTGTTCCCTTTTGAAACACGTGAAGCTCAGCAGAGTGCTGTTGGAACCTCATTGTTGTGTAGGTTAGCATTCTATTAGGTGATGCTTCCTGGATTTGTTAGTTTTGTAAAGTTTTGCTTTTTTTCCCTTCATTTCTGTGAGACAAGGCTTGCAAGCATAATTATGGCTTTCCTGGGTGATAGTTAGGGACCCTGATGGGTTTGTTTTGGCTTTTCTGTGTCGTATGTGGAAAATCAGAGGTTCCCTATGTAAACTAACGGAAAGGTGCCAGCAATAAATTCTCTACCTGGTTCTCAGTGGCATACTGTCGTGCCACAGATCGGTGGAGCCAAAGTGTCAATCGCCTCATTTGCAGATTGCATTGCCGGATCATATTTCTCAAACTCCATATTACCAACCAAAAATTTAAACACAGTCAGTCAGTAAAAATGTGTTCCAATACTGAAAACACATGGCAGTAAAACAAACAAAAAAAAAAAAAAATTAAAGGAGGAAAAATGTAGTAACAAAAGAACAAAAGGGATAATTGCATTTATTCATTTCCAAAGGAACAAAAAGTTTTTACTGAGTTTAAGTAGTATAGAAGAAATTATGACATTATCCGGGCTTCTTGAAGTGTATTTTTATAATTCTTTTCGTGTACATAATATTTCAGAAATTCCAGTGATTATAAACATATTTATGGTAATTAAAACAGTTATGACACTCTACATCGATGTTTACTTTTCTGTAATTATACATATCATGAATTTTATCTAAGAAAGAATTGACATTTCATTTTGCAGCTCTTTACTTGTGCTTTATGCAGAATTTACTATAAAATATAGCACTAATTAATGAATAATACAGATAGACAACTTTTATTGGTAGTATCTTACAAAGTGTGCCTTCCAATATATATTTCTAGGTTAAAAGTTTGCGATTTGATGAGATATTCTCTCAGATAAAATCTGCTATTAGAGTATTTATATTCTTTGCATTGACATAGCTATGTTAATAAAATTTTATGAAAAATAAAAATAAACTTCTATAAATCCAGTGTCAGAAATGATCATAACAATCATATAGCATAAAATATATTACTAGTAGAGGTTCAACCATTTTATGCGCAGTAAGAGTTTAATCACATAAAATGCAACTACAAAAATCACGTTTTAAAAGGAAAATGCAATGAATGTTAGAATTTGGATTCATGTAATATCCCTACACTGGAGCTTTCCTGTCACATTTATATTTCAATGGAGAAGATGAAATTTGTGGGTTTACAGTTTTTAAATACAAGGCTGCTATCAACACATGTAAGTCTATACTTGGTATGGAATATATCATCTTTAAAAGCGTATTCGAAAGTAAGCCACATGTAGTTTATGTTCCTTATAACAGAATATTCAATATTCTTTCCTCCTGACCCTCATGACATTGTTTAACTTTTAGATATGCTATAAACACATTGAACATTGTTAATATTATTACTTTAATCAATTATATTTTAGATACATTAAAAATGAGAAAAATTAAAGACAATTTTACCTTAATTTATTCCTTTCTTTATGTAGTACAGTGTGATCTATCAAGCCCCTACTTGGTAATTCCATCCAAGTCATACAAGTTCCAAAATACAGCCATGATTTCAAAATAGGAAGGGTGACTTGTTTGTTGTTATATGCTGTCAAGTCAATTCCAACACACGGAGACTGTATGTATAACAGAATGAAACCCAGCCCAGCTCTGCACCATCCTCACAATCATTGCTGTATATGAGCCCATTGTTGCAACCACTGTGTCAATTCATGTCGTTGAGGGTCTTTCTCTTTTTCACTGATCCTCACTCAGCTTTACCAAGCATGATGCCCTTCTCCAGGGACTGGTCTCTCTTGATAATGTGACCAAAGATGAGAGAAGAAGTCTCCAGATCCTAGCTTCTAATGATCATTTCGGCTATACTACTTCCAAGACACGTTTCTTCATTCTTCTGGCCAAAAAAAACCCAAACCCATTGCCATCAAATCAATTCTGACTCATAGCGACCCTGTAGGACAGAGTAGAACTGCCCCATAGGGTTTCCAAGGAACACCTGGTGGATTCAAACTGCTGACCCTTTGGTTAGCAGCTGTAGCTCTTAACCACTATGCCACCAAGGTTTCTATTCTTCTGGTAGTCAATGGTATATTCAATATTCTCTGGAACACCATAATTCAAAGGCATCAGTTCTTCTTAGAGCTTCCTTATTCATTGTCCAGCTTTTGCATGGATATGAGGCGATAGAAAACACCATGGCTTGGATCAGGTGCACCTTAGCCATCAAAGACACATCTTTGCTTTTGAACACTTTAAAGAGGTCTTTTGCAGCAGATTTGCCCAATGCAATGCATTGCTTGATTTCTTGACTGCTGCTTCCATGAGTGTTGATTGTAGACTCAAGTAAAATGAAGTCCTTTACAACTTCAATCTTTTCTCCGTTTGTCATGATGTTGGTTATTGGTCCAACTGTGAGGATTTTTTGTTTTCTTTACGTTGAGTTGTAATCCATACTGAATTGAAAGTTGTGGTCCTTGATCTTCATCAATAAATGCTTCAAGTCCTCTTCACTTTCAGCAAGCAAGATTGCATCATCTACATATTGCAGATTGTTAATGAGTCTTCCTCCAATCCTGATGCCCTGGTCTTCTTCAAATAATACAGCTTCTCAGATTATTTGCTCAGCATATGGATTGAATAAGTATGATGAAAAGTTACAACCCCAGTGTGCACCTTTTCTGTTTTAAATTATGCAGTATCCCCTTGTTCTGTTCTAATGACTGCCTCTTGGTCTATGTACAGGTTCCTCATGAGCACAATTAAGTATTCTGGAATTTGTATTTCACAGACCACCACAGTATGACAAACTGACAGATATGTAGTGGAGGAAAGGTGAGTACTCCCATTTAATAATCAAAGTAGAGAAGAATAGTAAGTCCTCTGCTCTCTGCATCTCACTATACAATTATTTAAACCTCTTCAAAGTATTCATTGGAGCCACTGATGACAGGTGATATTTAAAGGCAAGATGACTGCAAAATTTATATATAAATAATGTTCAATGAAACTACCACTTGAAATGTAAGTAAATGAGATAAAATGTTCAATTTCTTGTCATTGTTGTTAGGTGCCTTTCAGTAGGCTCCCACTCATAGTGACACTGTGTGTACAACAGAACGAAACACTGTCTTGTCCTGCTCCATCCTCACAATCATGGGCTCAATGTGTTTGAGTTCATTGTTGCAGCCACTGTGTCAATCCGACTTGTTAAGCGTCTTCCTCTTTTTCACTGACCTTCTACTTTACCAAGCATGATGTCTTTCTCCAGGGACTGGTCCCTCCAATAATATGTCCAAAGTACATGAGACAAAGTCTTACCATCTTTGCTTCTAAGGAGCATTCAGTCTGTACTTCTTCCAAGACAGGTTTGTTCTTTCTTCTGATAGTCCATGGTATATTCGATATTCTTTGCCAAAACCATAATTCAAAGACATCAGTTCTTCTTCTATCTTCCTTATTCATCGTCCAGCTTTTGCATGCATATGAGGAGATTGAGAACACCATGGCTTGGGTAAGGCACACCTTAAGTCTTCAAGGTGACGTCTTTGTTTTTTTAACACTTTAAAGGGGTCGTTTTCAGCATATTTGCCCAATGTAATACATCCACTGTTTTCTTGACTGCTACTTTCATGGGCATTGATTGTGGATCCAAGTAAAATGAAATCCTTGACAACTTCAATATTTTCTCCGTTTATCATAACGTTGGTTATTGGTCCAGTTGTGAGGATTTTTGTTTTCTTTATGTTGAGGTGTAATCCATACTGAAGGCTGTAGTCTTTGATCTTCATTAGTAAGTGCTTCAAGTCCTCTTCACTTTCAGCAAGCAAGGTTGTGTCATCTGCATATCGGAGGTTTTTAATGAGTCCTCCTCTAACCTTGATGCTGCGTTCTTCTTCATATAGTCCAGTTTCTCAGATTGTTTGCTCAGATTGAATAAGTATGGTGAAAGGATGCAGCCCTGACACACACCTTTCCTGGCTTTAAACCACTCAGTATCCTCTTGTTCTGTTCCAATGACTGCCTCTTGGTCTATGTATAGGTTCCTTATGAGCACTATTAAGTGTTCTAGAATTCCCACTTTTGTAGTATTAGCCATTATTTTTTCATGATCTACACAGTTGAATACCTTTTTATAGTCAAGAAACACAAGTAAATATCTTTCTAGTATTCTCTGCTTTCTCTGTTTCTAGCCAAGACTATCTGACATCAGCAATGATATCCCTCATTCTATGTCCTCTTCTGAATATGGCTTGAACTTCTGGCAGTTCCCAGTCAATGTACTGTTGCAACTGTTTTTGAATGGTCTTGAGCAAAATTTTACTGGTGTGTGAAATTAATGATATTGTTGGATAATGTCTGTATTCTGTTAGATTAACTTTCTTTGAAGTGGGTGCAAATATGGATCTCTTCTAGTCACTTGGCCAAGACGCTGTCTTCCAAATTTCTTCACATAGTTGAGTGAGCAGCTACAACACTGCGTCTGTTTGTTGAAACATCTCAATTGGTATTCTGTCCATTCCTAGAGCCTTGTTTTTAGCTCATGCTTTCAGTGAAGCTTGGATTCTTCCTTTAGTACCATGAGTTCTGGATCTTATGCTACCTGCTGATATAGTTGAATATTGACCAATTCTTTTTGGTACAGTGACTGTGTATTCCTTCAACCTTATTTTGATGCTTCCTGCATTGTTCAATATTTTTCCCGTAGAATCCTTCAGTATTGAAACTCAAGGCTTGAACTGTTTCTTCAGTTATTTCACCTTGAGAAATGCTGAGCAAGTTTTTCCCTTTTTGTTTTCTAACTCCAGGTCTTTGCAAATTTCATTATAAATACTTTACTTTGTCTTCTCGAGCTGCACTTTGAAATCTTCTGTTCAGCTGTTCTACTTGCTCAGTTTTTCTATTTGCTGTAGCTACTCGACATTCAGGAGAAACTTTCAGAGTCTCTTCTGATATGCTTTTTGGTCTTTTTTTTTTTCTTTTTTTCCTTTCCTATCTTTTTAATGACCTTTTGTTTTCTTCATATATGATGTCCTTGATGTCTTTCCACAACTCATCTGGTCTTTGGTAATTAATGTTTACTGCTTCATATTTATTTTTGAGATGGTCTCTAAATTCAGGTGGGATATACGCAAGGTTGTATTTTGGCTCTGTGGACTCGCTCTTATTTTCTTCGGATTCAACTTGAACTTGCTTTCGATGGTCTGTTCCACAATCAGCTCCTGACCTTGTTCTTACTGACGACATTGAGCTTCTCCATCGTCTCCACAGATGTAGTCGATCTGATTCCTGTATATTCCATCTGGTGAGGTCCAAGTGTATAGTCACAGTTTATGTTGTTGAAAAAAGACATTTGCAACGAAGAAGTCATTGGTCTTTTAAAATTCTATCATGGAATCTCCAGCATTATTTCTATCACCAAGGCCATATTTTCCAACCTCCAATCCTTCTTTGTTTCCAACCTTTGCATTCAAATCACCAGTAATTACCACTGCACCTTGATTACATATTTGATCGATTTCAGACTGCAGAAGTTGGTAATAATCTTCAATTTCCTCAACTTTGGCATTAGTGATTGGTGGGTAAGTTCGAAAAATAGTGGTATTAATTGGTCTTCCTTGTACACATATGGATATTATCCTATCACTGACAGCGTTGTACTTAGTGATAGAGCTTCAAATGTTCTTTTTGACCATGAATGGACACAATTCCTCTTCAATTTGTCATTCTCAGTGCAGTAGACCATACGAATGTCTGATTCAAAATGGTCAATGCCAGCCCATTCAGCTCACTAATGCCTAGTATATTGATCTTTATGTGTTCCATTTCATTTTTGATGACTTCCAATTTTCCTAGATTCATACTTTTTATGTTCCTTCTTCTGATTATTAATAGATATTAGCAGCCGTTTCTTCTCATTTTGAGTCATGCCACATCAGCAAATGAAGGTCCTGAAAGCTTGACTCCATCTATGTCATTAGCGTGGACTCTGCTTTGAGGAGGCAGCTCTTCCCCAGTCATATTTTGATTGCCTTCCAACCGGAGGGGCTCATCTTCCGGCACTATGTCAGACAACATTACGCTGCTGTTCATAAGGTTTCCACTGGCCAATTTTTTCTGAAGTAGTCCATCAAGCCCTTCTTCCCAGTCTGTCTTAGTGTGGAAGCTCCGCTGAAGCCTGTAGCCATGGGTGACCCTGCTGGTATTTGAAATACTGGTGACATAACCTCCAGCATCACAGCAACATGCAAGCCAGCATGGTAGGACAAACTGACAGATGCATGGGGGTCTAATCTCTTACTATCTGCAAATGTAGTTTGATTATTAAAGTGTTTTGCTCATCTTTTTTGAAATTACTCCTTTATCTTGCTCAAGAAGCCTCTTTCATTTCTTGTTTCCTGAAGTCCTTGTTTTATTTGCTCCCCTTTCTTTTATCCTTTCTTCCAACTTTTTTGTCATAATCAAGCTATGTCCTTCCTGTACAGACACTCTCTTCTTAGAGAATTCTTCACTAGGTCTTTAACTACTAGAGGGTAAGGGCTATCCTTTACTAATTGTTTTACCATATAATTCCTATCATGCTGATGATCAGTTCATGCTCCATATATTACCATTAAATATGTTGTTTTCCTGCTCCATCTATCATTTTTTAAAATGAAGGTTACCAAAAGTCTTTTGCCATTGAGCTGATCCCAACTCATAGGGACTCTTTAGGACAGAGTAGAACTGCCCCATAGTGTTCCCAAGGAATAGCTGGTGGATTTGAAACTCTGACCATTTGGTTAGTAGCCGAGCTCTTAACCACTGTTCTACCAGGGCTCAAAAATGGATAGGGGTTGACAGTTCAATGGTCTCTATTGATTCTCATTATCACTCTTGCTGCCGTCAAGTCAATTCCAACTCATAGCAACCCTATAGGATGGAGTTAAATGGCCTGATAAGGTTTCCAAGGAGTGGCTGGTGGATTAGAACTGCCAACCTTTTGGTTAACAGCTGAGCTCTTAACCACTAGGCCTCTCAATATTCCAACATCCTTTCCTTCAAAATTCACTCCAACCACTTCTGTGGCAATATTTAAAGCAATAGTGATGTTATCTAGCTATCTCCTTCCATTGTCTTCAATTATTACTGCACCTGGATTATAAATTTCCCCTCGAACCTGACAATATCTCAGGGACTTCAGCTAAGATGTTGACAAGTTTGTCAACTCTCTGATCTCACAAGTCTTTGTACACCTCAATTCTAAGAGTTTTGCTCTCTATGGTTATAAAAGTCGCTTGGCAGGGGTGTCTGCCCTCCTCATCTAAGTTCACAAGGGAGAAGTAGAATCAAGATCAACAGCCCAAGGCTGATGTCTCTGAGGTGGAGGTCAGACATATCTCCTCTTTCTGCCATCTTTACCAACTCTGACACCAATTGTGCCTCCCACAGGACTCTCTACTTCTCTGCTGAGTTCAGTAATTCATTGTAATGATCACACAGAACTCACAGATGATACTTACAATTATAGAGTTTATTAGGGAAGTAACAGGTTACAATTCAGGTTCAGAATGCTCAGGATACTTTTTTCCATCAGGACATCCTCTTCTCAGCTGTGCCCACAAGCAGTTTTCTCTTTGGCCCTCAGTCCCTGGGCCTCTCAGCCCCTCAGCTTGGCCTCTGTCATGCTCGGGCAAGTGTTACAAAGCTCTTTTAGCTCTGCTGATAAGTGCCCAGAGGCACTCTATTCTGCCATTAAGCCTTGGCCTGAAGACGCTCAGCTTTCTCTCTTCATAGGCTGGAAAGTCCACTACACTGTCTCCTGCCAGCCTCCTGCTTCTGCTGCTGCCACTTCTCTGCTGTAGCTTCTCACAGTCTTTGGTGTTACAGCTCCTTCTTGGTCTCCTGGTTCCAGGAGCTTCTCAGCACGGGGATCCTGGGCTCAAAGGATGCACTCCACTCCTGGCTCTTCTTTCATGATGGTGGTGAGATCCTCTCCTCCCACTTCTGGGATGGCTCATTTTAAGCCTAGAAGGATGGCAAAACTAACCAATCCCTTTTTTAGGGTTCCATATACCTTATTTGCATAGTCCCACTCAATCATTGTATGTGACTCACAAAGACTATGGCTAAAAGGACCATACTAAGTAATTCACTGCACCATAGGACACCCCCTGGTTCTTCTAGGCATTGGCCTTTTCATATCTGAAGGATTAACTTACCCATTTTGCCAGTCCAAAACAGCCACTAACAACTATTCATTCAGTACGGCAGAGTCCTTACGGTGAGGTTATTTAGGTACCAACCATTGAGATCTGCTGCAGGTGTTCATCCGATCTGGTCAGGTTCTCTAAAATTTTGTATAGTCTTCACCCTTTCTGGTGTCTGATCAAATTTAACTGACAGAAGATTATTCCCTTCCTCTGAACCTCACAAGGTATCAGCATAGCAAAACATTTAAGGGGCTTTAGGTTCAGTCACTGTACTTTAGTCAAGCAGTGCCTCCCCTTTAACCTGCTCTTTTATATTTACAGCCTCTACAATTACAATTTTTACAATCACAATTAACTCTGTTACCAATTAACACTCACGACTGAATCATAAAATATTATCAGCGTCTTCTCCAACCCAAAGCAGAACTGAGCTACATAGGGTTTTCGACAGCTAATTTTTCTGAAGAAATTTCCAGGTCTTTCTTCTGAGATGCCTCTGGGTGGACTCAAACCTCCAACCTTTCAGTTTGGAGTTGAGCATGTTAACTGTATGCACCATATTTATAGATAGATATAACCCTTGTTGTTAAGTGCCCTTAATTCATTTCTAACTCATAGCAACCTTATACAACAGAATGAAACACAGCCCAGTCCTCTCCATCTTCACAATCATTGCTATGCTTGAGCCTATTTTTGCAAACACTGTCAATCCATCCCTTTGAGGACTTTCCTTTCTTTCACTGATCCTCTACTTTCCCAAGCATGATGTCTTTCTCCAGGGACTGATCCCTCCTAACAACATGTCCAAAGTACATGAGACAAATTCTCGCCATCCTTGCTTCTAAGGAGCATTCTGGATGTACTTCTTCCAAGACAGATTTATTCATTCTTTTGGCAGTCCATGGTATATTCAGTATTCTTTGCCAACACCATAATTCAAAGGCATCAATCTTTTTGCTCTTTTTTATTCATTGTCCAGCTGTTGCATGCATATGAGAAGATTGAAAATACTATGGCCTGCGTCAGACACATCTTAGTCCCCACAGGGACATCTTTGCTTTGTAACATTTTTAAGAGGTCTTTTGCAGCAGATTTGGCCAATACAATATATCATTTGATTTCTTGACTGCTGCTACCATAGTCTTTGATTGTGGATGCAAGTAAAATGAAATCCTTAACAAGTTCAATCTTTTCCATTTATCATGTTGTTGCTTATTGGTCCAGTTGTGAGGATTTTTGTTTTCTTTATGCTGAGGTGTAATCCATACTTAAGGATGTAGCCTTTGATCTTAATCAGTAAATACTTCAAGTCCTCTTAGCTTTCAGCAAACAAGATTGTGTTTCCTCCAAGGTGAATCTGGGTGGACTCAAACCTCCAACTTTTTAATTCAGAGTTGAATACGATAACTATTTGCACCATATTTATAGTTAGACCTAATCCTAGACTTCACCATTGTTTCAAAACACATTTGGACACTGAAATTATAGCTGTAATCCCCTTGTTGTTGTTGTTAAGTGCTATCGAGTTGGTTCTGGCTAATAGCAACCCCATGTACAACAGAATGAAATACTCCCTGGTCCTGCACCATTCTCACAATCATTGTTATGTTTGAGACCATTGTTTCAGCCACTGTGTCAATTCATCTCGTTGTGGATCTTCCTCTTTGTCGCTGACCCTCTACTTTACAAAGCATGATTTCCTTCTCCAGGGATTGGTTCCTCTTGATAACATGTCCAAAGTTTGTGAGACACTCTTACCATCCTTACTTCTAAGGAGTATTCTGGCTGTACTTCTTCCAAAATAGATTTGTTCATTCTTCCTGAAGTCCATGGTATATTCAATATTTTTTGCCAACACCATAATTCAAAGACATCAATTCTTCTTTAATCTTCCTTATTCATTGTCCAGCTTTCACATGATTATGAGAGGATTGAAAATACTATGACATGGGTCAGGAGCACCTTAGACTTCAGTGACGTCTTTGCTTTTTATCACTTTAAAGAAGTCTTTGCAGCAGATTTGCCCAATGCAATATGCCATTTGATCTCTTGACTGCTGTTTCCATTGGTGTTGATTGTGGATCCAAGTAAAATGAAATCCTTGACAACTTCAATCTTTTCCCCTTTTATCATGATGTTGCTTATTGGTCCAGTTCTGAGGATTTTTGTTTTCTTTACGTTGAGGTGTAATCCATACTGAAGGTTGTGATCTTTGATCTTCATCACTAAATGCTTCAAGTCCTCTTTGCTTTCAGAATCAGGGTTGTGTCATCTGCATAAGGCACATTGTTAATGATTGTTCCTCTAATCCTGATGCTGCATTCTTCTTCATACAGTCCAGCTTTTTGGATTATTTGCTCAGCATATGCACTGAATAAGTATGGTGAAAGGACACAACCCTGACACAAACCTTTCCTGACTTTAAACCACTCAGTATCACCTTATATTTTTTTAGAACAGCTGCCTCTTGGTTTATGTACAGGTTCCTCATGAGCACAATTAAGTGTTCCAGAATTCCCGTTCTTCGTAGTCTTGTGGTTTTTGTTAGGTGCAGTTGAGTCATTTCTGACTCATAGAGACCCTGTGTACAACAGAACAAAACACTGCCCAGTCCTGCACCATCCTCACAATCATCTTCATGCCTGAGTCCATTGTTGCAGCCACTGTGTCAGTCCATCTCCTTGAGGGTCTTCCTCTTTTTCACTGACCCTCTACTTTACCAAGCATGATATCCTTCTCCAGAGTCTGATCCCTTCTAATAACCTGTCCAAAGTACATGAGACAAAATCTCACCATCCTTGCTTCTAAGGAGCATTCTTGTGTACTTCTTCCAAGACAGATTTGTTCATTCTTTTGGCAGTCCATGGCATATTCAATGTTCTTTGCCGACACCACAATTCAAAGGCATCAATTTTTCTTTGGTCTTCCTTATTCATCATTCAGTTTCATCATTTCAGTGAGACGACTGAAAACACCATGGCTTGATTCAGGTGTACGTTAGTCTTCAAGGTGACATCTTTGCTTTTTAACACTTTAAGGAGGTCTTTTGCAGCAGATTTGCCTAATGCAACGTGTCTTTTGATTTCTTAATTACTGCTTCCATGGGTGTTGATTGTTGATTCAAGTAAAATAAAATCTTTGACAGCTTCAGTCTTTTCTCCATTTATCATGATGTTGCTTGATAAATGCAGAAAAGGTTGAAGTTATCAAAGATTTCATTTTCTTCATAGTGTTATCCATAATTTGTTATGATCCACACAGTCTAATGCCATTCCTAGTCAATAAACACAGGTAAAAATTTTTCTGGTATTTTCTGATTTCAGCCAAGATCCATCTGACATCAGCAATGATATCCCTCATTCCAAGTCCTCTTCTGAATCGGCTTGAACTTCTGGCAGTTCCCTGTTGATGTACTGCTGCAAAGGCTTTTGAATGATCTTCAGCAAAATTTTACTTGTGTCTGATACTAACGATATTTTTTGATAAATTCTTCATTCTGTTGGATCACCTTTCTTTGGAATGAGCAAAAATATGGATCTTTCCCAGTCAGTTGGGTAGGAGGCTATCTTCCAAATTTCTTGACATAGAGGAATGAGCACTTCCAATACTGCATCCATTTATTGAAACATTTCAATTGGTGTTCTGTTAATTCCTGGAGACTTGTTTTTTGTCAGTCGCTTCAGTGTAGCTTGGATTTCTTCCTTCAGTTCCATCAGTTCTTGATCATATGCTACCTCCTGAAGTGGTTGAATGTCAACCAATTTTTTAGTCCTCTAGTATATAATTATTCCTGTCTCTTATCCACACTTCTTTCTTTACTGTTCTCACTTTTCATAGATTATCAATTCTTCACTTTTATTCCATTATTTTAGAATTTAACTTTTTAACTACAAAAATTCCTTGATGCAACAACTTTGTAAGAACCATTTTTACCTGCCCCAAATCTTAGAAATGATTTATCTGTTTTCTGTCCTATAGTTTTACCTTTTCAGAATGTCGTGTACATAGAATAACACAATATATGGTCTTTTGTAGCTGACATCAGTCGCTTAGCAAGATGTACTTTAGATTACCGAATTTGTAGCATTAAAGAATAGTTTATTCTTTTTATTGCTGGGCAATATTTCATCATATGGATGTATCACAGTTTGCTTATACATTCAAATGTTAAAAGACTTCTGTGTTGTTTCTAATTTTTGGCAATTAAGAATAAAGGAAATATAAACATTTGCATATAGATTTTTGTGTGAACATAAGTTTCCATTCTCTTGGGTAAATATCTAGGTGTGGCAATTTATGATTAATTTTATAGGAAAGAGTTTGTTAAAGCGACTATACTATTTTACATACTCATTAGCAGTCATGAGATTTCTAATTGTTTCCCATCCTTATCAGTAGCTGGTAATGTCAGATGATGAAGACAATGAAGATGATACCATTCTGAAAGGTGTCTAGTGATATCTTTGTAGTTTTAATTTGCAATTCCAGATGACTAATGTTGTTCAGCATCATTTCATCATCTCATTTGTTCACTTGTCATCTCTATATCTTCTTTGGCAAAGTGTCTCCAAATATTTGCCAATTTTTAAATCAGATTTTTTTATGCTTATTTTGGAATTTTGAGCTCTTTATATATTTGATTGAAAGTCTTTTCCTTTTCTTAGTAATGTTTTTCAAGAACTAAAGTTTTTAATTTTGAAAAATTCTGGTTTATCAATACTATTTTTTTGAAAGGTAATGTTTTGTTGTCATATCTTAAAAACTCTTTGCCAACCCAAAGTCATGAAGATGGTCTTCTGTTGTTAGGTACCATCGAGTTGATTTCTGCTCATAGTGCCCCTATGTATGACAGAACAAAACACTGCCCAGTCCTGAGCCACCCTCATAATTTTGTTATGCTTAAGCCCATTGTTGCAGCCACTGTGTCAATCCATCTCATTGAGGATCTTTCTCTTTTTTGCTGGCGCTCTATTTTACCAATCATGATGTCCTTCTCCAGGGACTGATCCCTCCTGATAACATGTTCAAAGCATGTGAGACGTAGTCTAACGAGCATTCTGGTCGTACTTCTTCCAAGACAGATTTGTTCATTCTTTTGGCAGTCCATAGTATATTCAATATTCTTCTCCAACACCACAATTTAAAAACGTCAGTTCCTCTTTGGTCTTTATTCATTGTCCAGCTCTCACATGCATATGAAGCAAAAACACCATGGCTTGGGTCAGGCGTACTTTAGTTCTCAAGGTGACGTTTTTCTTTTCAACACTTTAAAGAGGTTCACATTTAGGTCTGTATTTTGCATTAGGTGTGCTTTATCTGTCAATGCTTAATTTTTTGTATATGAACGTCCAATTGTTTCAGCACTGTTAGTTGTAAAGACTGTTTCACCTCAGTTAAATTTCTTTTTCACTTTTGTCAAAAACTAGTTGAATATATCTGAATGACTCTATCTCCAGTTTCTTATTCTGATTCATTGATTTATTGACTTCTTTTGCAAGATGGACAGTAGTTAAGAGCTTGACTGCTAAAAAAAAGGCCGGCAGTTCGAATCCACCAGCTGCTCCTTACATACCCAATAGAGTACGTCTACTCAGTCGTATAGGGTCTCCATAAATAGGAATAGACTTGATGGCAATGGGTCTGGGTTTTTGTGTTTTTTTCATTTTTGCCAGTACCACACCGTCTAGATTATGGTAGCTTTTTTCTTTATTCTTCTTTTTTAGAATTATTTTGACTATTTTGGTTCTTGTTCATTAACATAGAAATTTTAGAATGAGCTTGTCAATATCTCCAGAGATTCCTACTGGGATTTCATTTGCGATTGTGTTGAATCTATAGATGAGATTGGGGAGAATTGACATCTAAACTGAGTCTTCAAATTCATGACCCTGTTACATCTCTACATTTGTTTAGGTCTTTTTTATTTCTTTCATCAATTTTTTGTACTTTTCAGCATATAGATCCTGCACATATTTTGTTAGATTTATAACTAAGTATTCAATATGTTTGTGCTAATGTCAATTATATTTATATGTAATTTCAAACTCATATTGTTTATTGCTATTATATAGAAATACAATTGAGTTTTTTTTTTGGCTTTAACAAAAGATAAATTTATTCTCTCACAGTCTAGGAGGCTAGAAGTACACATTCGGAGCACCAGATCTAGGGAAAGAATTTCTCTATTCGTTCTGGAGGAAGGTCTTTGTCATCAATCTTCCTTCCCTTGGTCTAGGAGCCTCTCTGCGCAGGAACCTCAGGTGTAAATGATGCACTCTGCTCCCTGTGCTGCTATCTTGATGATATGGGGTCCTCATGTCTCTCTACTCCCTTTTCTCTTTTATATCTTAAAAAAGACTGGCTTAAAACACAATCTAGTTTTGTCCTAGATTGAGTCCTGCCTCATTAACATAACTTCGATTAATTCCATCTCATTCACATCATAGAGATAGGATTTACAACACATAGGAAAATCACAAAATGGTGGAAAATCACACAATTCTGGGAATCATGGCCTAGCCAAGTTGACACATATTTTTGGGGGACACAATTCAATCCATGCCAATGTTTTATTTCAATAAAAAGTTTACTAAACCAATATATTTCTTCAGCATTTACACACACACACACACACACACACAAAAACCCCACATAAGAACAACAACAAAAACTAAAAGTCGTTATCAGGGTAAATCAACTTTTCCACACCTCTAATTGGTAGATAAATCTGTGTTCAAAAATTAAACAAATTACACTTTTGAAGTCAGACACACGGAGACAATTTCAACAAAAGAACTTTAGGGTCACAATGAAGTAATTCTTTTATGTATTTAGAAGAAGCCATCCAGAAAAAAAAAAACAAAAAAAAAACTAAACCCCTGAATATATATATATATATATTACTTTAGATGAAGGTTTACAGAACAAATTAGTTTCTCATTAAACAATTAGTACACATATTGTTTTGTAACATTGGTTGCCAACCCCATGACATGTCAACACTCTCACCCTCTTGACCATGGGTTCCCTATTACCAGCTTTCCTTTCCCCTCCTGCCTTCTAGTCCTTGCCCCTGGACTGGTATGCCCCTTTAATCTTGTTTGGTTTTATAGGCCTGTCTAATCTTTGGCTGAAGGGTGGACCTCAGGAGTGACTTCATTACTGAGATAAAAGGGTGTTTAGAGGCCATACTCTAAGAGTTTCTCCACTCTGTGGAGATTATTAAGTCTGGTCTCTTCTTTTTTTCTTTTGTGAGTTAGAATTTTGTTCTACATTTTTCTCCAGCTCTGTTCTGGGATGCTCTATCATGATTCCTGTCAAAGAATCAATGGTGGTAGCCGGGCAACATCTAGTTGTGCTGAATTCAGTCTGGTGGAGGCTGTAGTACTAGTGGCCCATCAGTCCTTTGGACTAATCTTTTGCTTGTGTCTTTGGTTTTCTTCATTCTCCCTTGCTCCAACAGAGTGAGACCAGTGGAATATCTTATATGGCTGCTCACAAGCTTTTAAGATCCCAGGCACTACTCATCAAAGAAGAATGCAAAACATTTTCTTTGTAAACTATGTTACGTCAATTGAGCTAGATGTACCTCAAGACCATGGTCTCCACAGTCTCAGGCCAATAATTCGGTCCCTCAAGGAGTTTGGATGTGTCTATGGCACTTCCATGACCTTGCCTTGGACAAGTTGTGGCAGCTTTCCCAGTATTGTGTACTGTCTTACCCTTCACCAAAGTTACCACTTATCTATTGTCTAGTGTTTTTGATTTAACCCTATGTGGTTGTGAAGTAATATCGTTTTTTTATATTACGTGAATATATACTATTATTGGGGATTTTTATGTCTATGTTCATGAGAGATATTGATCTATAATTTATTTTTTTCTAATATCTTTGTTTCTGGTATTAGGGTAATGGGTAATGCAGGACTTACATATTAAGCTGGGAAGTATTCCTCAGAATACTTCTTTTCTATTTTTTCAAAGAGATTGTGTGGAATTGGTTGGTATTATTTCTTCTATCAAAGTTTGGTAGAATTAGTCAGTGAAACCACCTGGCCCTGAAGTTTTCTTTGTTGGAATGATTTTAATTAAAAATTCAATTTCTTTAATAGATACAAGAGTAAGACTATTCACGTTACCTATTTTTTTTTAAATAAGTTTTGGTAGTTTTTTTTTTTTTTTTTGAAGAACATAGTCTATTGCATCTAAATTGTCAGATTTATAAGCCCAGATTTGTTCGAAATATTCCATTATTAACCACTTAGTGACTGTATGGGCTATAGTGATGTTGCCGTTTCATTTCTAATTTTGGTAATATGTGTCTTCACTTTCTTCTTTCTTCTTCTTTTCCTTTTTTCAGGTTTATTAAAGGTTTGGCAATTCTATCAATTTACTAAAAGAATCAGCTTTTGATTTTCTTTCTTCTTTATTGTTATTTTTTAAATTTATTGCTTTTATCTCTTATCCTCCTTGTATTTATTTTGGATTTAATTTTCTCTTATTTATAGAAGATAGAAGATTATGTTACTTTTTAAAAATATAAAAACAATTCAATGCTATAAAACTCCCTCTAAGCACTACTTTAGCTGCATACTACAGCTATAATTTTACATTTGCTATTTCCCTTTTTAGTTCTGTTCTTTTTTGCTTCATTTATTTGCTTTCATTTATTTTGCTTTATTTTGAAGCATGTCTATTAAATTCAGCTATATTTAGAATTATTAGGTCCTCTTAGTATTTATTCCTCTTTAAAAATTTTTAATGGTTTTCCTAATGTTTATAGTATACATGTTTAGCTACTCAAAACCTACTTGTAAATAACGTTATACTACTTCACATGTAATATAAAAACCTTATGACAAACATCTTATTAATCTTTCCCATCATTTGTGCTATTGTTGTTAAACATCTCACTTTTACAGGTGTGTAAAGCAAAACCAAACCCATAGCTGTCAAGTGGATTCCAACTCACAGTGACCCCACAGGACAGAGTAGAACTGCCCCATAGAGTTTCCAAAGAGTGGCTGGTGGATTCAAACTGTCAACCTTTTGGTTAGCAGCCAAGCCCTTAACTACTGTGCCACCAGGGCTCCAACATGTGTATATACTCACGGTTTGCTGCTATTTGCTTTACCTTTGAGAGTCAGTAATCTTTTAGTACAATTAAAATTAGGAAAATTGTGTTTTACCTTCATTTGTCACATTTTCAGTCCTTTTTAGTCTCTGTGTAGATTTCGGTTTCTGTCTGTTATGTTTTTTCTGTCTAAACAAATCCCTTTCATACTTATGTATAATGGGTTTGCAGGCAGTAATTTCTCACGGTTTCTATTTGTCTGGAAAACAATTTATTTTGTCTTCATTTTTACAAGAATATCTTTCTGTGTATTGGATTATTTATGAATAGATTTATTTCTTTCAGTACTTTAAAATGTCACCCCATTGTTTTTTTAGGTTACATGACTTCTGAAGAGATATTGCTGTAATTTTTATTTTTATTTTTCTGTACAAAATGTATCTTTTTTTCCCTCTTTGCCTTTAAGAATTCCTCTCTATTTTTGATTTTTATCAGTTTGAATAAGAATGCCTGTGTTTTATTTGTTTTGCTTGGTGCACTTTGAGCTTCTTGGATCTGTGGTTTAGAAGTTGATATTATTTTTGTAATATTCTCAGCTATTATTTCTCCAAATATTTCTTCTGTCACTTTTTTTCCTCTCTTCTCCTTCTGGGCTTCTAATTGTGTGTATGCTATGTTCTTTGCTATTATCCTACATATTTAGATTCTCTGTGTATTTTCTTGTTATTGTTGTTACTTAAAAAAAAAAAGGTAATATATAAACCTATTCTCAAGTTCACTGATTCTTTCTTCAGCTTGGTCAAGCCCACCCATGTGCTCATTCAAAGACATATTTCACCCTCTGTCATGCTGTTTTTTTAATTCTAGCATTTCATTTGATATTCTACCTTCTTATAGCTTCTATCTGCTGAAATTATCCATTTGATCTTGCATGTTGCCCAACTTTTCCATTAGAAACTTTAGTGTATTAGTCATAATTATTTTAAATTTCCTATCTACCAGATAGTTTCAACATTTGTATCATGTCTGGGTCTGGTTCTGATTATTGCTTTGTGTCTTTGGAGTGTTCTTTTTTTATGTCTCCTTGTATGCTTCTTAGTATTTTGTTGTCAGCTGGATCTTGCGTACAAATGTAGAAACAGAAGTAAATAACTTTATGCCCAAAAATAATGGGCATGCCTTCTGCTGGACTTGTAATATTGGGGAGCGGGGAAGGGGCGAATTAATCTAATTAAGAGTTGGGATGAGTTTGAGATTTTTGGTTGATATGGTTACTCACTACAGTCTTCAATTCTTTAGTAACACTTGTAATTTAAGATTGGGGCTACTTTGCCAAGGTTTTATTTCTCTTCCAGTGCCTTCCTGACCTTCAGATTTGGTGCTCCTTTATGCTGTGCCTCAAGATTGTCTGTGTTTTTTTATCTTTGTTCTTGTTCAGTGATTGTTAGTGGGGCCTGCCAGTAGTAGATGGGGAATGTTCTTTGTTGTTCTGATTAAGACTTAGTCTTAAAGCATGCAACATGGCCCTAGTCTGTGTTAGTGTCATTTCAATGTTCCTTCCCCGCCCCTGGTGTAATTCAGAGTCCAGCACCTCTGCCTGCTCTGGGAGGCACTAACGTTAAGCACTCTACTACTAACTGAAAGGTAGGCAGTTTGAACTCACCCAGAGATGCCTGAGAAGAAAGGCCTGGTGATCTGCTTCCGAAAGGTCACAACCTTGAAAATCCTGTGGAGCGGTTCTACTCTGCATACAGGGTTTGCCCTGAACCGAAATCAACTTGGTGGCAACTGATTTGATTTGTTTGGTTTGCTCCAAGGGTTAGAGTGCTCCATGTTCACTTCCTTTTAGGTAACATTGGCTTTATCACTGCCCTAAGAACTGTGGTGTTGTTACTCTTCTGCCAACAGTTTAAGACTTTCAATTGGCCTGAGTTTTAAAGAAAATGTTCAGTAAATTTTGCAGAGAATTGATACAAGTAGCAATGATCCCGCCACTCTGAGGATAATAAAATGACTTTTAGGGATATGGATCATAGAAATTGTCCTAATGTCCTTAATTGTCCTCAATTCAACAACAACAGGGTTTTGGAATGTGATTTATTTGTGATTAATAGTAACCAACTTTTATGCTGAAGGAAATACTTTATATGTGAGTTTTTTATGTGTTTCACCTGACATCCTGTTTTTCCTATTATATATAATTCTAAGAAATATCATCTCTTTAAATGCTTTTCATTCCAATTGGGCTTATCTGTATTCATATACAGATATACTATGTATGTCAGCAATGAGCTGCCCACAATTACCTGATTTTGATAAATAACATTATCTTCAGGGACTCATAAGCTTTTATCCAACCAGCCCCCAAAGGTTTAAGGGAAATAAGTGATAGCTTTATTCTTTAAAATGTTTTTTATCCTTCCCTCAATCTTAAATGCATAGAAGAAATAATACGTTCTCTAGAGATTATTGATCTTTGAGTTTTAAGATATTGAAAATGCCTCTCTGGGGCACTGCAGCCCACAGAATGAATCTTATATAGTTCTGCCATAGGTTTTATACTGAAGGTGCTGGCACTGACACACTATGTGATAGGATAAATATCATTAGAAAATAAGTTATGAATTTTAAAACATTAGAAAATTGGCCATAACATCAAATTGTTAATTGATTTTCCCTTTGCCATGAGGAAATACAAGTAAAGGAAGAACTTCAATTTTAATTCTGTATAAACTCAACCTGGGACATTATTAAAACCATCTATTTGACTGAGAGGGGAGCCCTGGTTGCACAGTGGTTTAGCACTTGGCTGCTAACCAAAAGGTCAGTGGTTCAAACCCACCAGCCTCTCTGTAGGAAAAACATGTGGCAGTCTGCTTCTGTAAAGATTACAGCCTTGGGAATCCTATGGGGTAGTTCTATTCTGTCCTATAGGATAGCGTTGAGTCAGAATCGACTAGATGGCAACAAGTTTTTACAGCTGGCTGAGAAACATATTACCTTCACACTTTACTAAGAGTTGGAATTACTCGATGCATTGGAAGGCTTTTTGGACGTATCAGTATCTTGGTTTAAGCTTCTGGCTCAGGTGATATGTTCATAATATTAGATGAGCACCCTAAGCTGCTTGTTCTGTAGTTATTAAGTCAAGTAGTTATTTATGACAATCACACATCTGAAAATTATGACCAGGAAGAGGAAGGAGATATTGGACAAACCTACCCACCATATCAAGTATCATTCAAGATGGCTTTCTCTCTTATCACCCTTGGCAAATGAGTTATTGTTTAAACATTTTATCAGGTTTATTCTTTCTCTAATTTTATTTCAGTATAAATAATATTATAATACTTCTTATAACTTTCCTATAATGCATATTTCTCAGCTGCCAAGGAGGAGGGGAGCATGAGGAATTTGGGTTAATAATGACATTTACATTTACTTTACATTAAAAAAATACTTTTCCTATTGAATTGTTTTCTATATAGTAAAAGTTGACTCTCCACCTGATCCTACCAGCAATCATTAATTTACAAAATTACCATGTTCATCTATATTGGCTTTTATATACTTGTAAATCTCAAGAATAATATTTTGAAAGAACATATTGGTCTTAAAATATTTCTAGAATTTTAATTCATTTATTCTTATTGATTTTTATTTATCTTGATAATAAATTGATTAAACAAATTTATCCAGATTGTCCCATTCATATTATCATCTCTCCTAATATCTTTTTTTTTTTTTAATCCAAAGTTATTGCCACCTTTATGGTTCAGTAAGTGCTTCCTACTTTACTGGGAATTTCAATAAGGACATCAAGAGAACATCTAGACTCACTGGAAACTATAGTTGCATTCATCTCAGAGTAATAGCCAATCTATCATAGAGGCTTGTCCTTTTATAACCTAAAATATGTCTTGTCTTAAGAATTCCAGATTGGCCTGGTAGTTTGTCTAAGTCAATTGCCACTCTCAAGCAAAGTTATGAGAACTATTGGAGTTATCCTCACATCAGTATTTACATGACATAAATTAATTTATACCTAATTTTATGACTTTGTATATGTTGTATTTTTACAGATGAATAATGTGACTGGGAATATGAATATCAGGGGAATATAAGGTAAAATAAAGTCTACATGATTGAGTTGAATATGTTTTAATTACCAGATTACAAAATTTAAATGCAGTATTATTTTTGTTTATCTTTTATTGACTCTTCAAAGACATACAACTATGTGGATCATAACAAATTATGGATAACCTTATGAAGAATGGGAAGTCCAAAACACTTAATTGTGCTCTTAAAGAACCTGTACATAGACCAAGAGGCAGTCATTCCAACAGAACAACGGGATACTGTGTGGGTTAAAGTTAGGAAAGATGTGTGTCAGGGTTGTATGCTTTCACCATACTTATTCAATCTGTGTTGAGCAAATAATCTGAAAAGCTGGACTATGTAAAGATGAACTTGGCATCAGGATTGGAGGAAGACTCATTGACAACCTGCAATATGCAGATGACACAACCTTGCTTGCTGAAAGGAAAGAGGGCTGGAAGCACTTACTGATGAAGATCAAAGACTACAATCTTCAGTATGGATTGCACTTCAACATAAAGAAAACAAAAATCCTCACAACTAGACCAATAAGCAACATCGTGATAAACGGAGAAAAGATTGAAGTTGTCAAGGATTTCATTTTACTTGGATCCATAATCAGCGCCCATGGAAGCAGTAGTCAAGAAATCAGAAGATGCATTGCATTGGGCAAATCTGCTGCAAAAGACCTCTTTAAAGTATTAAAAAGAAAAGATGTCACTTTGAGGATTAAGGTTGACCTGACCCAAGCCCTGGTGTTTTCAATCACCTCACATGCATGCGAAAGCTAGACAAGGAATAAGGAAGACTGAAAAAGAATTGAAGCCTTTGAATTATGGTGGTGGCAAAGAATATTGAATATGCTATGTACTGCCAGAAGAACAAACAAATCTGTCTTGGAAGACGTAGAGCCAGAATGCTCTTTAGGAGCAAAAATGGGGAAACTTCTTCTCATGTACTTTGGAAATGTTACCAGGAGGGGCCAGCCCCTGGAAAAGGACAGCATGCTTGTTAAAATAGAGGGTCAGTGAAAAAAAGGAAGACCCTCAACGAGATGGATTGACCCAGTGGCTGTAACAATGAGCTCAAGCATATCAACGATTGTGAGGATGGCGCAGGACCAACAGTGTTTCGTTCTGTTGTACATAGGGTCGCTATGAGTCGGAACCAACTCAAGGGCATCTAACAGCAACAACAACAAATGAAGAGAACTTTTGCTTTTCTTTTTTGGCAATTAAAATTTAATCCATATGACTTAGTAATGAACAAACAAAATAAAAAAATACAAAATTAACAATAATGGTTTAGTTTTTAAATTAATGTTTGTTGTTGTTCCATTCATCATATTGTGGTTAAAACTATCAGAAACCTCACTTTTTGCCATGAGAATAGGGGCCAATTTCCATTAGCAAAACAATTAGAGGGGCATACCATGTCTAGTCTCTGCTTCAGACAACTGGAAGAGACTCGTAAGCAGTAGAAAAAAATCCCACCTGATAAGATGGTAATTTAGTGATGGCGTTGTGTATGGGAGTGAGGGTGGGGTTGTGAATTAAACTGATTTAATCAAAAAGTCTTTCCATGGACTAAAGACTGGTAATGAATATGAAGGTGACTTATAATCAATAAAGTTGTTTAGATACGCCACTCTTAATGTTTATTCATTTACTCAAAACAATTTATTGAGTTCTAAAACTGCAAAAGGCACTGGTCTGGCTCCTGAGGACACTTTATGTGAGTTCGCTTTTCTAGGCCTCATATACAGTTCATGAGGTGAAGTCTCTTTTTTCTCTCAGTTTGCAGGTAAAAAATTTGAAGTGCACAGAGATTTAATATCTTGTGTTGCTGAACTGTTTGGAAACCTGAACTTCACTTCTTCATCATTCTAAATGATTAAAAACAATTGTCAGTAAAAGTGTGGCATATTGATATGTCTTGAGTTTATTGGATCTCTACAAATCCTTCAGCAGGTCATTTGGCGACTTGAAGGAGAACCTGCATAGACATTGAAGTTTCTTAGGGGATCACTTTAGGAGACTTGGTTCGATAGGAGCATGAGGGAACAATGTTTCTTCCTCTAACACAGGAATCATCTAGGATTTACTCTTTTAGGGACATGGGCAGAAGAGAGTTGACTCATCATAGCACAGAGTGAAAAAGTAAACACACTCAAATGTGTATGTGTTTGGGGATTGAGAAAGAGAAGCTCAAACACAAATAATCAAAATTCTAGATAACTATTAAGGTTCAATTATAATGCTGAAACCTTAAAAGCATCATCTAAACAAATATTTTGGTTAGTTTACCCAATGTGGAAGAGACCACCAAGATGAAAATGTTTTAACCAAACACATTTAGGATACATTTAATGTATTCACAAACATAGGTCGGATTCTGCATTAGAGGTTAAAACAAATATATTTGATTATGTGACGTGACAGTTTTTAGTGGTCAGCGGGTTTGTGATATTTTGGAATTCTTTACAAAATACTAAAAATCATCATCAGTCCTACAACTGGGCTTAAGAAGGTATTACAATTGCACTAGTTTTTTATAAATTCATTCAAATAAATTTTAGTCAAAACTCAAAATGTATGCACCAAATGTTTTGTAGTGATTTCACTGCAAATATCATTGTGGTTACAGCAGTTTATGATGGCATTTATACCTAATAATTTCATTTCAATATCATTTTAAAGAATTCAAACTCTACGGAATATATTTTATATCTTTGACACTTTTAAGTTTTGATTTCTTAAGTCAAGAGTTTAAAAAGATCTACATAAATAGCATCCAGCGGGATGTTGTATGTTCTGTCTTTATACCCAAGGGTCATACTCGTGGAATAGTACAGGATTTGTATTAAAATATTATTCTGAGAGGAATGTTGACATAAGATAATATGATTTATGCTTCTCATCCATTATAATGACAGATTTTAGACAGATGTTACTATTTGTCAAACATAGTACAAAATAAGGCAAAACCCCATAATCTCATAAAAACTGTTTGCCTTTATCACCATCTAATTCATCTTTCATTCCAATGAAAATTTTAGTGTTAGAAATAATGATCAATTCAATAGGAAATTTCAAAATATGTTTTTGTTGAACAATTTTCCCCTGAAGACACTTAAACTTGTCACTCAAAATTGTCATTGCAACAAAATGTAGTATTTTAATTTCAGTCAAATAAATATATGAAGTGTTTTACATATAAACAGAGCAAACATGTATTGGGGATTTTATTTTAGATAAGTGAAACAAAATAAACACTAAGAAAATGGTGTCAATTGGGTCAAATTTTCCTGACACATCTTAAATACCGTTAGAACATAGTGATCTTTCCAAGTTGCTAAAATTCTCTTCAATATGCTCAGGCTGAATGTTTAGGTATATGGATTGAATCTCTCTTTGTGATATGTACAAATGTGCATTAATAAATCACTAAATGCTACATATCTGGTCTCTGAGGCAGGTGGGAGAAATCTTGAAACCATCTTCTAAGGAATAACAAATAACTGTTATTATTTATGCAAGGTAACATCATAAAGGTCATCTACGGGAGAATTGGTAGAATCCATCTTCCTTGTTCCAACCTATACAATTGTTGCCCAAATTTTGCCCATTTGTCCACATTTTTCAATACTGCCACATCTTAAAGCACGTGTACAACTCCTTATATATCTCTCACTTCAGAGTTTTTGACTGGATATTTAACATGGAGTAGATTCATTATAAGGAGCCCTGGTGGTGCTGTGGTTAAGTGCTCTGCTACTAACCGAAACAACAGTTTGAACCCACCAGCCACTCTGCAGGAGAAAGATGTGGCAGTCTGTTTGCATAAAGATTTCAGCCTTGGAAACCCTATAAGGCAATTGCAATCTGTCCTATAAGGTTGCTATGAGTTGGAATCAACTCAACAACCATGAGATCTGTTTGCAGTTTTGGAGTTTCATTATACCAAGTGTGTGTTCAGGAAATCATTGGATAAAATTCACGGTGACACAGTTTTTTCCTACTATCTAGGAGAGCTAATAATCTTGGAAACTTTTATTAATTACTACTCTCATGTAATGCCTAGTATGAACAGTACTTTTTGTTCTCTATGGATAATACAAAAAATGTTTAAGACTTGTTGTTGTTTGGTGCCATTGAGTTGGCTCTGACTCATAGCAACCCTATGTGCAACAGAACAAAAACACTGCCCAGTTCTGTGCTATCCTCACAGTTGTTGCTATGCTTGAGCCCATTGTTGCTACCACTGTGTCAATCCATTTCATTGAGGGTCTTCCTCTTTTTCGCTTACCCTCTACTTTACCAAGTATGATGACCTTCTCTAGCGATTGCTCCCTCCTGATAACATGTCCAAAGTACAAAGTCTCACCATCCTCGCTTCTTATGAGCATTCTGGCTGTACTTTTTCCAAGACAGATTTATTTGTTTTTCTGGCTGTCCATGGTATATTCAATTTTCTTTGCAAACACCGCAATTCAAAGTTATCAATTCTTATGTCTTCCTTATTCATTGCTCAGCTTTCACATACATATGAGGTGATTGAAAACACCATGGCTTGGGTCAGGTGAACCTTAGTCCTCAAAGTGACATCTTTGCTTTTTAACATTTGAAAGAGGTCTTTTGCAGAAGATTTGCCCAATGCAATACGTCATTTGATTTCTTGACTGCTGCTTCCATTGGTGTTGATTGTGGATCCAAGTAAAATGAAATCCTTGACAACTTCAACCTTTTCTCCGTTTATCATGATGTTGCTTATTCGTCCAGTTGTGAGGATTTTTGTTTTCTTTATGTTGAGTTGCAATCCATACTGAAGGCTATAGTCTTTGATCTTCATCAGTAAGTGCTTCAAGTCCTCTTCACTTTCAGCAAGCAAGGTAGTGTCATCTGCATAAGCAGGTTGTTAATGAGTCTTCCTCCAACACTGATGCTACGTTCTTCTTGACATAGTCCAGTTTCTTGGGATTATTTGCTCAGCATAAAGATTGAATAAGTAGAGTGAAATGATACAACCTTGACGCACATCTTTCTTGACTGTAAACCACGCAATATCCTTTTGTGGTATTAGAATGGTTGCCTCTTGGTCTAAGTGCAGGTTCCTCATGGGCACAATTAAGTGTTCTGGAATTCCCATTCCTGAAATCTTATCCATAATTTGTTATGATACACACAATTAATGCTTTTGCATAGTCAATAAAACACAGTTTAATACTTAGACCTAGCATTCCAGGAGCTCAAATTTTATTGGAACAAACGTGTGAAAAATGAACTCACATTAAGCTTTTGGAGCCCTGGTGGCCCAGAGGTTAAGAGCTCAGCCACTAACCAAAAGGTTGGCAGTTTTAATCCACCAGCTGCTCCTTTTGGGGCAGTTCTAGTCTGTCCTATAGGGTCGCTATGAGTCAGAATGGACTCGATGGTAACAGATTTTAGATATTAAGCTTTTAAATAACAATTTGAGCTAGTATGTGATTAGATGATTGGTATATGAAAGAAGAACTTAAAGTATTTTTTCCAAGTGTGAGCCAAAGCTGTTCCTCTTAAGTTTTACCTAATATGATTATTAAAATGCAGGTATCTTAGAAACTGAATCGTAATTTTTAGGTGCAGGAGGTGGAAATCTGTATAACAATAACTCCAACTAGCTGTTTGAAAATCGCTAATTGATTGTTTATTATATATATATTAGTTAGTATTTAATTTTTTGTGAATAAGAAATTAGAGGCATCAGACTATTAACTTCCTCTCCAGAGATTTTCTTCAAGTAGGTTCCAGCTGTGGCCCAGGTATCTTCATTTTCAAATACTCCAGCTGCTTTTGATGCAAAAGTACCAGGGACAAGAGTTTGAAAAACAATCAAATAAACAAATACTAAGGAGTATTTAATTGAACATGTTAACTAAACCAGAAGAAGACAAGGCTATGTTTTGAAGACAGAGATATGCTTAATTATCTTAATTAAGAGGGACTTAATATATATCCCAGCAGTCCCTGGGTGGCATAAATGGTTAAACAATGGACTACTAGCTAGAAGTTTGGTGGTTAGAACCCACCCAGAAGTTCCTCGAATGACAGGCCTGGCAATCTGCTTCCGAAAGATCACAGCCTTGAAAACTGTAGAGCACTTCTACTCTGCTCATATAGCATTGCCGTGAGTTTGAATCAACTCAGTGGTAACAACCAACAAGGTTATATGTCCCTGAGTGGTGCAAACAGTTAACAGCTTGGTTAGATTAGTGGTTCTAACCCACTCATAGGAACCACAGGAATCCAGATCTACTTTTGAAAGGTCACAGCCATGAAAACCTATGAAGGGCAGTTTCACTCAGAAACACATCAAAGTGTCATTGTGAGTCAGAATCGACTTGACAGTAATTGGTTTGCCCCTTTTTTTTTTTTTTTTTGATAGTATATGAATACATGGAAAGTACAGGCAATAACAGGAACATATCAAAAGACACATGGTAAATTATCATGGGTATAGAACATAGATCTGGACATGGTGGAGAGTTCATGAAAAAGGGTGAGGGTACCTACTTATTTCCAGAAGGTCTAGATTCTCCCACAGAGTTATATTTTTAGATTGTAGCATTTATATTGTTCTTTATATTAAAAACTCATTGCCATCCAGTCAAATCCGACTCATAGTGACCGTAAAGGACAGAGTAGAACTACCCCATAGAATTTCCAAGGAGCAGCTGGTGAATTCAAACTGCTGACCTTTTAGTTAGCAGCTGTAGCATTTAACCACCACACCACCAGGGCTCCTTTTATATATTTTGAGGTGATTTTTGTTTTTCCCTGTATTTCTTACTCTCCTCCAGCTCCTCTCCCTCTCCAGCTCCCATGAATTAAACTAAAAGTCCTTGGAAATAAAATACAATGAAACAAAACAAAAGAAAATTAAAATAAAATCTTTAAATGCCTTACTATTCAAATCCAAAGATATAAAGGAAAGACACTGAAACATATTTAATCTCTTTGCTCACAAAATTGAAATATATAAGACTATTTGTTAAACTTAATGTACAACATTGGGAAGAGGCATTCATGAATGTTTCTCTGAAAGAAAGATTTGCAATAGATCAACTTGCTGATAAGATTTAAGTTTAACTGAGTATAGAATAATAATTTTAAAATCTACTTAAAATTAAGGTATATCTATAATTTGCAGGTATATATTTTGTGAGGTAAAGTCTTACAGTCGTTATGATAATGCTAACAGATCTTCTCACCTGCAATCATAAAATCATGGAATGGCCTTTGCTTAAGCAGGAGTGAAATTTCAATCAGTCACTCCTTCATGTACAGAAAGAAGAATTATCAAACAGCTGTTATTCCAGGGATGACATTTTCTCAGCTAAGACAAAATAATTATTAAATATCTAGCGACACCATATAGTGAATGATTATTGGAGACTGTACACCCAGGGTGTTGTTTTCAATATTTATAGAATTTAAAAATATATATATTAGTTAGTCAGTAGGTTTTAATAATTAATCAGAGCCTTGGTATTTTATGGTGATGTAGTAATTTTGATGATAAAATACTTTGCTTTATTTCTGAATCAAGTAAAGTAAAATCAAATTTTCGCAATACTACAAATACTCGGAAATAAATAATAGTCATGTTTAACCACACTTTTTAGCAGTTTATCCTTTTAAAGCTTATGTTTTCTGGTAACAGAAATCTTCATAGTCCCTTAGTCATTGATTAATTTCAATAATGAGTAGTAACTTTGAAACTTAATTCTCAAAGTATGCATTTCATATTAATATTCTGACTCTTTTAAGCAGAAAATTAACAATTTCTGTAATCCAGGGGGAGAATGAATGCATAATAATTTGGCAGACAAAATTTCTTTCCAGCAAAATACCCCTGAGTTTATCTCTAAGCCAAGATCTTTTATTATTTATCATTACAGGTTTACTAAGTTTTATTTTAATCTCTATGTTCTCTCTCTCTCACTCGATCTCTCCCTGACCTGCATTTGTGCTCACTAATATTGTTTGATTAACACCTTAGTTTTTGTATGAGACACTATTCAAATCATTGGAAAAATTACAACTACATTAATGACGGAAAAAAAGACATTTCTTCCCCAACATCCCATACCCTGAAAAAACAACTCTTTCAATTAATTAAAAAAAAAAAAAAAAGTTGTCAAGGAGTCAATTCTGCCTCATGGCAACCCCATGTATGTGAGATTAAATCTACACTTCATAGGGTCTCTAATGACTGTGACCTTTTGGAGGGAAGTAGATCACCAAGTCTTTCTTCTGAGGTACCTCTGGGTGGAAACTTACTTTCAGTAAGTATCTGAGCTCTTAACTGTTTGTGCAACAGGCTTCCTCCTGTTGACTGTGTAGCATGTGCTAGATCCTATGCTAAAAACTTATTATCTCATTTAATCCTATAATTTATTCCTACAGGATGCATTATTTTATCCATTTTGTGATAAAGACATTAAGTCACACAACTCAATGTCTTAGAGGTAGTAAGTGCCATTTTGGGGATTTAAGTGTGATTCTTTGGAAAAAGTCCTCACATAAATAAAGATAAAATTTTCACAGAGAGAATTGTGTATGTTTTTCTGATGACATTAAGGAAAAATTTCAGATCAGCTACTTTTCCCTTTGGGTCAAAAGTCTCTTGTTTTGATTTTTTGGTGTAGTTTTCCTTTGAGCTAGTTTCTTGAAGGATCTTTTGCGGTCTGAAAGAAGATAAATTCTTGTTTGAAGCTCACTGACTTTAATTATATTGTTGATTGGAGATCTACACTGTGAGACTGTTTTTGATAAGAATGCATTCCACTGTACTAAAAAGGCTGCATTAAATTAAGAATGTCTTACACTATTCTAGAAATTTTGTATTCTTCCCATGTTAATACAAATTTTTACATAACAGAGGATACTCCAAATTTAAAACATTAAAATTTTATTCGTTTAAAGATGTGTAGGGCTATCTTTAATTGAAATGAGAGACTTAATTGAATTTCAGCTAAAATAAGTCTTTTATTTCTTTTTTACCTTACTAGTTAAAACTTAAATTCAGCAGTAAAAAAAGGTAAGGTAGCTATAGCTCCATTTAAACTGGACAAATAATTATTTCTGGTCTGTGAAAAGCGACAAATCTGCATATTTCATGACATGATATTATTGCTATTTTCCATTCCACTTATCTCCATTCACTGAGTTAAAGTGTATTTTTAGCTCTTCATGTGGGTATATGGGTTCATTGAGGCTCACTATTTAAATCGCTAAGGAAACATTAACCAAGTGAGTGGAATACAGAGGGCGAAATATAGAATAAAAGAAGAGGAAGATTTTGATGCAATGTAATATAGGTACAGGAGGCTAAATTCATAGACCATTAGGAAGAGATACAGAATATGCTGAAGGCATGTCATGTTCTTGCGATATTGGCTGACCCTGTTACAGAAAGCCCTGACCCGGTTTCATTCCAAATTGAGGGCAAAGGTCTTTCTCATCTTCAGCAGATGATTCAGGGGATAAAACAAGCTATTCTTTCCCCTAGTTTTCTGTATTAACTTTCTCTATGCTCCACTTGTCAGTTGAATGCAGCATATTAGTCACTTTATCAACGTCTGATTAGAAAGAGGCTTTGCTATTAACCTTACATGTTCTAGAGATAGATAGACATATAGACAGAATAAATGTCTGATTGCTAATTCCTTTCCTTGATATTACATAAATTTTAAAGAAATAAACATAACCATATCTAGCAAAATAAGACATCTATGAAAGATAGACAAGAAGTTTTAATTCAAATATATAAATAATTATTAATTTTTATTGATGTAACTAGATCATTTCTTATACACATTGGTGCCTCGAGAGTCCCTCAGAACAAGGTGTTTTGTTTTATTTTGTTTTGTTTTCAATTTGTCTGGCTATCCCAAAATTCATATATTCATATTAATAGGTAATTGAAAGTGCTTGTAAGAAAAGCTTTAGATATAATTTTAGTTGGAAATTTGAGAGACTATTTCCAAATGAAAATGACGTGAGATCCCAAAATACATGGTGAAGTTTTGGGGACTACAGTAGTCGTTAACATTTCATATCATCATCACTTTTCAAAAACGATGTAAACAAAAACTCCCAGCAATTCACTCTTGTTTTTCAATTGAGTTTGAATGTATAAATTAGTGCTTTAGAAGGAGTTTTTTCAGGTTTTCCCCAGGGCTTCTAATTAATGCCAACGTTTTCTTTCATGTATTTCAGATTTCCCAAAGAGGATTTATTATACGAAAGGTTTCATAAGCATCCATAGTTTTACCTACATTACTCAATAGGTTAGAGGTAATATGAAATTATATATTGTTATAATAATTATATTTTAGATGTTTTTCATTTCAGAATATAGTATGTTCATTTCAGAATATAGTATGTTCTTTGTGCAAATGTGTAAAAGGAATATTGAATATCAATGAATGAATCTAATAAGAGAGGTGTTTAATCCTAAAGGAATCTGGAGTCTTGGTGAGAATGATTCATAATTGAGCCTCCAGGTGCTTGGTGGGAGAGTGTTGTTAGCTGTCTTGGTTATCTAGTGGTGATATAACAGAAATTTCATAAATGGGTGGCTTTAAGAAACAGAAATTTATTTTTTCACAGTTCGGGAGGCTAGAAGTCCAAATTCAGGGCGGCGGCTCTAGGGGAAGGTTTTCTCTCTCTGTCGGCTCTGGCGGAAGGTCCTTCTCTCTTCAGCTTGTTTCCTGGGTCCTTGGAGATCTCCATGTGGCTTGGCATCAGTCTTCCCCCATCTCTGCTTCCTGGCTTGCTTTTTTAATCTCTTTTATGTTTCAAAAGAAATTGACTCTACACTAATCCTGCCTCATTAACATAACAAAGACAACCCATTCCAAAATGGGATTATAGCCAAGGCATGGAGGTTAAGATTTACAACACAATATTTTCAGGGGATACAATTCAATCCCTAACACTAGCCAAAGGTCATGTTTAGTTTGTGAAGATTGTGTTTGCTTGAAGAATGTCTGGGACACCACTAGTGCCCAGGGCACAGTGAAAAATAATCTCACATCAAGGGAAATGCCAAAGAAAGACTGTCTATTAATTGCCATGCATTTGACCAATCATTTGTAATATGTAGTATTCACTCCATTTTATAGGTGGAAAATGGAGGCCGAAAGAGGTTCAGTAACTTGTTTAAAGTTTTGCAAGAGTTGCTAGTGCTGCTGGCGCTTGTCCTCTTTTCACTCATCATCAGGTCTCACTTAAAGATGCATAAAATTGTATCCAGAAAAATGGACTCCTGAAGAAGAATTTACATTGATAGGAAATCAAAGTGAAACAAAGTTTTTGTTTACCCAGCCAAACTTTGATGTAGAGAATTAATTGGTGACCCATCCAAACACCTACTTAAGTATATGAATTACTTACAAAGCCTATGCAATCTAAGATTTTATGGTGTCAGATAATATGAAACATATAATGTTGATGGATTTCCTTAATTTTCTCAAGGGACCAACAAAGTCAATACTCTCATATAAGGTTTCTGTTGCTATGTTCCTAACACATCTCCTCCCTGAAATTGAATATTACAAAAAGTAGCTATTTTATTTTGTTTTTTATTTGCTTTTGCTTTTTTTCTTTTCATATGCCTGAAATGGAAAAGACAATTGCTAAAACAAATTGCCCATTGTTCTGATTTGCTCTCTTGACTCCATTTTAGGAGATAGAAGGTACATTTTCAGACTCTTAAGCTTGACACAAATTGTTTTGCCAGTCCTGAAAAGTCTTCATCCCCCTTACTCCTTCTAATGAGGAAATGTTCTACTCTCACAACAGCAATGTGCTTCTGACAGTCCTCTATGTGGCTATAGGAGTGTGCACCGAACCCAGCAGGACAATCAGAAAACCATTCCCCTGACCATAACCAAACCAGCCAGGACAAACTAAAGACATTTCCCTGACCATAGCCAACCCAGCCAGGAAAATCAGAATGCAGTTATCCTGACCATAGCCATTGGTTCAGGGAGTGGACATACACTGCAGGCTGGCAAAAGGCCAAGCTTAGTTGGTGAAGATCATGCTTGAAGAATGGCTGGAACACCAACAGAGTCTGATCATATGATTATTCTGGTTTTACCTATAATCTTCCTCCACATTGGCCATGGTGAAATAATGTTGTAAACTGGAACAACCAAAGATACCAGTGCTCATGTTCTCTACCATGTGGAAAAACATGCAAATGCAGTGAGACAGGAGAGTCCAGAAGAAAGGTAGAAAATGAGAGAGGAAACTTGAGTTTACCATCATCATTAGAGTACTTACATCTAGTTTTCTTCAAAGACTGCCTTGTCTTATTACAGGGATATATAATTGTCCTTTCCTGCTTTGGTTTGTTTGAATTGCGTTTTTTCTACTCATAACCATCAATAAATTTATTTGTCTAGAATTCATATTAATGTGTATCACAATCACCTAGATGAGTGTAAACATTGCTTATTTTTGGAAGTGGGTGCAGTGATTAAGTGCTCGGCTGCTAACCAAAAAGCATTGGTGGTTTGAACCCACCAGCAATTCCATGGGAGAAAGATGTGGCAGTCTGCTTCTATAAAGATTACAGACTTGGAAACCCTATGGGGAAGTTTTTCTCTGTTCTATAAGGTTAATGTCAGTCAGAATTGACTCATTGGCAATGGGTTATGTTTGGTTTCATACATGAATTACCACCACAGTCTGGAATCTGCCCATGTGCCATAGAGTGAGATACATTATTGACACTATCATTAAAACACTAATATATGCTTTTTCTTTTTGTTCTGGTGATGCACCTATTATAGATATGCAATTTGTTTTTCTTATAATTCCCAGCACAATTCTCTGAAAATGGAGTGTTTTAAATGCTTAATAAATACCAAATACTAAAAAAAAAGACTGTCGCTGCAGAGTCAGTTTTGATCCATGGTAACTCCACACGTTTCGGAGTAGAACTTCGCCTCACAGGATTTTCAGTGCCTGATTTTTTGAAAGTAGATGGCGAGAACTTTCTTCCGAGGTGTCTCTGGGTGAACTCGAACCTCCAATCTTTCAGTTAGCATCCAAGTGCATTAACCGCTTGCACTACCCAAAAAACAAACCAAACTCATTGTCATCTAGTCGATTCTTACTCATAGAGACTCTATAGGACAGAGCAGAACTGCCCCATAGAACTTCCAAGGCGGTAATCTTTATGGAAGCAGACTGACACATCTTTCTCCCTCGAAACGACTGGTAGGTTTGAACTGCTGATCTTTGGGTTAGCAGCTGAACACTTAACCACTGCATCACTGGGCTCCCTTTGTACCTCCCAGGGACTACCAAATACTAGTGACTCCCAAATGTATATCATGTCATTTCTTAATAATTCTTGGCTGCATCAATGTTCATTTTCTATCCATTGTCCTTTGATCTAATGAAAACAGAGACTGAAGTTCCCTAAGAATTTCAAGATTAAACTCATGTCAATGTTTAGTTAAAAATACTGCACCAAGTTTCTTTTCCCTGATTTTGATAATTGTATTACAATTCTGTAAGTTGTTAACATTAAGAAAATCTGGGTAAAAGGTATATGTGTCATATTTTCACAACTTTGTCATATTTTTACAATTTTTTGTCATATTTTCACAAATTTTCCCTAAGTCTAAAAGTATTTTACAGTAAAAAGTTAAAAAAAAAATCAATTGGTTTATTTTATTTTTTGTTTAGTTTGATGTAAAAACAAAAACAAAAACAAAAAAACATTGCCATCGAGTCAATTCCCACTCATCATGACCCTATAAGATGGAGTAGAACTGCTCCATAGGTTTTCCAAGGAGTCCCTAGTGGATTTGAACCACTGACATTTTGATTAGCAGCTAAGTTCTTTACTGCTGAGCCAGCGTGTTTATATTTCTTTGAATGAGATTTTCACAAATAATAAATTTTGTATAAACCATTAGATTTTTTAATGCCTTTGAGGAATTAAGTCTAAATTAAAGCAAGTGATTCAGATGTTAGAGGTCTTTTGGTCTGAGCAATTTCCTGTGTCTCATAGGTTAGAATGGGGACTGCTTCTGCTCTTGAATCCTTCAAAATGAAGTCATGCATCTATTTATTTAGGGAGGCTAGAACTAAAATGCAAATATTTTCTTTTTGTCATGAATAATATTAATGTATTGATTTATAAATTGTTTATTGAGCATAAATGGATCAAGAAGATGGTTCCTGCTAGTAAGAATCTTGCAATCTGTTTAGAAGAAGCAGATATATAAGCACAGTATATAACATCAGGTGCTTTGATTGGCTGTACGTAGTTTTATTTGTTTAGAAAAATTTAATGACCACTTGTGATGTTTGGTTTTAGTCTAGATGCATTATTTTATTTAATACAAGGTTCATGGGATCAAAAATATTAGTGATTGCTATTGACCAAAAAGCCAACTGTTCTATTTAATGTGATTAAATTAATAAAATAACCTCATTGATTGTAACTTCTGGTTTCTCACAGAACAGAGTCAAAGATTTGAAGTCAAAGGATGTGAAATTTGTGGCAAAATTATGGTAGCTCTGTTTACATCCTATCTACTCCTCCAAGGGGAAGAGAGGAGGCATTATTTTCCATCGTTGACATTACGATTTTTAACTTGATATATATTTGGAATCTGAATGCCAATTTGACTTTCAGGCATATTTTACATCCTCTGTCCCTCTACTTGGAAAATGAGATATGTATGCTGTTATATTATTTAATTATGGTGTATTACTTGCCTGACTGAAGAAGGAAATAATATTCTTCTCAACTGAAAACCAACGTATCCAGCTTATAACGTCTCTAATTTGAACTAAATACATTACACAGCATGTGAAGGCATTTACTGTATTTGATTCATCATCTCAATTTTCCTTTAAATAGTTTCAGATATAATATGCCTTGTGCCTTAGTTATCTAGTACTGCTATAAAAGAAATACCACAAGTGGATGGCTTTAACAAACAGAAATTTATATTCTCACAGTTTAAAAGGCTAGAAGTCTGAATTCAGGTTGCTGGCTCTAGGAGGAGGCTTTCTCTTTGTTGGCTCTGGAAGAAGGTCATTGTCACCTTGAGCCTCTTGCTGCTCCTGGGCGATCTTCATGTGGCTTGGCATCTCTCTTCTCCCATGTCTGCTTGCTTGTCCTAATTTGCTCTTTTTATACCTTGCAAGAGATTAACTCAAAACGCACCTTACACTAATCCTGCCTCATTACACATAACAAAGACAACCTATTCCCATATGGCATTATAACCACAAGCAGAGATGTTAGGATTTACAATACATATTTTTGGAGAACAAAATTCAATCCATAACACCTTGTAAGAATCATTTTTTGCAGTTGGTAACAAAAATTTGAGAAAAAACAAAAATGTATACACATTACTCACCTCTGAGCAAATACTTCAAACAATTTGTAAAAGAGGAAATTCCAATACAGTATATGTATAAATGGGAAAAGAAGATAAGAGATAAAGGGAAAATTGGAGATGGAAGAAATACAAATTCATTAGGAATGTAGCAGATGGATAATTTGGGAATTCTTCTAATTACTCCCTCTTCAGTTAATTTTACATATCTTTTAAATTCTAGTAACAGAAGTCACACTTAGAATGACTAATTTAGCTTAACTACTCTATTCATGGCACAAGAAATCCATATTTGTGCCTATTCCAAAAAAAGGAGATCCAACAGAATGTAGAATTAATCAAACAATATCATTAATATCACATGCAAGTAAAATTTTACAGAAGATAATTCAAAAACGGTTGCTGCAGTACGTTGACAGGGAACTGCCATAAATTCAAGCCAGAGTCAGAAGAGGACTTGGAAGGAGCAATATCATTGGTGATGTCAGATGGATCGCGGCTGAAAGCAGAGAATAATAGAAAGATGTTCACCTGTGTTTTATTGAGTACGCAATAAATTGGGTGCTGTAGAGTTGGTTTTTACTCTATGCTCAACAGAACTAAGCACTGCCCTGTCCTGCACCATCCTCACAATCATTTCTATGTTTTTTTTTTTTTTAAATATTTTATTGCACTTCAGGTGAAGGCTTACAGAACAGATA